>NW_020954587.1:14326840-14459557 GCF_900497805.2 Vombatus ursinus | reverse complement strand
GGAAGCTAACATCTGGGAGTCCATGCTGTTGGAAGCTAACATCTGGGTGTCCATGGTATTAGAAGCTAACATCTGGGAGTCCATGGTATTGGAAGATAACATATGGGACTCAGGGGCCATCAGGGGATCCACTGAGACTGTTACAGATGTCTCCCCCACTAATGTGGTAGGTAGCTCCTGTGCTACTGTACTGTATGATTCCAGCGCTGTCGTTGAAGGCACCTCCAGGGATTGGGAAACGGTCATCGTTGGCAGATCCGATGTTGTCATCACTGAATGACCTGACATTTCTAGCGCTACAGTTGCCACAGGCTGCCCTGGCAACTCTAGCGCTGCAGCTACTGTGGGCTGCCCTGACAGCTCTGATGCTACAGGCTGCCCCAGCAACTCCAGCGCCACATTTGCCACAGGCTGCCCTAGTGCCCCAGACTGCCCCGGCAACTCCTGTACCACAGTTGCTGAGGGCTGCCCTGGCAACTCTGACACCCCGGTCACCGAAGGCAGCCCCCGCAACTCTGGCACCTCAGGCTGCCCAGGCAACTCTGGTGCTGTTGTAGCCACAGGCTGCCCAGGCAACCCTGCTGCTGTCATCACCTCAGGTTGCCCCGGCAACTCCAGCGCGGGCATCATTGTAGGCTGCTCCGGCTCTGTTGTCATCACAGGTTGTTCTGCCAATTCCAAAGCCACAGTCGCCACAGGCTGCCCAGGCAACTCCGATGCTGTTGTCGCCACAGGCAGCCCAGGCAACTCTTGTGGCATTTCCAGCGCCATCGTGGGTTGCCTTGGCACATCCTGAGGCAACTCCGACACCATCAAGGGTGCTGGAAGCCCAGGCAAATCCTGTGACAACTCAAGCACTGGTGTTGCTGAGGGCCCCGGCAACTCTGGTACACGTACCAGTGTCGCAGGGGGCCCCGGCAACTCTGGCACCAGTGTCCCGGGGGGCCCCGGCAACTCCGGAACCTGCACCGGTGTTGCAGGGGGCCCCCGAAACTCTAGCACCGATGCCACAGGGGACCCTGGCACCTCCAGAATCGGCACCTCTGGCACCGGAATCACAGGGGGGCCCGGCACCTCTGGCATCGATGTCATGGAGGGCCCTGGCAGCTCCATCACCGACATCACGGGGGGCCCTGGAAGCTCCGGCACTGACGTCACGGGGGGCCCTGGCAGCTCCAGCACTGATGTCGTAGGGGTTCTCAGCAGCTCCGGCACTGATGTCACAGGAGGCCCTGGGAACTCCGGCACTGGTGTTGTGGGGGGTCCTGGTAACTCTGGCACCGGTGTTGTGGGGGGCCCAGGCATCTCTGGCACTGAGACTGCAGGTGGTTTGGGAAACTCTAAAACCGTAGTCATAGGAGGCTCCACAGACAACAATGGTATTGTTGGAGATTGCTCGGGCAACCTCAAAGCTTCAGTTACAGATGACTCTGGCAACTCTAAAGCTGTCATTGAGCTTGACCTAGGATGGACCTCTGCAGGTGTCTCTGATGCTGTCACCACACAAGTTTCTGATAACTCTAGCAGTTTTGATACTGGAGGCTCAAGCAATGTGATCTTTGACTGCTCTGAAGATGGAATCTCCAAATGCTTCAGCACAGATCTCGCACTGTATTCAGATGATACTGTCACATGTGCCTCAGATGACTTCAGCACTACTGTTGTAGTAGGCACTGGCATCACTGCAGGAGATTCCAATGTCTGTTTCACAGATGATTCCAGTGTTACGGCCACAGAAGATTCTGGTCGCTCTAACGTGAAGGGTTCTGGGACCAATGTTGCATGTAGTTCTGATAGTTCCCCAATTGAAGCTGGCTTCAGTGCTACTAAAGTATGTGGTTCTGATACCTCTACTGCCATTGTAGGAGGTTCCAGAGCAACTGCAGGGGATTCATTCAGTCCCAATGTCATTGTTGGTGACTTCAGCATTACTGCAGGGGGCTTAGGCAGCCCAAGTGCTCTGACAGGGTGTTCCAGTCCCATCACTGAGGGCTCTGAATCAAACTTCAAATAGGGATCAGACTCTAACCCTACATTCCCACCATGATGAGACTTCAGCTTTGACTCAGATTCTTCTGACTGTCTCTTGTATTTTTTCTCTTTCTCTTTTTCTTTCTTCTTTTTCTTCTTTTTATTTTTGTGTTTTTTATGTTTCTTTGATTTTTTGGTGGGAATTTCATCAGTAGGGTCTGTCTGTACAGATACACATCTACTTTTTCTGGAGGCCTCCTTTAAATCTAAAATAAAAAGAAATGACATTAAATTTTTCAAATCACTCTCGACAGTAAGGTTTAAATAAATGTTATAAAATTAAAATTTACATATCAAACTATAAAGAATTTTTTTCTTAGGTACAATAGAAAAGTCAACATTTCCTCAAGTCCATCTGTCTGAAAACTCTCCATTGGGAACTTTTTCAATAATATTCCCACCAATACATAAAATATAACAGCAGACCTTAGAGTTTGCAACAAAATAAATGTCTATTCACTGATTATTTTAAAGTTACCACTTATATGTTAATACATTTTTCCTACTTACACTTTAAAAGCTACAAAGAGAAAATACTAACATTAAGAAAAGGATCATCCACATTGTATTTGCTTTATTTCCTCCTAACAATGCATATCCACATAGATTTATAATGCTTGTTTATTATGTTCATGTATACATTAAGTCTGATCAGCAATAAAGCCTGAGATGATTCAAAAATTAATACCAAGAAAAGTAAAGCCTTCAACATTCCACATGAAATAAGACCTTAATAAAATTATACTCTTTAATACCAGAAAGACCAGGAACATCAAATGACACAAAATTAAAATAATAAAAATATTTATCCTACTACTTCTATTTCTTTTACCTTATGGATTAAAAAACAAAAATAAAAACAGAGTCAATTGACACATGTTGATCTTTTGAGATACTCTTTATGTTCCTGTCCTTCCAGTGTTAAAACATTCTAAAATTAACAAGTAACTTTTCAAAGAAAAATATCCCAAAAATGACACTCAGAGGGAGAAACTTGATAATCTTTAATGTTTAATTCAATAAAATTCATATTCAATTAAGTACTAAAAGCAGGAAATTTTATTGCATTTATAAGCAAGTAGGTTATACTACTTTGCACTACCACAAACACCTGCATGCTCTTATCAAAATGTACAGGCCAGAAAAAAAACATACGGAAAGATCTCAAACACAAGTCAGATTGTGCTAAAACCTATGCAAAAACAAAATCTACTAAAGTTGTTTTTTTTTTTAATTCCAAGTACAATTAAGATTTGCCAAACTTGGATGTAAAATTATTTTAATTTCTTCATGTTATTTTTCCTATCCTAAATCCTAATTATCTGTTGCTTTATCCTTAAAAAGGTAATTTATCAAAATGGCTTAGATTCTTGAAAAGATTCATGAATTGAATGTTTCAATATATATCCTAAAAATAATTCAGTATAGGTCAGTCATAAGATTGATACAAAAGAGGTACTCAGCAATAAGGTTGATTTTATGCTTCCCTGACTACCTCTTAAGAAGAAGTAACTGGTGTTGTCGGTTATATTAAATTTTTAAAAACACAAACTAGAAATAACCTACCTTTCATCTTTTTTCTTCGCCTCCCCCAGGCAATACACACTTATACGATAATAATAGGATATAACATAATAATGTTCAAATCGTTTAACCTACCTGTGCCTCAGGTTTTTCATCTCTAAAACAAGAGGATTTGACTATAGGATTCCAGCTATAAATCCTACCATCCTAGTATTAACTGGTGTCATCAACATACCCATTATGAAATTCAGAATCATGACACCAAGGAACTACAAGACCACAAATGAAAAAAATATTCAGCTTCAGTTAGTATAAATGAAAACATACAACCTTGTTAGATTTTTTGTAAAGTCTATTTTTAAAAAATAGATTTCTTTTCAATTAATCAGAAAATTCAATTAATCTAACAAATCAGGATATAGCAAAGGTTTCCTGTATTAGGAAATATGCTCAAAGATACTGCTTTTGAAAGACCACTTAAGCTTCCCTTGAGATTTCTAGGGAAGGATAATCCTTGACACAAATAATCTCTTTTATTTTACCTGGTTTATATCGCAATTCTGTGTCTAGGACCCCAGATAGCACTTCTTCTATCTTCTGCACTATTTCTTCATTTGGTAGGCTCCTTGCACAGGCAGCTGCATCACCTGACTGGTTTCCTTCTACAGGTGGGTTTGTTTCACCATTCAGCTGGCCTTCAACCCTGCCACTGATTTAAAAATAAAACAGCAAAATTCATTAATGCTATGAATATCAATATACAATAAACCAGCACAAAATAACAGCCTATCAATAATGTGCTCTATTACAGTGACTTTATTGTCACATCTGATTATATAAGATACACACATTGTCATCTTTTTGGTTTTTTTGTTAACATATTCTCAAACCTTTATAAAAACTCTTCCTCAAATTTTATTAACTTCTAATCTACTTCCAACTAATTTAAATTATAATTTTATAGTGTCACATTACCACAATTTTACAATTGTGCAAATCAAGTAAAATCCCCCAAAACAAAAGTTTTCCGAGCTCATGTTTCAAAACCCTCAGAAATCTAAGTTGAGGCTTTTGGTTACTTATAATTGGCAAAAAAAGGAAAAAAAAAATCCCATAAAAATACAAAAAATGTATAGCCTAACACTAGGAGCATATGGGTAAAATGAAAGGGAAAAAAAACCCAGTATTTTTTAGCCAATCTGTTTACATAGACATTACTATCAGCACAAGGAAGACATACAAAAGGTAGCAAAATGTATGCAAGATAAAAATAAATCACATACTGTCAAGTTCAATAAAACTTCCACAAATGTGTAGAAAAACATTTAGAGCAATCTCTTGTATACAAAAATGGCACAAGATTAAAATAAACCAATTAACTAATGAGAATTCATTACACTTTAACCAATACCACTACATATATAAAAAAAGAACTGGTTGAAGTTTACACTTTCAGAATATGATTAAAATATTATCTATAATATTCCCTGTTTAAATTTGAACAATTTTCCAGGTTAGTTATGGTTGTGTTCATTTGTTTGTAATGTGCCAAAGAACGAACCTATGTTTAAGTTCTTCCAATTCATATTTTAAAGCATTTTAAAGAATATTTACTACAATTCTGATTCTGTTCCTTTCAACCAAATTAAATTGAGTAGATCTGATCCATCAGATCAAATTACCATATGCCTAAAAAACTAAATCTCAAAAAAAAAAAATTTAATTACAATGAGAAATATAACCAAGAAAGCACAGTGAAACTACCACAGAAAAACTACTGTAATACCAGTACAACTAATTTTGGCTAATTTAACAATGAAGTTAATAGCACATAATCCAAAATCTAGTCATATTTGGTTCAGATATTACATTAAGACAAGGAGACACAAAAACATATCACAAGAGGGAGAGAGGTGTGAACAAGCATAACTAATGTTCAATAATTATGTTCTGCTTGGACTAATACTAAAAATGGCTTAGGTTTCCTCTAAGTACACCTTTAATGCTGAAAGTGCTGCATGGTCCAGAAATTTGCTATGGATAATCAACAAAGTGGACAATCTACAAGCAGTCAACTGACTGTAATCAAACGAAATAGAATTACACTACACAAATTAACACCTTATGCAATTAAGTCTCAGGAATAAGCCTCATCTGAAAATTATTTGTTCACTCATATAACCAATACCTTGGCATCAGCACACCTTTCCCCTCTCCCCGACTCTCAACACAAACCAGCCCACTGCTCAGTAAATGAGAATTAAGAATTTAATTTGGCTATTTTAACTTACTCTTGGATATTCAGTTAAGACTACATTATGACTAACAAACAGGACCAAGATGCTGGAGTTTAAAGATAGCGAATAGCCACAAAGAGAAAGTATTTAAGTGAAACTGTAACAAATATTTAAGTTTCGGGGATTCTCGTTTCTATCTTCTTACTATAAAGGTCCATGTAAGGTATAAAAGGCAGAAACACTAACTGAAAACCACTCAAAAGCAGTACCTCCTCATTATTTTCCTGTCTAAACAGATTTTTTTTTTTTTTTGCAAATTTCCTTTCTCCCTATTTTTGGTTGGGAAAATGAGAACATAAAGAACAATAGTGATTCGGGGATACTGCGTTAGTCAAACTCAACTTTCCTTGTAATTTGAAGCCGGGATAGTAGAAAAACTGAAATTCAAAAGATACCTCCTCTACTCCCAACCCACACACCCCCCAACAACTTCAACCATCTCCGCCTTCAAACCCAGAGTAGCTAACCAACAAACTGGACAAATTTGAACTACTTCCAACTCTTTTAAAAACAGGTGGAGAGGGCAAAGAGGGAACCAAAAGCCTGGATAATCCACAAACTAGACTGTCGGTCCTTGAATAATCGAAAATAAGCAAGAATGAAATTTCAGGATTATGCTACAAAAACGCCGTTATACACTCTTTCCGGGGTAGGGACAGAATGGTGAAATCTCCGGAGACGAAGGTGGGGGATGGGGGTGGGGGGGAGGGGAAACGAGGAGGAGGATCGGAGGAGGAACCTAGGCCCATCCCAAGGTGGACAACGGGGCCTGGAAGACGGAAGGGAGGGAGGTTACTCGGATGAGAAAGGGAAGTCTACGAACGCAGCCCGTAGGTTGGGGGTTGGTAGGGGCGGGGGGAGGAGGAGAGCGCCACGGAGCGAGAGACGAAAGCCCTAGCGCGCGAGGGGTGAGAGGAAGGAAGGTAGAAGATGGGGGAGGGGGCGGGGGCCAGGAAATAGATCCCAGGCCCGGGCGAGGCTCCTGCACGGCCTAGGCCAAAGGACGATGGCGGCTTCGGGGATATCTCGGTGGAACACTGTATCGGTCCCAGTGGTCAGCTGAAGGCAGATGCGCCTGGGAACACGTTACCTGGAAAGCTCTTGCTGAATTTCCCGGAATTTACTGACCACGAAGGACCTGAAGATCTGCTCGATGTTTGTCGCCATGGCGGCCGCTCCGTTCTCTCAACTCCTCCTCCCAAGACCTCCAGGCTCCCAGCATGCGTCGGGAGTAGGCGCTACGGCCGGTTCCTTATCTCTCTTCCCTCATTGGCTCTTGACAGTGCTCCGCTCTGCCACTGGACCAATCAGCGGGCACGTATTCGCTTTCTCGGTCCGTTCTTGCGAGACGAGGGCGGAGCCGTTGACGTAAGCTCCAAGCTCGGGGCTGCGGCGGCCATGTTAGTGCCTGACGCAGGCGCCATTACAGGGCCAGTGTCTGCGGGTGAATCCCGCCAACGTGAGCTGCTTAGTCCCCAGCGTTCGGGGCGGGGGGTGGGCTTGTACTTTTGCGGGCTGGGTTGATTCAAGGGCATAACTATCCAGATGGGAGTCTGGCGGCGAAGTGAAAGGTAGCCAATGTCCCCGCGGAGCCCGCACACGCCTGAGGGGGGCGCCAAGTCCGGCTTTATTGCTGTCTCGGGGAGGACCCGCCTCTTCGCCGCCTTCCTCCCAATGCTCGTGCAGTCCTGTGACCCTGGCAAATACAGCCTTTGCTTCCCTCCGCCCCGGCCCCTCCCCCCCACGTCTGAATCCGCCTCGATTTCTGAGTCCCGGGCTGCGCGGTAGCTGTGGCTGCTGAGCGTCCCCTGGCGACCCCGGGAGCCTGCACCCCCCGCGTCCAGGCGGTGTTCTGCGGCGGGAAACCGCGCGTCCGTCGTCGCCCTCGCGAAATAACCCGCAGGCCCCGGCCGTACGAGCTCTGGGTGCGCCCTCCCAGGGGCAAACTATTTACGGGTCCAGGGCCGCGTGTGAGGTACCAGACTGAAGGGGCGGGGGGCAGTGGGGTGCAGAGTTGGGGGTCGGTACGTAACACGTGTGAACAGGCTTCCCCGGGTCTGGGTTGAGCCCAAGGGTTTGGAATCTGGGAACCTGGAAAGGGCGTCGCGTGGGCTGCCCGGTGCGTGTCCCGGAGGAGGAGGCCGAGGCCGCCGCGGGGGGTGGGAGCTGATCTTTGGGTCCCCAAGCTTGCTTTGCCGGTCTCCGAGAATGTGACTGTCGGACGCCCGATTACGGATCGATGAAAATTAAAACGCCCGAGACTGGAAGGTTTCCTGAATTTAGAATTCCTTTTCCGCCCCTCCAGACTTCCGCGGAGCAAAGGACCTTGGGGTTTGTTCCTTTTGGCGGGTCTTGACACTCGTTCCTAGCAAGTAGGTATGGGGGAGCATTTGTATTTGTATTTTTGTGCGTGTTTACACATATAAAGGTCCTTCCTCATTTAAGTTAGATTTCTATAATATCTTTTGATTTGTTAGCAAGAGGAAAGTGAAAACTGTTGCAGTTATCTTTACCCAAGTTTGTCTTGGGTAAAACTGCTATTTTCTAACTCAGTGGGTTGGCCTTGTGCATTTTGCTCGACCTTGTGACTAATGGTGCAGTTTTCTTGATAGGTACTTAAGATAGAATTCATTTTGTTTTTTAATCCTGTGGGGTTGGCCACGTGCTTTTTCCTTAAGCCTGCTACTAATGGAGAAGTTTTTTTTCCTTGGTAATGCACTTCAAATAGAATTAATTTGTTTTTTAATCCTGTGAGATTGGCCAACTGCTTTTTTAACCCTGTGACTAATGGAAGTTTTTTTTTCCTTGATATGTATTTCAAATAGAATTCATTTAGTTTTTAATACAGTGAGGTTTACCATATGCTTTTTCTTTAATACTGTGACTTGGGGGTGTTTTTTTATTTTAATGTCTTTCAGGTGGAAAGCATTGGTTCTTTTGCTCCTATGGGATTGACCATGTGCTTTTGGTTTTACCATGTGCGCAATGGAGGCTTGTTTTCCTCGTCTTTTACTACTTGTTTTTAAACATCTACAATGCCAGCATTTAGGATCTTGATTTTTAATTAAAATGTTCCTGCTCACGGTTTTGGTTTTGAATTTCTGATAAGCTGCATTTTTCCATCCTGGTTTGATCACTTTTCTAGCCTGTGCAAATGGTTTTAGGTTTTTTTTTCCCCATCTTTTCAAAAAATTAAGAATTTATCAGTTCCTTAATTTAATTTGGCTTTTCCACATAGTCTTAAATTTTGCATTTGGTGCTTTTGCTCTAGAATAGCACCAATTGGGAATTTTGAAAGTAGCCTTTATTTCTGCTTTATACTATTTGGTAATTCAGTGGACAGCAAGTCATCCTTGTAAACTGAACAATACTGTATCTTGTCTAAGAAAAGAGGTAGGTATACCAGTTTTAAAGATTAGATTAAAGATATAAAGATTAAAGATTAGAGAACTGAGAGTTACCCAGGTTTAGAGGCAAGTAAAGTTTTGCCTAGGGTCACACAGCTCCTAAGTTTCTAAGATTGAATTTGAACTGGGGTCTTCCAGACCCCTGCCTTCCAGAACCAATATTCTTATCTACTGAGTCATTTAGCTGCCCCTAGGTACCAGTTAGCATATCTAATTAGTTGCCAAGTCCTATCAATTCTACCCTACCACCTCTTCACTTATACCAGAACTACTGTACTTCAGGTCCTTATTTGCTTAGATTCCTGCAGATCTCCTGATGGGTCTCTTTGCATCCAACCTTCTGAATTTCTACTCTGTTCTCGGTCTGATTGATATTCCTAAAGCACAGGTCTGCCCTTGTCATTCCTCTGCTCTAGAATCTTTACTGGCTCCCTGTAACAACTTGGCCTAGAGCCAAATCCTGCCAGTCCCTTGTTTTTTATGACTCCGGAGCTAAGAATAGTTTTTAGCTTCTTAAATACAGTGAAACTTTTGTTTTTAAATGTAAACACCATTCTTAGCTCCCAGAAAAGGATGACCTCTTGCCTGTAGGATAAAATACAAACTCCTCTGTTTGGCCTTCAAAACCCTTAATAAACTGATTTCACAAGCTCTATTTTTCAGTCAGATCAGCCTCTTCGCTGTTTCCTGCGTATAGCATTCCCTCTCTTATCTTTCCTTCTGCTTCCCATGTCTTAGCACAGGCTCTGCCCCATATCTGGTATGTCCTCCCTCTCAACCTCTGCTTTGTGTATTCTCCAGCTCCCTTCATTTTAAGTGCTATATTCTTTAAGAAGCTTTTTCTGATTTTCCAAGTTGTTAGATTCCCCTCATCCTGAAGTGATTTTGTATTATTTTTGTGTTTGTATTTTGTTTTGTGTTTTTCTATAAACATTTTATATTCCCCCTTCCCCAGAGACAAGTAGAGCTAGGTGGTAAAGTGAGTAGAGCAATAGGCCTGGAGTCAGGAAGACCTGAGTTCAGATATGACTGGACACTTAATAGCTGTATGACCTTGAAGAAGTCAGTTAAAGTGGACCTCAGTTTCCTCAATTGTAAAGCGGGTATATAACTTCAGCATCTGCCTTTGTAAAGTACTTAGTACAGTGTCTGGCACATAGTAAGTGTTATTTAAATGTTTATTCTCTCTGTCCTTCCCCAGTAGCATGTGATGTTGGTGTCAGGGATTGTCTCGTTTTGTGTTTTTATCTGTCATATCTGTACCTGTCATATTAGGAGTTTAGTAAATAGTATCGGTTGCTTATATTAAGTCTAATTTTGTCTCTTTGCATCTAATCCCCTTTCTATGTAATAGGCCTTGACTATTTTATTTAGTTTCATTCAGTGTCCTTTAAATGTGTACTATGTGTCGAGTGTTATACCAGTCCCTGAGGGTGCAAAGATAAAAATGAAATATCCCTGTCTTCAAGGAGTTTACCTTCTGTTTACAGGGCAATATGCAATTAAATGGGCAACAAAACTACGTAATGATAAATATAATATATGAAGAATCGTTCGAGACCAAACATCAGTCGCTTCCTAGGGGGTGATGTAAAGTTTTACTTTGTCTCTGCTAGGTTAGTCTAATGGGGGAGAGGATAACACTAGAGCTAAATAAGTAATCTTACATAAATAGATTTGAGTTATAAAACAAAAGTGCCACCTGAATTCTGAAAAGGAAGACTATTTCTGATCTTGGGACAAAGGTAGAATAGAGATGGAGGAAAAAAGATCAATGAAGGCTTCCTGAAAAAGGTAACATTTTAGTTACACTTTAAAGAGGCAGTAAGGATTCAAGAGATGAAGTTACTTTATGTTTAAAAAAAAAATTCCCTGACAGAAAAAAGAAACAGGGAGTCCACCAAGTTCTTGAGGCCAGTGATGATCAAGTTTTTCATGAAATAAATTAGCTTGCTAGCAGTATGCCAGATGAATTAGAGCTGAAGGAGAAAGTGGAAATACCTGTTAAGGGACTGGCCTTAGTCCAAGGAGATAATTGGGGGGGGGATAGAGAACGGGTGAGCAGAATAAGGATGCAAGAGATGTTGCAGAAGTAGACTCTAACTATTAAAAAAGTGAGAGAAAAAGAATAGTTGCAATATGGAATTCGTGAATGGTAGCACCATAGATATGGTGAAGATGGAATTTGGTAGCGTTTGGATATGTTGAGTTTAGGTGCAAGAGAGGTCTGGGCTAGTCATTTGCATGGTGGTTGATGAATCGTGTGGTCAGGTTGTTAGGATTCATTAACATGAATACTGAAATCCCTGGGAAAAATAGGAGAGTTGAGTTACAGGAGGCAGGAAGAACAGTTAGAAAGAAACCAATTCTAGTCCAAATGTATGTTAATGTGGGCCTAAGTTAACGTGTTAATGCAAATGGAAAGGAAGACATTGTAAGTGTAGGATGGTCTGGATTGAGCAACTGAAGGTAAGGGAGGAGGAATCAATGATGCCTGAGGTTTCTTGACTGGAGAATTGTGGCATTTTTTTACTTAGTTATACAGACAGCAGGAAGAACTAATTTGGAGTGGGTAAAGGAAGAAGAGAGAAAAGATAGTTTGCTTTTGAACATGATGGTCAAAAGTGACAAGTTACTAGAAGTGTTTGTGGGCCATCTAAGGGAATGTGTCTCACATTTCCGAATGCATGCTAGGCATATCTGCTTGAACACCTGACCAGCTCCTCAGATTCAACATATCTAAAACTGAACTCATTCCTCTGTCTAAAATTGTCCCTCCTAACTAACCTTATTTGTGCCATTCGTTAACGGAAATTCTCTTAGTTGTCCTAAAATTTCACTGTCCTATTTTACTTTATTCCAATTAGTTACAAAGTCCTGTACATTCTGTCTCCAAAAATGCCTCCTGAATGCATCTTTTCTTCCTATCCACTCTACTGCCTCCTAATCTAAACTCTTATTACCTCTCAAATGTGTTACAATAAAAAGTTTCCTAATCTGCTGTCTTAAATCAACCCTTCTTAATGCTGTCACCATAATTATTCTGGTGCACAAGTCTAATCAGGTCACACTCCCCTACTCAAAAACTTTCTATCCTGCAATGCTGTATTCTTACTATGCTATTCAGTGTCCTCCTCGAGTCAGCTTCCAGTCCTGCCTCTCAGTGTGTTGAAATCCTTGCTTTCAAGGCCTAATTCATGTACCACTTACTCCTTGAGGTCTGCCCAGATTCCTTCTAGCCAGAGAAAATAGCCTTCCTCACTGACATTTCCTGTATATTTTTCTCATTCTTATTATACTTGTCCTCGTATCTCTTTGCCCTACTATATTTCACTTGAGAGCAGCAACTGAAATTCTTAACAGAACCTAACACATTTCTTTCACACAATACTTGCTTAAATATTGAACCATTGTTGAAGAAAGATTGAGACTAGAAGAGCTGACTGGGGAATAAATTGTGTAGAGGTGATAGTTGGAAAGTTATGGGAATAGATAAAATTGGGGAGGGAGGAAAAAAAAAACCAAAAAAGAATAAAGAGCCAAATGATAGAACCTCAAGGAGTAAGTTTAGGAGGAAGGAAGAAAGAAAAGGGATGCTTCAAAGGAAGGGTCAGAAAAACAAAAAAATTAAGTTACTGCTACATTTTTTAAAAAGCCAGAAGCCAACAAAAAGAGTTTTTCAAAAAGGAGAGAATGATCAACCATGTCAAGTTTTGGCCAAGACATAAGGAATGAGGAAATGAGTGGATTTGAGTTTTTTGTTTTTTTGTTTTTGTTTTGTTTTGTTTTTTTAATTTGACTGAACTTGATTCTCTTGGCATTATTTGTCAATTTCTTTTTCTTTTTCTTTTTCTTCTTTATATCTCAGCAGACAAATTAATGGCAGTCCCTGTGCTTGTAATTGGCAATGGGGGAAGGGAACACACGCTGGCTTGGAAACTTGCACAGTCTCAGCATGTCAGCCAGGTGATAGTTGCCCCAGGAAATGCAGGAACCGCCAACAATGGGAAGATTTCAAATTCAGGTAAAGACATTTTGATTTATAGAATGTTTGATCTAAAAAGGACCTTAGAGGTCATCTAACTCAATTTTATCAGTTTACAGATAAGCAAACTAAATACTAAGTGACAAGTCTCGTTATTTTATGTTGATTATCAGTAGCATCTGGTTTTTCTGTTACTTTGTTTATTTGTTTTGGTCATTGGGGGGAAAAAAGTACTTTCCCCTCTCCTTAATAGGAAGATGTGAATCATTTTGCCAGAAGTGTAAGATGTACTGTTCTGTTTATAACTCTATCTTAGGAAATCATTTTATGCCAACATCTTATTAAAATTGCTTCATAATAATATTGACAATTACATAGTGATTTAAAGTTTGTACAGAATTTTATATACATTACCTCGTTTGGTTTTTACGATAACCTTGTGATGTAGATGCTCTTAATTTCCCCATTTTGCAAATGAGGAAATTAAGGCTAAAAGTAACTTGCTCAGACCCACAATTAGTGTCTGAGGTACAATTTGAATCCAGTTCTTCCCCACTCCAATCCCGTTACTGTCTGTTATAATACATGGTTCAGAATGGATTAGATAGCATTCCATAACAACCAAAAGTTTTATCAAACTATTCTATATATCTTACATAGTTTTAATTAACGAAACTAGCAGTAATATTAATAACTAACATAAAGCTGTGGTTTGCAAAGTGCTTTACGAAAATTATCTCATTTGGGAATATAGATAGGGAACATTATCTTGGGGCTTCTGTTTTGAAGTGGATTGTGAATGTTCTTGATTAATATCTTTGCAAAATTCTATTTGAATGGTGGTTTGTTCTTAAACATGTAAAGGAAGATTCTCTTTTGAATGAACTTAAGATAGCAAAAATATTTAAAGGGGAATCTTATTGCTATATACATAAAGAATACATACTTATTAATGGGAGTTCTATCCACATAAACTAAATTTTTAAAGCAAATGTATTTTAAAATAATACATTAGTGCACATGGATATTGTGCATAAATGCAATGCTCAGCAGCTTTATAATACTGATGTCCTAGAAATCAGCTATTACATCTTTCCACTATATTTTTTCAACTTTTAAGAGATTATTAAAATTTAACATAGTATTACTTGGACTTAGCTATGAAATAACTTTGCAGTGCAACCAATGAAATTCCTATATTTGTGAATTATTAAAGAGAAACTAACCTCATTATGTAGTAGTTCATAAAATAATTTACAGAACTTTGGGCAGATTTACTCGGACTTACACATAGCAACTCAAAATAAAATGAACTAGTTCTCTAGTTTAATTCATTTTTTAAAATTCTCAAACTCAGTTACATAGTACCTACCCTGCAAATAATTAGAAGTTAGCAATTATTTCTAGGTAGGTGATAGCTTTACAATTAGATATGAAAATAGTTATTGGTTTTTTATCTTTACAGCTGTGTCAATCAGTGATCATACTGCCCTCGCTCAGTTCTGCAAAGATCAGAAAATTGAACTTGTAGTTGTTGGACCAGAGGCTCCTCTTGCTGCTGGTAAAGTTGGAAAAATTCCAGTTTGCTTTTATAAGATTTGCTTTATGGAAGAGAGTATTAAATCATAGAATTTTAGAGTTAAATACTGCTTCAAAGATACACTAACCCAACTTTATTTATACTAAAGAGTTTAAAACTAGCTATTGAATAGATTTTAAAAACTTAACCTCATATCCTGAATAAGGTTTAAATTCAAACAACAAAAAATGTTCACTAAATAGTAATAATTTCTATAATTTTTCAATATGCAGACTACTTAGTTGGCTTTCAAAATACAAAAAAAAAATTGTGAAAGAAAGCCTTGCTAGTATTAGAATCCCATTTGTTTATACAAATTGAATAGATTGAATGCAAATAAGAAATTGTTTTTGCTGTACTTAAGAAATATTACTGACAATTTCTATTTTACATCAATAAGAATTAAATAAATAACAATTCACATTTTCTACATCCCCAATCATTTCCAACCTAATCTCTTTTCAGCTGAAACTTGAAATAAGTCCAGAACATGTTTTACTATTTACTTCCAATGAAAATGGAGTCATTGATATGCAAAGATTTGGATCTGTTGTCTAGTAATCTATTTGAATTGGATATACCTAAAATCAGAGTAAACTTTTCTCAGAATCACTCAAAATCAGCTTCATCATGACAACATCCTGTTTTCTGGCAATCTAGTCTCTATTGATGGAGCACAGTATTAATGAGAATTGGGTACATCAGTGGACATGGCAGAAATGAACTGTAATAAGGCAAAATATACTCAAACTTTTTTTACTCATAAAACATTTTTATTTATAGGAATTGTTGGAAATCTAACATCTGCAGGAGTGAGGTGTTTTGGTCCCACAGCAAAGGCAGCTCAGTTAGAGTCCAGCAAAAAATTTGCCAAGGATTTTATGGACCGCCATGAAATCCCAACTGCAAAGTGGAAAGCTTTCACCAACCCTGAAGAAGCCTGCAACTTTGTTATGAGGTAGAATGCTGCCTATAAATAATAATTATTTTGTATCTCTGTTTTAAGTTTTGCTAAACCCATGCATGCTGATGATTCTGTGCTGCTTTCACTGTAATAAAGAAAAAAGACACAGTTCTTGCTGATATTTATCTTTATATGTACATATATGTGTACTCATACTCGTGTAAGCACATACGTATTTATATCTTTATATGTATACGTATATATATTGGAGTAGGGTGATTTTCTACCAACCTCCCACCCCCAAGGAAAGAAGAGAATGATACCTTATCCACTGGCTCCTTTCACTGCCACCTAAAACACCTCACTTTCCACTATCTATCCTTTAAAAACCCTTACTTAATTTTGCCATAACCTCTAGCTAGCATCCTATTATATCTTTTACTTTCACGGACTAACTCTTAGAAAATTTCATCTATATTCATCGCCTCAGCTTACTCAACTTCACTTTACTTGTCAGACCCTTGCATTCTCACTTCTGACTCCACTGCTGAAAAAAATTACTCTCTCCAAGGTTATTCACATTTTTTCTTGGCATTTTTTCCACTCGTCTTCCTAAACTTCTCTTTAAGCATTTGACATCAGTCAGCACTTCTTCCTTCACTTTTGTGACAGTGTTCCTTCAAGGTTTTCCTGGCATTAGATTGTAAGTTCCTGCATTAGAATGTGAGCTCCTTGAGGGCAAGGATTATTTTTTTCCCTCTTTTTGAATCCCTAGCTCTTAGCACAATGCCTTTCAGGTAGTAGGTACTTAATAAATGTTTACTGATGACTTACCTGTCCCTTCTCAGTTTTTTTAATGTATCGTCATGCATTTCCAGCCTCCCTTAATGTGTGGAATTAAAGGTAAACGTGTACTAGTTCAACCAAAAATATCACATGACAAGAATTTTTTCCTCCTTCAGAATAATTATTTATACTTTTTGTCTTTTCGTCATAATTATTATTAGAAAAAGACATCTTGTCTTCCAAACACCACTCCACATCAAACTTTCTCTTGTAACAAAAAAAAACAATTAAACAAAAGCATCTGCTATCGCTAGTAGTCCCCAGGAGGTATGTTTTCACTATTTGTTTCCACTACCATCATTAGTTTTGCAATTACTTGGAGTATAATTTCATTCTAGTGGTCCTTTAATATAGTTGTAGCCATTGTGTATGATTATTTATTTGCTTGTGCTTATTTCCTTCTGCAATGCTTCTTATACATCTTCCTATAATTCTCAGAAATACTTATATTCCCACTAAAAAATAAAATCAGCTTTGCTGAGGATCAGCACTAAGAAAGAATCAATTCTATAGTGCTCTTAATTTCAGAAATGCAGAAAATTGTACAGCTAAGGTTTTATCAGATATTCCAGACAATTTCTATTTCTTTGCAGTGCAGACTTTCCTGCTTTGGTTATAAAGGCCAGTGGTCTGGCTGCTGGGAAAGGAGTAATTGTCGCTAGTAACAAAGAAGAGGCCTGCAAAGCAATTCAAGACATAATGCAGGTAGGATGAAAAGACTTTGGAGTTTTCTATTCCGATTTCTATTCTATTCAGTCCATTCTATGAATGGACTACTGGAACATCATATGTAAACATTAATTTTCTCATGGGCAGAGATTGGCCATATAAATACTCACATCATAATATTCCATTTAGTCAGTGCTCCAAAAATTCTGTTATTATATGTTGAAAGCATTCCTAATTCTCATTGTACTGGAAATAACAAACATAAAGAAACCTAAATCATGACTCTCCCTGTTAAGTTGGCTTTAACTATTGCTGCCTAAGTACAAAAGGAAGGAAAAAAAAATTTCTGGGTCATGCCTAAATAACTACCTTTCCATTTTATCACCAATTGAGATAATATACAATGATCAGAATTTTTTTTTTAGGGCTTCCCATAACTTTTTGTGCTTTTCTTTTTAAAAATATTTAATTGAAGCCTTCTTTTGGTACAATACCTTGATTTTAAAATATTTCATTCCTTCCCTATGTGATTGCCATGTCTTGGAACAAAGACTTTTAAAGGAAAGAAAGAAGGAGCAATTCATACCTTTTTTATTTTTTTATATCACTATTACTTCCTTATCCCCATTCCCCCTCCCTTATATTAAATAAGGAAAATCAAGCAAAACAAATCAACACATTGTCCGTGTGTGACAATGTATGTCTCACTCTACCTCTCATGCACCATTTCCTTGATAAAAAACTAGAAACATGTCTCTCCATTAGCTTTCTAAAGTATTTCAATGTTGTTTTACTTTATGTTGTCATTAATTGGTTCTGCTTATTTCATCAATTCATATGTATCTTCCCAAATTTCTCAGTGTACCTGATTTCTTATGATCCAATAATAATCCATTACATTCTTATACCAATTTGTTCAGCGATTAACCATTTGATGGACCCTCACTCTGTTTCTAAATCTTTGGTGCTACAAAAAAAAGTACTTAAATATTTTTTGTGAGAATGAATCCTTTCCCCCACTGTCTTTAACTGCCCTCCTTAGTTTAATGTGAGATACTCTGTCATAAGTCTTAAGCCCCCTTCTTTTCCTGAGTTTTGGACCATGGGTTCAAACCTATCAGAGGAAATATAAGGCCTAGGGTATGTAGTAGTAGCCTAAGAATCCTAGACTTGGAAGAAAATTTGCATGTATTTCACTCTTATAAATGATGAGATTCTAGTTTATGGGACAAGTGTGACAAACATTCTATCCAGTTATACTAATGAGAATAGAATGATTAATTAGTCCCCACTCACCTTTGAGATCTGCACCATAGTGAAATACTGTAATCCTATTACAAAAACACAGCACTCCATTATGTATTCATGACTTCAGTAATACCTGCAAAAAAAGATACATTCCACAGTTGTTAAGATTCCTGAAGTTGCAATGTAGCTGCCTTTTACTTCTTAATCATTGCACTCTCTTTACATAGTACATGAGTCCCATCTCCAGCGTCCTCAAATACTGGCATCCAGCTTCTGCTTAAACAACTAGTAACAGAGTCGCTGTATCAGAGGGCAACTTAATAAATTTTTAAGAACTTTATTTATTAGAAAAGTCTTCGTTTATGTTGAGCTGAAGTCTAACTGTAGCTTTATTCTTCCTAATTCTTCCTCTAGAGCCAGGCAGGATAAATCTTTTTTTTTTTTTTTTTGTGACCACTATTAATGTAGTTAAAAGACACCTAATTGTATCCCCTTAAGTCTTTTCTCCAGGCTGTCTACTAATTCTAGCCAAATTTCCATATATCAGTCTACCATTTTGCCGTTTTTCGTCCTTTGATCATTATGATCACCCTCCTCTGCACATAATCTAGTTTGTCAGTTCCCATCCTGAGAAGTGGCACTTAGAATTGAACACTATGTTAAGAGTTGTAATCTGACCAGTACAATATATGAAAAAGTGTGTTGTTCCCTTTTTCTACACATTCAACAGTTATTAATCTAATTATTTTTCCGAAGTCAACAACACTTTGACTTGTATTTATAATCAATTAAAAACCCCTCGGTTTTGTTGTTTTGTTTTGTTTTTTTAAACATGAAAAATCCTCATGTCTCCCATCCAATGGCACATTCAGTGTCAAATCATTCCCTGTCACTACAGACTTGTAAGATAATCTGGTCAGTTTTTCCCAAGGTTTCTATCATCTTCAGTAACCAGTTCTTCCTTGTGGTCAAAATAGCTACTGAGTTCATTGCTTTCTCTCTGCCTTATGAAATGCCTTTAGGAGAAACCAAGCAGTGCTCCTAAAAAAATAATTGTACTCTATTTCTTTTTTTCTCTTTATTCTATTTTCCATTAGAATATGCATTTTTTTATTGTTTCATTGGTATATGTTTCAGGTATATATACATAGTCACAATATAAGGAATAGTAATATGGTTTATATTGGGAATAAACCATATGGAAGGAAAGTAAAAGCTATGCAAACCAAATGGAAATTTTGTAAGGTTAATTATCAACTTAAATGATGTAAGACTTCCTTACGCTTTTTTGGGGGGGAGGGGCTAGGCAAATGTGGTTAAGTGACTTGCCCAGGGTCACACAGCTAATAAGTGTTAGGTGTCTCAGGCCGGATTTGAACTCAGGTCCTCCTGAATCCAGGGCCAGTACTCTATCCACTGTGCCACCTAGCTGCCCCTTTCTTATGTATAATTAAAGACATCTTAGGCAATGCTGATGTTACATTTTGCTTTGTGAGCATGAGATCATTGATTTGGATCTTCACCAAATAAAATAGTAAACTAGTGATAAATTCTGTGAGAATCAGTGGTATCAATGCTCATGTTATATTTCAAGTTGAAATATAACAATGTAACATCTTTCTTTGAGCCTGGGGGGAAAAAAAGAAGAATTTCTAGTGTTATAATGGTTTCTTCCTAATTTGGCAAAAAAAAATCCCAAGTGATAAAATAAACTTTAAGGTAAACCTATAAAGTTAACAGTTTAATTTCAATACAGGATAAAGCTTTTGGAGCAGCTGGTGATACCATTGTAATTGAAGAAGTTCTTGAAGGAGAAGAGGTGTCTGTAAGTAAATTTTCCACCCATAAAGTTTTTTTTTTTTAATTATTCCAACTCTGTTTTACTAATAGAGCTGTTATTTGATTTATTCCTCTCTCCTGTCCCCCACCCCCCAAGGAAAAAACCATCTCCTCAGTTAAGTTTCATTTTAAAGAAATAAATCAGTAATCCCAAAAGTGAAAGACATAAACAAAAAGTAAACATTAAAAAAAAAAAATTAAATCTTCCACAGCTAGAAAGAAGCTGCCTTCTCTTCAGCCATGCCAGGAGTACACCAGGGAAAAAAACTAGCATAATTTTAAAAATTATCTCCTCTTTATTTACCAAAGCAGTATGTATATTTCAAGATAATTTTCTTCTGTGGTGAGTTACAAGGTAAGGAGTCCCCTACAAAGTACTTCGATTTGAAAATAAATGAGGAATGAATGAAACTATTTACAAGTAATTGGAAATAACTAGTAGAATGTAGGAAAATATAGCATTCTAAAATGTTCTTATTCTTTATGTATGACTTGTGTGGACCTGATTTTTCTACTTGAAAGAAGTGTCCATCTGTTATAGAATGGATTTTTGCTGCTGCTTTTACATTAT
Source organism: Vombatus ursinus (assembly GCF_900497805.2). Lineage (NCBI taxonomy): Eukaryota > Metazoa > Chordata > Mammalia > Diprotodontia > Vombatidae > Vombatus > Vombatus ursinus. Next base: position 14,438,657 of record NW_020954587.1, on the reverse strand, counting down.
ATTTTGCTACTTTAACATCTTACATAATACAGATATTAAATCACTTTTCATAAAATAAATAACAATGTTAAATAATTGATAGGTAATAAATAATAGAAATTCATTAAATTAATAATAAATAGGAAAATTATGTTTTCCTCACAGTGTTTATGTTTTACTGATGGTAAGACTGTGGCCCCAATGCCACCAGCACAGGACCATAAGCGATTACTGGATGGAGACCATGGCCCAAATACGGGAGGAATGGGAGCTTACTGTCCAACACCTCAGGTAAGTAAAACAACAATCCTTTCTAATAAATAAGGCAAGTATTACTATGCGTGTTTTACTGATGAGGGAACAGGCTCAGATTAAACAATTTGCCTGTGGTCATGAAGCTAATAGATGTCTGGCTCTTAAGATACACATCTCATTCCAAGTCATGTTGTCTCTCATAATCTCAGAGCAGAGCATTAGTTGCTTCTTGGAAATTCTGAATTCCTCCTTAAAGGATCTGTTATTTCTTCAGTTTGAATCTCCTGATGTGTGGAAGTTCCTTCCATCAGTGTACATTGCAATTGTCTGTGACTTCAAAGAAAAATTCTAGACATTCCTTGAGGCACATAGAGGTTGTGACCTGCCCACAACTTATTGCAGTCAGAGAGGGGATTTAAATCAGGTCCTGATTCCAGAGCTTAGCACTCTGTCCACTACATTGTTGCCTCTATGATTTCTAATTCATATGAGTTGATTAAAAAGATCTACTTAAATAATTGGATTTTATATAGTGAGCTTTGTTTTCTGGTTTGCATTTCTTCCCAGTGTTGACTTATATCATGCCTCCTTTTTTTTTCCATTTGTAAGAAAAAGTTCATACCCTAGCTTTTTATCTTTTCAAAGCTAAACTGAGCTGTAGTGTGAACAGATCTTCCCAGGCACATCCAATATAGAGATATTAAATACTTTCAGTAGGATTATATATAGATCACCAGGCAGACTACAATTTTGATTTTGTAACCATGCATTTGATTTTGTGATGGGCAGATGAATCATAGTTTCTGAGATCCTTAAATAATAGGAAAATGCCATTCATTGGAAGTAAAGAATAAATTTGAGTGCAAAAATTTTACTAGCACTTTACAAACTCCTAAATATAGCAATCCCTGAATTGATAGTGCAGAGGTGATATTATTCTTTTAAAAATATATGCCATATTTCTGTTAAATTGTGGGTTTGTTTGTTTTATGGTCTAGACCCTATGATTTCATCAATACAGGGAACTCACCAGTAAATGAACTCTTTTCTACCAATGTAGATTGGCACCTTCTATGTAACGGTTGCCTGGTATACTTAGAGGTTAAAGGACTTCCCCAGGCTCATACAGCCAGTAGGTGTCAGAGATGAAATTAAACCCAGGTCTTCCTGACTCTCACCCCAGCCTTCTGTCCACAGTGTCGCACGGTCACTTTTCTGAAAATTAACTTGTTTTTCAAAATAGCTAGCATTTATATAGTGCATTAAGGTTTGCAAAGCACTTTAAAATATGATCTCATTTAATCCTCACAATAACCCTAGGAGGGAGGTGCTGTTGTTATCCCCATTGACAGAGGAGGAAAGTGAAACCCACAGAAGTTAAATGACTTGGCTTAAGGTCAAGTGATTTGACTTTTGACTAGATTTGATTCAGGTCTTTCTGATCCAAGGTCCAGTGTGCCGCCTAGCTGCCTCAAAAAAGAAATGTCTCTGCTCATTTTTATTTTTTTGTTTGTTTTCTAAGAGTTTATTTTTCTCGATAAGCTCTTAGAATTTTTACTGCAAGTTAATAATGCTTGGATGCCCTTAGCAGGAAATAATGAATGATAAGATCACTGTAGAATTTGTTGACTGGTGCTGCTTGATTACCTGAAAATATATCCTATTTACTAAATATGGTACCTTAGTAGTCATAGATCATTTTGTACTTGTAAATGACATACTGCATTTTTCTAAGTGTTTATTCATAACCCTATATGATATTAGTAGAATAAAAGAACAGAATTACTTTAAAATAATTATTTCTGGATTTTTCCTAGGTTCCTAAAGATCTGTTATTAAAAATTAAAAATACCATTCTTCAAAGAGCAGTAGATGGCATGCAGCAAGAAGGTGTTCCATATGTAGGTAGGAACATTGATCTATGGGTATCATTTTGAGGAAAACCTGAAAGTTGCTCCTATGGTATTTTCTTTACCAGTCCCTGACATGAACAAGAAATGACCAAAATTACCTTGATCATAACAAATAAACCTTAGAAGGTCATTATTAAAAGGTTTAAAACTGTGTAGCTTCGTTGTCTTCACTGTATGTCTGCTCTTTATCAAAGGAATTTTGTATGCTGGTATAATGCTTACCAAAGATGGCCCAAAAGTTCTGGAGTTTAATTGCAGATTTGGGGATCCAGAATGCCAGGTAGGTAATGATACATAAAATGTCAAAGATAAGTGAAATATGAACATGTAAACACTAAATTTTCATTTCAGACTTGTCATCCTTTTTATTGTGATATTTCTCAAGAATTACATATATCATTCCTAGCATTTCAATGAATATGATAACTGGAAGGTATTAAATTTTATCTCTGTGTGCTGTATTTTTGTAGGTAATTCTTCCACTTCTTAAAAGTGATTTATATGAAGTAATTCAATCAGTTTTAGATGGTCAGCTTTCTAATTCTCTGCCAGTCTGGCTTGAAGATAGTGCTGCTGTAACTGTTGTCATGGCGAGTAAAGGCTACCCCGAAAATTACACCAAAGGCATGGAGATAACGGGTAATTCAGACTACTGTTTTGTGCTGACCATAACAGGTGGCAAACACAGCTTTCTTGTTGCTTCTTTCCTACGATTAGATACCCCCCACGTTGCAGAGAATTCACAAATATTTAACTACTATGTACCAGGCGCCATTCTGGAGATTAGGGATGGGATGACAAAAATGAAACAGCCCATGACAGTAAGACAACATAGGCTAAGCAAAATAAATATTCTAGCATCTAGCAAGTGCCTGCCTACATAAGTACAAAGCTCTGCAAATAACAAATACAGCAGATGAAATAATCTCTATTCACAAGGAGCTTGTGTTCCAGCTGGGGAGACAAGTACTTATATAATCATATACAGAATCACTAACAACTAGTCAATAGGAAGAAGGGCACCAGCATTTAGAAGGATCCAGATAAGTTTGACATAGACATGAAGTTGTGAGTTGAAGAGAAGGGAGTGTATGAGGTGGAAGTAGGAAGGGAGAATGTATTCTAGGCATGGGAGATAAAATTGTGTGAGAGAAATAGTAAGGCCAGTTTGGCTTTACTATAGAGTGTGGGAAGAAGTGTGATAAACCTAGAAAAGTAAGTTAGATCCAGACTATGAAGAGATTCAAATATCCCTTTAACTGAATCCAATTCTTTAAGCTAGATTTATCATTTATTTTAATTTATATTTTTCTTGTCATGACCTGTTACGTGATTTGTTTAAATGTCATCTCCTCTAGGAATTCCTGAGGCTAAAGCTTTAGGCCTGGAGGTTTTCCAAGCAGGCACATCCCTGAAAGAGGATAAAGTAGTGACTAATGGTGGTAGAGTTCTTACGGTGACAGCCATGCAGAAAGATCTGATGTCAGCTCTTGAAGAAGCCAATAAAGGAATAACTGTTATAAAATTTGAAGGAGCAGTTTATAGAAAAGACATTGGCTATCGAGCTATCTCTTTCCTAAAACAGTCCAGGTAAAGTGTTTTTAGAGAAATAATAGTCATTATTAGCTCAGACCTAACCTGTATCAATTATTGCTAAAGTTTTACATAAGATACCAATCAGTGAATATTTTATCTTGTACCAACAAGTGCAGGATTAGTGTGTTGTTTTCTTAAACTAGGTTAACCTAGACCCCGATTTAAGATTTTTATTATCTATATATGGTTTTGATGGTGTGCATTTGTCTTGAGGGACAAAATCAATAACTGTATTTAAATGTTACCAACTCACTATTATATGTCCATCATATCTGCAAGTTAATGAAAATTTCTTTTGGTTTGATCACTGTTCTGTGCAATTATCCTATGAAAACAATAAACTTAAGTTTTTAAAAATCTTGGTATATATCCTCATTTTTTAAAATTATACATAGCTTATGACCTCATTCATTAAATATTATGAAAAGGTATCAGATACATGCTGTACTTAAAATGGAGACACATTCAGAAGACACTGTTTTGAACTGGCAGTTTTTCCCAGGTTTTAATACAATTTATCTGATTGCCAAAATCTATATTATACTTTTTAAAACAACCTCCAAGAAAGGATTTCTTTCTTCTTGTTTACCCATTGCCTTAAACAGTATTGAAGATGTTTCCATTATTATTGCTTTGTTCCATTCAACTTAATCAGAGAGCTACGTTCTTAATTCCATCATGGGCTTTTTAATTGTGGGTTTGTTTGAGAGAGTTGAGAATTCTCTTGATTTTTTTTTTCCAGTTATGCCTGTCTCTAGTGAGAAATTTTGTCCCTTTCGTAATTCAAGTTAATCTACATACAAACTCTACTTCCATCTTGGCATATTATTTCTGTCGAGGTTGAGGAGACATATCATTGCCACCTCAGAAGTTAAGTCTTTTTTTCCCCTTCTTAAAGCATAAGGTGATGGCATTTACTGTCCAACTTTTGTCATCCTGAAATTGTTATTTCTAATGAAAACCTACTTAATTCTATAGTGAGTCCCACCCCTTGATTGCATACAGTCATGTACTATATCCAGTATTAAGAACACATTCTTATAACACCCTAATACATAGAGCCCTTTATTCATAACAACCCTGTAAGATAGATAGCAAGAGGTATCCCCATTTTATACTTAAAGAAACTAAAGCTCTGAGACATTATGACTTGCTCAGAACCCAGCCGATAGGTAGAGTGGGGAACCTGTGGCCTAGATCCTTGGGTGAGAACAGATCCTCTTATTAAGGAGATTTGTTCTGTAACATTTGGATTCAGTCAAAGGCCGCACTTGAGAACCTAAAGGACCACATGTGGTCTTGAGGCCACAGGTTCCCCACCCCTGAGCTAGGTTTTAGTCATTACGCTGCTGGTATTAGAGTTGGAAAAGCCTGAGTTCAAATTTTGCCTCAGACACTTATTGTCATATGACCCTGGACATGTCACTTCGTCTCTCCCAGCCTCAGTTTCTTCATTTGTCAAGTGAGGGGGTTGGACTGAGTGATCTCCAAAAGTCCCTTCCAGTTCTAAAGCTGTGAACCTCTTTGGCAAGGAAGTACCTGAGATTGGATTTGAGCCCAGGTCTAGTGACTCTTAGGTTTTAGCACTTTAGCCACTGCACCAGGTTACCTCTGTTATTAGAGTAGTATGTTTAAAGAAGAATGTTATCAGTAAACATTGCTTCACTTTTCCACTAATTTTATATGGTTCTTCCTTTCTGCTATATCTTCATGATGAAACTGGAAACTGATGAATTTATATGCTATTAAAAGTATTCAATGTAATTGTTGAAGGCCTTGTTTTCTAATTTTAAATTGGTCATTTTGCCTTCAAATCAAAAATAGTTCTGATAAAATTTTTAATTATGCTGTAGGCTATTACTGAGCAAACTGGGATTTTATTTGGGAATTTTCTTTGTATTTAATTGGTCTATGCTATAACTCACCCACATTCTAAAATAAGTATCCTCATGGTTATAGATTGTTTTGTTCTTTGTACTTTTATCCTAGTGCCTAGCACCATGTGGAGCACATAGGCTTAACTACTTAACTTAACTACTTGTTTGTTAATTGATTGATTGTTAATCACAAATTGGTCACACATATATGCCTGAATCATGCCTTGTTACTATGTTAAAGTGAAGTAATTAGCCCTCACAGATAAATTTTAGCTTAACATTTTTAATGTTTTAGAGGCCTGACTTACAAGGAAAGTGGGGTGGATATTGCAGCTGGCAATGAACTGGTTAAGAAAATTAAGCCTTTAGCTAAAGCCACCTCCAGACCGGGTAAGCCAAATCCTATCTTTATAAATCCTTAATGACTTATGTACTCACTTAAGTATATTTTATTGATTGCTCTGGTTTTTTTATGGTGCGTAAAATCTGGATTTATACCCCTCCACCAAATGAACTTTTGTAGCAAAATAAAACAATTAAGCAAAACCACCTGATCTGACACGATGATCTCATTTGACAGTGTGTGCAATATGCCATATCAGTAGTCCACCACTTCTTCTGAAAGGCGATAGCTTCCTCAGCTATTTTCTAGTTCTGGGTTGGCAGTTATAATTAGTATTCAGCTTATTGTTGTGGGTGATTTTTTTCCATTTATATGAAATAGAGCTCAAAAAGGCTGTCCTATCTTTCTCTAAATTCTTTATTTTTTTATGGCACAGTAATATTACATTATATACCACAATTTATTTCACAACAATGCTGTGTTGATCAGTTGCTCTTGATTTTACACTTAGAAACAAATATTTCTGATTAATACTACCAGAAGAAATTAAGGCAGTATAAAATGCAGGTACCTTGCTAATACAAATAGGCCTTTTTACTCTTGGAAAGTTAAAAAAAAAAATCGGGTCAACTATTTGACCTATTACAACCTATCTTATATATACTATGTCTTACTTTCCTGTGATTAGATGTTACAGGACATGGAAGTATCAAATATGCCTTAGTTTATAATCTAGTGCTCTTGTATTAAATATGCTTTTAGTAGACAATATTCATCCAAAATGCAAAAAAAAAATAAGAATCACTGTAGTAGTACTCCAGATCCATACTCCATTCAGTACAACATTCTATTTCTAATAGAAAACTCGGACCATATTTTAGGATGGAATGGTTTGTCTCACTGCTGTCAACCTCAAAAGGTCAGCAGCAGGTTGGATTGACTTAAAATTTTGGTATTTAAATGGAAAAAATGTTAATGTGCAATTCAGAGAAATGTGGAAAGACATGAATGAGCTAATGCCAAGTGAAATAAATAGAAAAACCAAATACCATAAAGTAAATGAAGATAACTAAAAGCGAAATAAAGCCTGGGGAATCAGAGGGGGAAAAAATAAAGGTCCTAGAAATAAGCTAATGAAATACGATCCTTCCCCCAAAAAGTGGACAGAATATTGTGTGTACTTTTAGATATGGACTCAGTATTAGCTAATTTTGCTTACTTGGGGCAGCTAGGTAACACAAGTGAATAGAGTGCCAAATCTGGAGTCTGAAAGACCTAAGTTCAAATGCAGCCTCAGACACAGTACAGTGTCTGGCATATAGTAAGCACTATAAAATTATTAGCTGCTATTATTCTCTGTAACAAGAAAGGATTTGTTGTGGAAAGAGGTGGGAAGTAAATGACTCATGTAAATTAAATAAAATTTTCTGACATCTTACTAGATTATTTCTCGGTGCTGACCTGTTCCCTTCTTTGAGTCATTTGTTGATGTGAAGGGATAACAAGGTAGAAGTGGGGCTATTCACAGTCTTCCTTTGTGTTAAGCTGCACATTACCATTTTCCTGTTTGATAGGATGTACTGTAGACCTTGGAGGATTTGCTGGTCTCTTTGACTTAAAAGTAGCTGGTTTTAAAGATCCCCTGCTGGCATCTGGTACAGATGGAGTTGGAACCAAATTAAAGGTAACCAATTCAAAGATTAGGAATTTATAAAAGCCTATAAAGATTTTGTTTCATTTTTCTTATCGAAGGTTTAAAAAAATGGCATGCCATGTATTTGGCAAGGTTTATTATTCATGTATTTAAGGCTTGATAAAAGAATAGTAATGGTGAAAGGTAGGTAATAAATGGGGGGTGGGGGACAGGATGAGTTAACAGTTCGTTTAAAGGGGTTTCCAGTTGTTTTTGTGTAAGAAAATAATTCTTTTGGCCAGCTCTTTATCAGTTTTTTTTTTTTTCTTAAGCAAACAGCCTTTTGCTTATTCTTTTAGGTTGTAACAAGGGCTCTATATTATTTCTCCATAGATTGCCCAACAGTGCAATAAACATGATACCATTGGTCAAGATTTGGTTGCAATGTGTGTCAATGATATTTTGGCTCAAGGAGCAGAGCCTCTATTTTTCCTTGATTATTTTTCCTGTGGAAAACTTGATGTCAGCACAGCTGAAACTATCGTTGCGGGTATAGCAAAAGCATGTGAAAAAGCAGGATGTGCTCTTTTGGGTATGTTGGTATTTCCTATGATAAATACAGGCTTTTAAAGCTTACTTTTTTAAACATTTTATTGATGCTTTTTGATTTTTAAGATAACTGTCATTTCTCAATATTACCCCCAAACCCCAGTAGTACCTTCCCTTGAACAGTGAGATGTCATCTAAACCTAATGCCTACTGAACTGCTTTCTGTTTTGTCTAGCACTTCATATCAAATGAGGAGTTTGTGTAAAAATGGGAAACAACTAAGTAAAATAAGCATGTTCAATATTCTACATCCATTGTCTGCCTCTTGCCTGGACTCTTGTGATAGCCCCCTAACTGATCTCCCTGTCTCAAGACTCTCCCCTCTTCAGTCCATCTTCCACGTAAGCTGCCAAAGTGACTTTCCTTCTCAATAAACTCTGCTTCCATATTGATTCTTCTTGAGCTTTTTTAACCAGATCTGTGAGGATGCTCATGGTGTGGAATTGCCTTTACCAGTACAGATGGGCACCTTCTCTGAGGCAAGTCAAGTTGAAGTGACTTACCCAGGGTCACAACACTACCAAAATAGGTCAGAGGCTGAACTTGATCCCAGGTCTTTGATTCAGAAATCAGTTATACCCACTATACTTCTTTATTTGCTCTTATTTTTTTTTCCCTTAATACAATGGATAGGGGAAAAAAAAGAATTGTATTTGAAATTCAATCAGAACTGGTTGGAATTTTGTTTTGTTTATAATGTAAATATCTACTTTTAAAATGGTTACACAGGGGCAGCTAGGTGGCACAGTGGATAGAGCACCGACCCTGCAGTCAGGAGGATCTGAGTTCAAATCCAGCCTCAGACACATAACACTCACTAGCTGTGTGGCCCTGGGCAAGTCCCTTAACCCCACTGCTTGCCCAAAAAAAAATGGTTGTACAAACACTACCTTTCTCTTCTATGTTCTCTTCTAAACACCTTTCTGCTCTCTTCTGTGTATTTTTATGTTTTATTGATAACTTTTTTCTTTCTTTTTTGTCATCCTCCCCCTCATGCTATTCCCCCAATCCTTCACTAAAATTGCTCTTGTAACAAATAATTTATAGTCAAGCAAAACATGTGTGTTGTATTGGTTGTGTCTGAAAATATATGTCTTGTTCTATGCCTATTGCCTTTCCACCAGGCTGTAGAAAGCAAGTTTCATCATCGTCAGTCAGAAGAGTCCTAACTGGTCATTGTGTTGATGAGAGTTTTAGGTCTTTCACAGTTGTCTTTTACAATGTTGCAATAAATATCTACATTCCTTCTGGTGGTGTCATTTGTACCCATGTGAGGCTGGTAGTATTCATCTGGTTTGACAAGTCTTAGGAAGTTCTCTTTTATGTCCTGAATGCATGCCCTGGAAAGGTCAACAAATAGCTTCCTGAGTACTTCTCAGCAGGGAGTGACCAACCACCAAGACTGGTGGATGTCTCCTCCAATACATGCTGGTCGATAACTGCCTGACAGCATCTCTGGATCCAAAGCATCATTCCTTGAGAGGACAAGCAGCTGTTTTTTTCCTCAAAGGACTTAGTTCTCTTCCCTTGAGCCCAGTGATTAATTTCTGTTTCTCATCTGTACAACATTCTTCTACCCTGAAACCTCCTGGCCTAGGTCAGTCCCTCCGCATCTTCAAATATCTTTTTTAACATTTGAGCTCTTCCATTTTGTGGTACTGCTTATTTGTTTGTTTGTTTAAAGGAATATTTCATCCTCAAGGATAGGGAGGAAACCAGCCTGCACTGAGCATAGAAAGCAGAAGCAAAAACCTTGCATTAACACTGTGAACTACCTTCTGCTTTCTATATTTTCCGGAAATGTGACCCTCACTCCTTGCCTGTCTTGCTATTATTAGCATCTTTTGAGAATTGCTAACACACTGCTTTATGGGTAATGCTTAGGTCTTAAGTTGTTGCTGTCCTCACCTATCATGAACACTTTCAGAGCCATACCCACCTTCCTTTCCTCTTACTCACTAAGCTCTTAACTTCTATTACCAGTAGCATACCAACTACCTTTTTCTCATTTTTTTTCATCCCACTACAGCTGAATCCTTGTTCTCCCATGGAATCTTGAGATGGGTATGAGTAGTCATATAGTCTAGAAGTACATTATCTAGTCTGACGCATCAGAGGGGGAATCCCATTTACAGTATCACTAATAAGTGGCCATCAATCTTTTTAATGTGTTCATGTGCTTCTTAAAGCATGACAGCCAAACCAACACAATATTCCAGATATGACCATAGCAGAACATGCATTGAGACTGTCATGTCACTCCTTCTAGACATAATGTATCAACTAATGGAGCCAAGAACCACATTAGAATTTTTTGGCTGCCATTCTACCCTGTTGACCTAAATTGAGCTTTTAGTCCACTAAAACCTCCAGTTCTTTTTTCACATAATCTAGTAAAATGAAATTCAGTGGGGATTGAATTCTTGTACTTGGCCATCATTTAGCACAATGCCTGGTTTTGTGTCTGTGTGTGTGTGTGTATCCAAGCTTAGTGGGATTCAGCAATAAGATGTAGCATTTCACAAACAATGCAGTTTTGAGTTATGTTTATAGAGATATAACTTTTAGAAATACGGAGGTGGTGATACCCTTCTATTTTGTTCTCTTCTAGAGTAATATACTTAGTTTAAGGAAACTCAGTTTTAGGAGATAAGTATGAGATGAAGAGTGTCCAGAAGAGGGCCAGTTTGTCTGGAATGAAGGGGAGGAATTTACAGGAAGGGTAGATTAGGGCCATATTGTCAAACTTGGCAACCATAACGTCTGTGTCTTAATTCAAGATATTTTTGTTTAAATAAGTTTTTATTAATGTCTTCTGTCTTTTACATCCTCATAGTATCCCTCTACCTCACCTTCTCAGAGAGCCAAGCCATATTAACAAATAACGTTTTTTAGTGGGGGGAAAAAACAGTGCCACTAACAGTACATTTAAAAGTTCAAAAACATAAAATTATGTTCAAAGCTGTGGACTTCCCGTGTCTTCATAGGGGTAGATTGGAAATACCTTTCATTCAAACCATGCTTGATCATTATATTCACTTTCAATTTTTGTGTGTGATTTTTCTTTCTGCTTACATTATTGTAGTTATTGTATGTATTTTCTTGGTTCTCCTTACTTCACTGTTTCTATATAGATTTTTCCATGCTTCCCTAGTTAAACCTAAAGACAATTGTTAATGTTTTTTTTTTTTTAAGTTAAAGTTCCAAATTTTCTCTCTTCTTCCCTTCTCTCTTCCCTCCCTGAGACAGTAAACAATTTTATATAGGTTATATATGTTCAGTCATGTAAAACATGTTACCATGTTAGCCGTGTTGTGAAAGAAAACAGATCTAAGGGGAGAAAAAATATAAAAAGACAAGAAGTGAAAATTTGTATTCTTTCATCAGCACTCAGACATAATCAGTACTTTTTCTGGAAGTAGGTAGCATTTTTCATCATGAGTCCTTTGGAATGGTCTTGGATTGTTGTATTGCTCAAAATAGCTAGGCCATTCACAGTTGACCAATGTGTGGTATTGCTGTTACTTTGGTTCTGCTCACTTCTCTTTGCATCAGTTCATTTAGTACTTTCCAGGTTTTTCTGAAATCCACCTGCTCATCATTTCTTATAGCACAATAATATTCCATTACAATCATATACCACAAGTTGTTCAGCCATTCCACAATTGATGGGCATTCCCTCATATGCATCATTTCTTACAGCATAGTAATATTCTATTACATCCACATACCACAGTTTCTTTAGCCAGTTCCCAGTTGATGGGTATCTACTTTGTTTGCAATTCTTTGCTAGCACAAAAAGTGCTGCTATAAATACTTTGGTGTATTTGGGGACTTTATTCTAATCGATGGCTCTTTCGGGGTAAGTCCAGTAATGCTAGTGATTTAGAGCATTCTTCCATGTGGTTGTGAATATTTTGCAATTCCTTTAAAAAAAATGTTCATATCCTTTGACCATTTATCTATTGGGGAATGGCTGTTACTCATAAATATGTGACCAATAGCCATTGTTGACTAATTTATGTTGTTTTTTATATATATATATTGAGTACCGAACCTTTATCAGAAAAATTTGGTACAAAGATTTTTTTTCCCATTTGACCACTTATCCTAGATGTATTAATTTTGTCTATGTAGACACTTTTCAATTTCATGTAATAAATGATCTATTTTAGTTTTGCCACTTATCTGGTTAAGAATGTATCTACCCCCAGCTGTGAGAAGTATATGATCTACTTCTTTTCTAATTTTTTAATAATATGATATTTTAAAAATGAGAAAAGAAGCAGATCATATACTATTAAGGTCACTTATACTTTTAGACTATATTATGAAATATGGTATATAGTTGGTCTAAGCATAATTTCCACTTGACTGCTTTCTATTTTTCCCAGCAGTTTTTATCAGAAAAGGAAATGCTATTTTCCTACTTTTCATCATTTCCCTTGCTATTCTAGATTGGTTATTTCCCCATAGAGTTTTGTTATTACTTTGTCAGGTTCTAAATAGTATTTCACTGACAAAATCAGGAATTCTTAAAATATTGATCTGTATAGGTACTGCTTTTTAAAATAAGCCTTTTGTGTTACCCTAAAAGGGGTTATGGAGATTCAGCTACAACTTTTTCTCTCTTGGGCTCTTAAGCAATCTAGTATTCATTCTGACATATATCACGATAATATCCCAAAAAGCAACAAGTTATTTCTTGCCTAGACTGTTGCAATAGCTTTCTAATTAGTCTTCAGGGCTTTAGTCTCTCACCAAGCCATCCTTCACATAATTGCTGGACTGATGTTCCTAAAGGCCTGACCTTGTTACTACCCTGCTCAGGAAGCTACAATGTAACTTCCCTTGTTTGGCTTCTAAAGCCCTTTATATGGTCCTAGATTACTACAGATTTTTACACAGTCTGTATTTGAGCCAAATTGGCCTACTTGCTAGTCTTTATAGTTGACATTATATTTTATGTCTCAGTGCCTTTACATAGGCTTTCCTGTATTCCAGGAATGTCTTCTTCCTCGCCTCAGTCTCATGCCAATCTTTGGGTTTCCTCAAGGCTTAGTATATCTGCCACCTATTGCTTGATTGAGATTTTGTCCTGATTTGCCCTGAGTTACTAGTGCCCTTCTGGTCCTGTCATTCTGTCTATATAGAAAGTACTCTTTAGAAGCAGGAACTATGTTATGTTTTTCTTTATTTGTCCAGTGACTAGGAACAAAGAAAAATTCATCCTTTTTATGGCATATGCTGTTTCCTTCAAATCATTTAAGTTTCTTAAATTTCTTAATATTTGCAAATATTTTATAATTAAGCAGCTGCTATGGTATTTAATTCCCTTTGGGTACTTATAGTACATAGTGGATTATAAATGGCAAGGTGCTCACTTAATAAGTATTTCCTGATTTCACTAACTTATTTTTCCATCTCCCTTTAACCAGGAGGTGAGACAGCTGAAATGCCTGGCATGTATCCCCCTGGAGAATATGACCTTGCAGGTTTTGCTGTTGGTGCCATGGAGCGAGATCAAAAGCTCCCTCAACTGGACAGAATCACTGAGGGGGATGTTATCATTGGAATAGCCTCTTCTGGAGTTCATAGTAATGGATTCAGCCTTGTAAGGAAGATTATAGAAAATTCTTCCTTCCAGTTATCCTCTTTAGCACCTGATGGATGTGGTAATCAGACTCTAGGTAAATAGTTGAGTATTATAAGGCTTAAGACTAGCATTTAAAATTTGAATGAATAACTACTTTCTTATATAATTTAATTATGATGAATTTATCCTTAAACTAGTGGGTTTATAATTTGCAAAAAGTTACCCATTTCAGAAGAACTTTCTGTTTTAAGCATTTTGCTTAACATTCTTACAATCCATCTATCTTATAATTCAGTGTTTAAATGGCACTATCTTGTTTCTCATATTTACAGGGGAATTGTTGTTAAATCCAACCAAAATCTATAGCCGAACATTGTTACCTGTTCTTCGTTCAGGGCATGTTAAGGCCTTTGCCCATATTACTGGAGGTGGACTACTTGAAAATATCCCTAGAGTTCTTCCAGAGAAATTCGGGGTAGATTTGGGTAAGGAAAATAACAATGTTTTTGAAGTGTAGGATGTAGAAAACTGCCTTTATGAATATGTGATCTTTCTTTTCTTAAGAATTTCATGAAGTTTATAATGCAGTATGTGTCTTTTGTGGGTTAGCTTTCATTCTCATAATACTCCAAGGAACTACAAATTGATTTTGTTTTATAAACATTTTATATTTAATTTTGTTAGAAATATGTAAACCATAACCCAGATTGGGAATTTGTCAAAAATAGCTTGACTACATTTTTCCTTAAACTTTTTTTGCCAGAGCAACAAAACTCATTTCCCTCCATCATGCTTCCAGTACATATGTTCTTTTTGTGGTGTTCCCGGTTCTTAAGTTAGACATAAAACAAGGTCCCATTGGATAAATCTCAAATCCCATGACCTACTCCTTCCCTACCTCAATTGCACACAAGGCTGCACACACCACTGGATCTCGCATTACACTGACAGTTCCTCTTTCTAATCACCTGTCGTTCCATCTTTCCCTGTGCCTTACCCTTCTGATAATTTTATCTGCCCACATCATGGCTACTGATTCCTCCAAGTTAAGTCAAGATAACCAGTGCCTACTTTGTATCAGGCACTACACTAAACACTGGAGATGCATATATCCAGAAGGGGGAAAAAACTGTCTCTATTCTCAAGGAGCTCCTTGTCTAAATGGGGAGACAGCATGCAAATAGCTATGTACAAACAGGATACACCCAGGGCAAATTGGATCTAATCTCAGAGGGAAGGCACTAGGGTTAAGGAGGATCAGGAGAGGCTTCTTATAGAAGGTGAGACTTCAGCTGAGACTTGAAGGAAACCAGGAAAGCCAAGAGATCCGAAGATGAGGAGGGAGGGAAAGTGTTCCAAGCATGAGGAGACAGGTGGTAGAAATGTCCAGAGTAAAAAGATGTAATGTTGTATAAGGAACAACAAGGAGGCCAATCACTGGATCACAGAGTACATGGAGGAGTATGAGATAATAATAGCTAATATGTATATAGTGCTTACTATGTGCCATGCAGTAGGTTAAGTGCTTTACAATTATAATCTCATAGCAACCATGGGAAATATTATTATCATCATTTTACAGATGAGGAAACTGAGGCAAGCAGATTATGTGACTTGCCCAGGGTCATACAACTGGTAAAGTATCTGATCCCTGATATCAATTCAGGTCTTCCTAACTCTATACCCAGTGCTTTCTCCACACTTTGCCATCACACTGCTCCCAAGACATAAGATAAAATGAGGTTAGAAAAGAGCTAGGTTATGAAGGGCTTTAAAACCCAAACAGGATTTTATATGTAGTCCTGTGATGAATGAAAGCATCTGAGAGAGTTTCTGGGTAATTAATAATCAATTTATTAATTAGGCTAGCCAGCAATCAATAAATTGATGGTCAGTGGTTTCTTTCAGTAACCAAAGACAAACCCCAGGAGAGCCTGAAAGCCTTAAATGCTTTTTTGAAAATGAATACCTCTGACAAGTGAAAATCAACTCTGATTAATGGACATTTAATGAGGAGGTAGCCTAGAAGTCTTCAGCTCCTCCTGCTGAGAAAGTGGCCTGATCATGAAACTCAGCCCACCTCCAACAATCTGCACAAGGGTAATCCATTTCCATCCAGACCATTCTGATTGGTTTTTCTCCTTCATGCGCTGGGTTACCCTAAACTCCAGTGGAGGGGTGCAAGGACAGGGGCTCTTTTCCCTAGGGTAAGGATTTGACCAGACCTCTATTTACACTTAAAACAGGAGTTAGGTGGAGTCCTGCCTGAGATTGTAGAGCATGTTCCTTGAGGGCTTAGACAGTCTCATCAATCACACCAGTACTTTAGGGATTTGCCTTTTTACTGGAGCTGGGCTTTTAAATGAGGAAATAAAGGAGAAAAGCCTGAATACCAATTTAATAATTGGTTATTAACATAATAGTAAAATAATTTATCTCAGTCCTGAAGGTAATAGAGAACTACTGGAACTTACTGAATAGTCAATAGAGTGACATGGTCAAACCTATACTTAAGGAAGATTTATTAGACAGCTGAGTAGAGGATGAACTAGAGTGGAGAGAGACTTGACACCAGCCAGTACTGGAAAAGGCCAGCAAAGCTGTCATCAAAGGAAGGCTAAGTCTTACTGAGTATAATAAGATAGAAGAAGGGAGAGAGGAAAAGGTGTGAACCATGGCACCAGAGCTTTCAGAATCATTGGGCTGGGCTGGGATGGTGATACTTTGCTAGGGTGGAAGTATATAATCATTGAGGTAAGAGTTAAGGTAAGTGAGTATTACCCTTAGGGTGGAGTTATCCCTAAGCATCCAGCAAGTTTATGTAGCTGGAAATCAGGATGAAGAGGGAGGTACCTCTAGAGTTGTAGGTAGTGGAACAGGATGCCTAGAATAAGATGGAATAGCTGCTCAAGGGAGGTAGGAAGCTCCTCTCCCTCCCCAGATTCCAACCTATTGTGAGTTCTCAGGCTAGCTCGTTCTTTAATTTCACTCCTTCCCTTCTCAGTCTTGACCTAGAGTTAACCAAATTTGGTTCCATGCTGTCCTCCGTTGTAGAATGCCTTGCCAAATCCTGAACCTGAATTATCCCACCCTCATCTACCTCATGTGTTGCTGAAGGAGCTAAAAGATGTCACACATCTGTCTGTTAAGTCTCAAATGGACCTTCACAAAGGTCACAAAGCAGTGCTTTCAATTCTACTCCCAACAGAAATTATTTCAAACATTCTTGTCTCCTCAAGCCTTCCATGCTACCTTACCCCTTGTTATCTCATACCCCCTTGACATCATCCCCTACTCTCTTCCTTTTATTCTTTCTCTGATAATGAAGTAGGCCTTCTTGCCAAGGTCAGCTCTTGTACATGTGTGCTTCATCTGGAACACTCCCATTTTCTCCAGTAGCTTGCCCTCCCCCCTACCCCAACTCTCTTATCTTCAATCTCTCCCTTTTATTTCCTGCTGCCTTCATACATTTTCAAGACTACCTTTAAAAAACCCTCTCTAGACCGTACCATCCCCTGAAGATATTATCCTATGTCTTTTCTCCCTTCCACAGACAAATACTTGGTACTACTATCCCATTTCTCTCAATTCTCTCACTGGCTTCTGACCTCAGCACTTTTTTTCTTCCAAAACAATCATTCTTTTGAATCTCCAAAAAGCCCTTCAACTCCTCATTCACTCCTACTATCCTCACTGTACCCCCCATATAATTGCCAAATCTTGCCATTTCTAACTCCACAGTGTTTTTTGCTTCCTTCCCCTTCTCTCTATTTATGTAATCAACAATCTTTCTTAGTCTAGGCCTTCATTACCCTTCACCTCTCCTGTGGGAGGCAACAGCGTTTTATTTTATCTCCCAGTCCTTCCTATGTAATACTGTTGAAGTGTAGATCTTGCCATGTTACTCCCTAAATCCTTTGGCATTTAAAGCCCTTTACCTGGCCCCACACTAACCTTGTTATATATCATTCCCCAGCCAGTATGATGAATTCTGAATTCTAGTGGCTTTTATTTTAAATTCAGGGTGATGTTTAGTGTTAACATGCCTTTCAAGTTAAGCACAGCTAAGGGCTGGAACAGCAAGCGTGCTAGAACAGTAACCTGACACCAGAGTACAAAGGGCTTTAAATGCAAACCTGAGGAGTACTTTATGCTTCATTTCCAGTAGTGGTAGTCCTAACTATATTTATTATATATTTGTATATGTAAATATTATCATGTTCTGTGTGTGAAACACTAATCTCGTGTGACATGCCTAACTTGTTGCCAGATGCTCGATGCTGGAAGATCCCTAGAATTTTCTCATGGCTTCAGCATGAGGGACGCCTCTCAGAAGAGGAAATGGCTAAGACATTTAATTGTGGAATTGGGGCTGTCATGGTGGTACAGAAAGATCTGGCTGAGCAAGTTCTGAAAGATGTACGCCAGCAAGAGGAGGAAGCCTGGATAATCGGGAATGTAGTTACTTGTCCTACAGGTTTTATCTCTTAATTTTATTATTTTATTCTGTTAACGTAGAAAGCTCTGCATTCTTTTTTTTTTTAATCAATAAGAATGCAAATAAATATTCAAAAATCCATTTTAATACATTGTCTCTGTCATTGAAATCTTCAGCATATGTCTAGCACAAGGATGCTGTATTAAAATTTACTTTGGGCAGCTGCTGTCAATGCTAGATTTGGGATAGTATGATTAAAAACTACCACCTATTAAACATTTTAGTGAAAGAGCTAATGATATTTGATTCCTTCTAATTAGAAAATGCCTATTAGGAACAGTCTTATTTGTACATCTTAACACATTTGATGCAGGTGTCTTTTATTTATTGTAGTGCTTATACACTTAAATGTTAGCATTCGAGTTTTCAGAAGATAGTGCTTTAAAAGAAAAATTTTCTCTTAACATAAAATAAGTTTTGGTTTCTCTTATTCTTACTAACACTTTTGTTGTTGTTTACCACTTTTCTACCTTTGTGTTGTGGCTTTGAAATGAAGGTTATTCCCGTGTGAAAGTCAGTCATCTGATTGAAACAATGCAAATAAATGAATCAGTCTCATTAGTGAATGGATCTTTAAAGGATTGCCTTGGTGTCCAACCAAAGAGGGTGCAAGTGGCTGTCTTAATATCCGGAACCGGTGAGATTTGTTTTCTTGTGTATGTTAAAGACTGTGAAGCCGTTGATAAAGACTGTGAAAGTTAAAGGAATATTGGGTTAGAAAGAAATTAGGAGAACTTGGCAAAGAAATAAGGGGGACATGTTTTATATCCTCAGATTGGACTAACACTCTTAAGTTTTGAAATTCTGAATTCTGGTGGCTTTAAAATTCAGGGTGACAGCTTTAACATGTCTTTCAAGTTTAGGGTTTTGTTGATGTATTTTAATTTATTTTAAAAATAATAGATATTTAACCATTGCTTATTACTGATAATCAGTAGTATATCATAGTGTTATACTAACTGTAATTATACTCCAAAGAAAGGAATTTACAGCCTATTTTTGACTTTGGAGTTGTTTACCAGTTGTAGACAACTCTGTTAGAATTGAGAGATACCTTTAATTTATCTTCTAGTCATAGAATTATAGAATTTTGCTAACAGAAAGAAATTTAAAAATTGAAAGTCCAAAGAAAATTAGTAATTTGCCCAAAATTATTGGTAGCAAAGCCAGTACTGTGTCTCTAATCTCTTGATTTCCTAGTCTAGTCTTGTGTGGCCCCTCTCATCTTTGAGTGTGAAAGGTGAAATGTTCCAAGTGTTTTAGTATTATTCACTAAATTGATTTTTCAGTGAAATGGTTAGCTTAATAGGGCAAGCAGTTTCGTTTAGCCAAGAGCCAGGAATCAATATCTGGATAGCATTTCTTCAGCTGTTAATTTAGCATCCTGACAGGAAATACCACCCATTTTATCTTTTGTTCATAGGAAATTGGCTTAGACTGTTAGAAACTGTTTAACTGCTATTGAAATTTCCTTCACAGTAGCATATGTAGGGCATATACAACCATTTGACAATAACTTTTTTTGTTTTGTTTTTGTTTGTTTTTGTTTTTTATGTATTTGAACACTTTATAAATGGAAGATAAATAAAATTTATTAACTGAGCAGAAAGAATTGTATTTACATACATTCTTATAACTTATAGGCTTACTTCCATTTTTTCCATCCTCTGCAGGCACAAATCTCCAAGCCCTAATAGATAGCACTCAGGAATCAACCAGCTATGCACAAATTGTTGTTGTTATCTCTAACAAAGCTGGAGTGGCAGGGCTACAGAAAGCAGAAAATGCTGGTATTCCTACTAAGGTGAGTTGGTTTTAGCATGGATTGAGGATTTTTTTAATGTTCTTAGGCTATGGTAAATCCATTCATACTTTATTATAGCCATCCTCTGAAGTAATTTTTCCTTTACTACAAAAGGAAATTGGGATGAGTATTATGATTGTCCTTCCAAGCAATCCTTTTCATTTATCAAGTGGCACTCCCTCACTCCCATATCCAAGCAGTTACTAGGTATCTCTCTTTCATTCATCCCCTTCTCTACACTCATATGACCACCTCCTTGGTTCATTCAGACCCTGACCACTGTCGTCAGGCTCCCATCTGGACTGGAATTCTTGTACTGGTTATTCCTCTGCAAGCTTTAGAGCCTGCAGTTCTGTCACTCTAAACTAGCGGAACTTCCCAGCTAACTGAGTGTGATTGAGTCTGGCAGCAGTTTGTTTGCTCAGACCTAAACGCAGGTCAGGAACTTGTAGAACTCGGACGGAGGGTGCAGCAAATCGGGCTTTGTCCTGGATCAGACCACTTTGGGAGCACTCAAACCTTACAGGTCCTCAGCCTGATCCTGGAATAATTTAACACTTAATTTCCAAAGCAAGCAGCAGTGAGGTAAGCCCAGACCTTCCCTTCAGAAGTGTACAGAGCCAGGCCTGAACACCAAATCCAGAGTCAGAAAGTACACTGGAAAAATGAGCAAGCAAAAAAGAATTCCATCATAAAAATCTCCTCGAGGGGACAGTAGCACTCAGGACACAAACCTAGAAGTAAAGAATGATTCCAAAACATCTACAACCAAAGCCTCAAAGAAAACATGACAGATTGGACTGGATTTCTTGTAAGAGCTGAATCAAAAGTTTAAAAAAAAAATTAAGCAGTTATCATTTTTGTCAGTGATATAAGAGTACCAGAGGAAGAAAATTGGAAAATAAATGAGAGCTATGGAAGAAAGAACTGAAAAGGGGAATTAACAGTTTGGCACAAGAGGTGTGAAATCTTATCTAAGCAACAAATTTAAGTAAAAAGAATAATAGATCCACAGTGACTGGTCCTATACCTAATGGTTTTCCAGTTTGGGTAGTCCCTGTCATTCCCTTATGGCATAACCCTCAAAAAAACAAGGTAATTTTCGTACTTCAACAAAGTGTCTGATCTTGACTTTAGTATGATATGTCAGTTTTTATGACTTGATTATACCTTTGAGACAATTGGTTTTTATGCACCATCTTTTACTCTACAGGTAATTGATCATAAATTATATAAAAGTCGTTCAGAATTTGACAGTGAAATTGACAGTGTCCTTGAAGAGTTCTCCGTTGACCTAGTCTGTCTTGCAGGATTCATGAGAATTTTGTCTGGTCCTTTTGTCCAAAAATGGAATGGTAAGCAGTTTTTTAACAACTATCAGCCAACCCAAAAGATAATCTTTGGTATTAGATTTTTGTACAATCATTCCATAAAGTGAAATGTTTGTGATGGCATTTTATATCTGTTCAAACATAGTCTCAGCAACTTCTCAAGGTTAGAATCTATTTATTTATCAAAACCATTCACAGAGTTTTGGTACATGTCTGTGGACCAGAGTGCTTTACTAATTTTCCCTTGGTCTGCTAAATGTTAATGTCTTTTCTAAAATTAGGATAAGTTGAGAGGTTTGTTTTGTTCATAAGCTCATTGCTACTTTTCTACAAAAAAGCCTGGAAATGTTTTGAAGTAGGTTTGCCAAACCTCTTTCTTTAGGTTATGTGAGAAGGCTGAAATGAGACAAGTTTGTAAGAATATATTTTTGACATCAATATTCTCATAATGAAATCCTGCAAACTCCAAAGCAGGGGTGGGGAGGAGATAAGTTATAGTATGTATTAAATAGGTTCTTGGCAAAATATGTAATTAGTATAAAAACATCCTGCATCTATTGGACCTGATCTTTGTTAGTAGTACAGTTCTGTATGAGGGAGGTAAGAGGCCTAAGCTCTAACCACAGTTTTTTGTTTTGTTTAATTTCTAGGTAAAATACTCAACATACACCCGTCATTGCTCCCTTCTTTTAAGGGTTCAAATGCCCATGAGCAGGTTCTTGAAGCTGGAGTGAGAATCACTGGCTGTACAGTACATTTTGTAGCTGTAAGTTTTTTTTTTTCTCTTTCTTTTTTTGGGTTTTTTTGTTTTGTTTTGTTTTGGTTTTTTTTGTTTGTTTGTTTGTTTGTTTTTTTGGTGAGGCAATTGGGATTAAGTGACTTGACCAGAGTCACGCAGCTAGTAAGTGTTATGTGTTTGAGACCAGATTTGAACTCAGGTCCTTCTGACTCCAGGGCTGGTGCTCTATCCACTGTATCACCTAGCAGCCCCTGTAAGTCTATTTCTTTTCTGAAAAATTAGGTGCTTTAAGGTTATATAAATAATTTGTATTGGCTAAGTTTGCTTTGGATATATTGAAAGCAGTTTTTCTTTTCATAGGAACAAGTGGATTCTGGACAAATTATTGTTCAAGAGGCTGTCCCAGTAATGAGAGGTGACACTATTGCAACTTTGTCAGAAAGAGTAAAAATAGCAGAGCATAAAGCATTTCCTGCTGCTTTACAGATGGTGGCCAGTGGTGCAGTAAAACTTGGAAAAAATGGAAAGATTTGTTGGAATAATGAGGAATAAAACGCCATAAATTTAGGGTGAAAGAATTGTATCAAATGTGGTCATTTGTACTTTCTGTCATGAATACAAAATAATAGCTAACAAAGGAGAAACCCTTACACTTCTGTTTAAAAAAGAAAAAACTTCCTTACTAACAGAGCTCCTCATATATATCACCATATGTACAGCTCTTTTTGTGTTGGCAAAGAATTGGAAATTGAGGGGGTGCCCATCAGTTGGGGAATGGCTGAACAAGTTGTACTGTATGATCATGTTGGAATGCCATTGTGCTACAAGCAGGATGATTTCAGAAAAACCTTGAAAGACTTATATGGACTGGTGTGAAGTGAGCAGAACCAGAAGAACACTGTTCACAGTAACAGCAACATTGTGCAGATGTGAGTGACTTAAATATTCTGATCCAAGACAATTCCAAAGGACATAAGATGAAAAACAGCATCCACCTCCAGCGAAAGAACTAATCGAGACTGAAATTGAAGCATACTTTTTTTACTTTTCTATTTTTCTTGTTTTTTGGCATTTTGGTTTTTAGTCTGTTTTCTTTTGTTGAAAGATAGCTAATATAGAAATGTTTTGCAGGACCTCACATGTATAATTGAAATCAGATTGCTTGCTTCCTCAAGGAAGGGAAAGAATTTGGAACTCAAAATATTTTTTAAATGGTTGTTAAAATTTTTTTATTACATGTAATTGAGAAATATTTAACAAAATAAAAATGTATTCAAAAAGAAAATAAAAATAAGAATGTCATAAAGACTAGTGTTTTGCTGAGAAATCTTCCTGCTTCCCACCTATACCAAACTTAACATAGAATAAAGCTTTCTATATGTGCAAAAAATATACAAATAACTATGTGTTGTATTTCATATGGTTATACAAGCTTTAACTAAAGGGTAGTCTTTTCATTCCCAGTCAAGCAAGGTGTCAAAATTCCTCCATCAAACAAGACTTTACCCTGACCCCTTAATTCCTCATCTTTCATCTTCTCGCCCTCTGATTTTTTATTACTTGTCATTCTTTAAATATTTCCTTCGTTCCCCAAAGTAGACAGGTTAATGTGTTGATTTAAATTGCAGTTAAAATCTCTTCCTTGGAACTATTATGTGTACTGCTTTAAATTTCTCCCACATGAACTTTTCCCTCCTTGTTCTTTATTTTGGAAGCTGTAATCATCCTCAGCTAACACTCCAATTTCAGAAGGAAACTTGAAGCTTCTTGTGTCTCACTCAATAGTAGCATACCACTTTCTGACATCCACTTATTTTGACATCACAATTAATCAAGATTGTAAAACCAGTATTTGTCCTTTCCAATCCGGACCCAGGTTTTGACTCATAAATGTTAACATTTTTTCAGAGCATTAAAGTTTACCAAGTGCATTACATTTTGTTGTGTCATTTGATCCTCAGAATAATCCTGTGAGGTAGGTGCTTTTATCCTCATTTTACAGATGATAAAACTGAGATTAAGAGAGGTTAAATGACTTAATCAGGGTCACACTAGGTGTGTTTGTGTATGAGGCATTAAACTGTCTTCCTGACTAGAGTCCTACTCTACGCACTGTGCCACCTTTGTACACATACACATGTGCACATGCACTACATAGGTGTGTGGTGTGTGTGTGTATAGTATCCCCCGAAAGTCTTAAGTGCAGTTCTAAGCTAATAAGTTCTAAGCTTCCAAGCTTAATAGTTTACAACAGGTTCTCAAACTTAATTGGCCTGCTACCCCATTTAAAAACAAAATTTAGGGGCAGCTAGATGGGGCAGTGGATAGAGCACCGGCCCTGAAGTCAGGAGGACCTGAGTTCAAATGTGGCCTCAGACACTTGCCACTTACTAGCTGTGTGACCCTGGGCAAGTCACTTAACCCCAATTGCCAAAAAAAAAAAAAAAAAATTCAGAGCCCTGGGAAAATCTACTTTAACCCTTTAATGTTTTTTTTTAATTTGCGTCCTTTCCAAAAAAATAACAAATTTTTATGCATTTCAAATTTAATAATTTATTGTAAGTTTGTGGCGTTTTCCAATATTGAAATTTTGATGATGCATGTAATATTGCATCGTGTAATCATATATGTTGTAAACAAGTCATTACATGCACATATTCCTGCTCATGCTTGTTGGACTTCCCCACAATGGGCAATATGCTTGCCTGCCAAAACTTGCTTGTCTATCAGCAGACTTGACCACCAATTGATTATAACATGCATTTGGTGTGTTTATTTGGAAAATAATGTAATCGCTGCGACTTTAACTCTGTTACACAACAGATGAAATATGTATGAACAGATTTTCAAAATTGCACCTGAGGCTACTATCTTTCGGTCCAGGCCCCGCAAGGGTCAGTATCACCCATTTTCGGAACCTCTGCTTAGTACTACACTAAGATTGTTGTGGGAAGTTGTTTGTGGACCTTTGTACTACCTGAAGTAGATTACTATCTACTCCTACCTAAGGCAACAGTGATTTTTGGAAAAGCTCAACCCTCAGGGAAAGGCCCCATTTTTTAATTTTCTGGTGTGCAACCTACAATATTCACCTATTCTCAGAATCATTTAGAAAACTATTGCATACTTGGAGTCCACTAACAAATGAGCAGTTCTCAATTTAGACCAAAAGAAAACTTATTCTCATTCCATAGGATGTGATTGAGCAACATTTGTGATAATGATCTTTTCCTAATTTGTCACACATAAAGGTTAAGATTATTATAATTGGACAGAACAGAACATTTTTGGTACATGCAGAGGCCCCAAAAAATGTAGTTTGAGTTTAAGGATATTTTATTTGTGGGTTTGGAGATTTTTTTTTTAATAAGACTTATAAAAACCTTATTGGACTGGCCAAGAGGCAGACCACACAACTTTCACATACCTACTCCTACCAAAAAAACCTGAAATTCATACCAGATGAAATAATCAAGAAATCTAATGAAAAACTGCAGTGATTTCCTCCACCCCAGAACTGCAGGAAAAGTCAGCCACAAGCCCATGAGTAATGGGAGGGGGAGCCACCAAGAAGACAGTGTCAGCCTAGTCTACCAAGTTGGTAGACTTAGTACAACCAGAGCCATTGTACACTGCAAGGCTTTGTATCGATGCAGCAAAAGCAGATGGCTCTCTTCAGAGAGCCCCCAAGTGGAGACCTTCGAAGCTCTGGGAAAATGGCAGCAACCAGCATAACTTGTCAGTACTCAGACCTGGACACCCCCAAGCGCAAGGGTTAGATTATTAGCACTCAGTCTTGACATGCCATGGAGGTCCCTGCACTCTGAACCTAAGAGATCCCAGGGGGCATAACCCAAGGAGGAGGAGATCCATACAAGAAGACAGATGACCCAGGTCAAGACCAAATAGGACCAATCGTCCACCCAGAAGTGAATCCTGGCCTTGGCACAAATCCCTAGTTGTGGAACTAAAGCTGGAGAAATGAGTAAACCAAATAAGATGCCAATCAGTATAAAAAAATTGTAGATTTAAATACCCCAAAAGCAAAGTAAATCTGTAACCACTATAAGCAGACACTTGAAAGAAAAAATGGATTAAGAAAATGGTAGAGATGGCTGAAGTGAGTAGAACCAAGAGAGCATTGTACACAGGAACAGCAACACCATGCGATGATCAACTTTGATAGACTTAGCTTTTCTCAGTAATACAGTGATCTAAGACAATTCCAAAAGACTCATGATGGAAAATGCATCCAGAGAAAGAACTATGGAGTCTGAATAGAGATCAAAGCATACTATTTTCTTTTTTTTGTTTTTGTTTTTTCTTTCTCGTAGTTTTTCCCTTTTGTTCTGATTCTTATTTCACAGCATGACTAATGTGGAAATATGCTTAATATGAGTGTACATGTACAGCCTATATCAGATTACTTGCCATCTTGGGGAGGGGGAGGGGAAGGAGGGAGGGAGAAAAAAATTTAGAACTCAAACTCTTATAAAAGTGAATGTTGAAAACTATCTTTACATGTAATTGGAAAAAATAAAATACTATTAAGTGGGGAGGGGTAGAAAATGATAGATTTGATATAATAAACAACTGACCCTAAAAGCATCAAGAAGAATTAAGAACCATTAAAACTCCCTGAAAACAAATTTAAATAAGTTTTTAATATATCTGTTCCGTTTCTTACATCATTGTAATATCTCATGTTTCCTCCCCTCCCCATCCCAGAAAGCCATCCCATATGACAGTATTTTTTGGAGAAAGAGAGAAGCTGGCAAAATTGGCTGATACATTGAAAAAGTGCGTAACTATGTGCAACGTGTAACACCTGTGGACCTCCCACCCCCACAAAGGGGTGGATTAAAGGTGTCTTCTCATATCTTTTCAAGTCCCATGTGTTCTTTATAATTTTGTCATATTCACTTTTGATTTTTTGATGTCATTCTTTCCATTTACATTATTATAGTTACTATGTTCGTTGTTTTCTTGGTTCTGCTTACTTCATTCTGCATTATTTCATAAAGATCTTTCCATGATTCTCTATATTTACACACATCATTTCTTGCAACCCAGCAATAATATTCCATTACATTAATGTACCACAATTTGTTTAGCCATTCCCCAATCACTGGACATCTACTTTGTTTCCAATTGATAGTTATCACAAAAAGAGTATTGTGGGGACTTTTATTGATGGAATTACAAATTACTTTCCAAAACAGTTATACTAATTTCCCAGCTCTACTAACAATGTATTAGTGTGCTTGTCTTTCTGCAACCCCTCCAACATTGTGCCATTTTTGCCCATTTTCAGACAGTGGGGGTGAAACCTCAGGGATGTTTTGATTTGCATTTTTCTTACTAGTGATTTAGAGCATTTTTTTGTGTAGTCATGAATATTTTGCAATTCTTTTAAGAACTTTTTTTCATATCCTTCAATCACATATCTATTGGGAAATAGCTATTAATATGTATTTATAAATCATTCATTATCTTAGTTACCAAACCCTTTTCCAAGAAATTTTATACAAATTTTTTTCCCCATTCAACCAACTTCCAATCTTATCCTAGATGTATAAAGGTTTTCTGAACAGAAACTTTTCAGTTTCGAGCAAAGTAATGTTTCTTCATCTTTGGTAATTGCCTCTATTTCTTGTTTGGTTAAGAATATATCCCCTCAGGGGCAGCTAAGTGGCACAGTGGATACAGCACCAGCCCTGGATTCAGGAGGACCTGAGTTCAAATCTGCCCTCAGACATATAACACTTACTAGCTGTGTGACCCTGGGCAAGTCACCTAACCCCATTGCCTAGCCAAAAAAAAAAAAAATATATATATATATATATATGTATGTATGTATATATATCCTCATCATATACCAAAATAAAGTCAAATCAAAATGGGTTCTCGATTAAGATATAAAGGCTGATACTGTAAGCAAACTGGGAGAGCAAGGAATAGTTTACCTAACAGATTTATGGAGAACAGAAGAGTTCTTGACCAAACAGAAGATAGAGAACATTACAAAATGCAAAATGGATAACTTTGATTACATTAAATTGAAAAGTTTTTGCACAACAAAGTCAATGCAATCAAGATTAGAAGGAAAGTAAAAAACTGGAAAAGAACTTTTACAACCAGTGTCTCTGATAAGGACCTCATTTCTAAAATATATAGAGAATTAAGTCAAATTTTTAAGAATACAAGTCATTCCCCAATTGATTAATGGTCAATATGAAAAATTATTATATTGATTAGAGAAATGCAAATCAAAACAACTCTGAGGTACCACATCACATCTATCAGATTGGCCAACAGGACAAAACAGGAAAATGATAAATGTTGGAGAAGATGTGGGAAAATTGGAACACTAATGCATTGTTGGTGGAGTTGTGAAATGAAATACTACTGTGCTATAAGAAATGATGAGCAAGCAGACTTCAGAAAAATCTGGAAAGACTTAAATGAACTGATGCCGAGTGAAGTGAGCAGAACCAGGAGAACATTATACACAATAACAGCAGTAACTTGTAAGGGCTTAATAAGTGCTTGTTTCCTTCTTTCCTACAGGGAGAGAAGGTTTAGAGGTGAAAAGCTAACAATACTGATGCAAAAAGGGGGGACTTTGAAACTTTTTTATATATACAAATGAAATTAGAAGATCAGACATTTTTAACATATACAAAAGAAGGCAGACAAACTTTTATATACTTTATAAGTATGAAATGAAGATTCATAGTTTCATATAGAATCTTTTTTGTGTTATATGTATATTAAAATCTTCCTTTTTTTGGTGTTTAAAGAACTTTTAAAATTTTATATATACACATTTTAAAGCTTCCTAGTAGTTTTGGGGGGGAAAAAACTTAGCCTGATTTTAACATATCTTACCATATATCCAAAAACCGTAAATATCCAAATAAATCCAAAAACACATGGCAACTGGATGTCCAGTAGACATCAATATGTCCAAAACAGAATTCATTCATTATCTTTCCCATAAACCCTGCCTTACCTTCCCTATACCTATAGAGAGCAACACCATCCTCCCAGTTGTGGTGGGCGAAAGATGCAATGTGTGAGGAAACAAAGGTCCAATCTTCAAAGCACAGCCCTCCCTGACTTAAATCCAATTCACTTGCATGTCATGGCACCACCTCCTTGATGTCATGATCCTCTTCTCGAACTAAGGACAAACAACAGCTTCTGAGAATAGAAAATAAGAACATAGGAGCTGCCTCTTTCTTTTCTTTTGTTTTCTTTTCTTTTCCTTCTTTCTTCCTTTTTTTCCATTCCCTCTATCCACATAGGGTAT
Organism: Vombatus ursinus; assembly: GCF_900497805.2. Lineage (NCBI taxonomy): Eukaryota > Metazoa > Chordata > Mammalia > Diprotodontia > Vombatidae > Vombatus > Vombatus ursinus. The sequence continues at coordinate 14,409,169 of NW_020954587.1, read as the reverse complement.
CATACCCTTACCTGCAGGTGCTCCACCCAAAGGAATGTAAATTTTAATCCCTGAAACCTTTTTTTCTTTCTTAAGGACCATGCCTTAAACCCAAATCACTGTGGCTTCTCATTGATTGGCCAACAATAGGTCCCATGCCAAACCCCACTTGGTCATTATTTGGGCCCTGATTGGCTTAGAATGAATGTAAATATCAATTGCAGGTGGTGGTGCAGTGGATAGAGCAATGGCCCTGGAGTCAGGAGGACCTGTGTTCAAATCCGACCTCAGACACTTGACACTTACTAGCTGGGTGACCCTGGGCGAGTCATTTAACCCCATTGCCTAGCCAAAAAAAAAGGGAAGCAGTACAACATTAAGTAATCTCATTTCTAATTGGATGAAAGATTAGGGACTTTTCAAATTAGGAGGGAAAAAAGATTTAGAAAAAGAGGTGCCCTCCTCCCAAGTGTCTGTAAACAATCAAAGGAACATGGAAACAATAACTAATCAGTACAGGGCCAGTTTTCAGATAAGACATATAGATCTCTTAAGATGTACAATTGTGAGAAAACTTCTCGCATTGATCTTTGGACCTAAGTTTCTGGTCAACATAATCTCTTCATAACCAATTATTTCATCTTTCACTCACCACACATTTCCTCAGGCTCAAAACTTAGGACGAATTCTGAATTCCTCACCATCTCTCACCCCAAATATTCAAGTTATTGGGAAAGCTTGTCAATTTCACTCCTTTCTCTCCTCTGACCCTGCTACCACTCTAGTGCAAGCACTTATCCCCCTACACCTTGATTACAGCAATAGCCTGCTGGTGGGTCTACCTGCCTCAAGTTTCTCCCCACTCCAATCCATCCTTCATTCAACCACTAAAGGGATTTTCCTAAAGTGCAGGTCTGATTTTGTCACCTTCCTATTCAATAAACTCCAATGGCTTCCTATTACCTCCCAGGAGCAAATGCAAAATGTTTTGTTTGGCATTCAAAACCCTTCATAATCTAACCCCCTCCAACTTTTCCAGTCTTTTTTTTTTAATTTATTTATTTTGATTTATCAACAATCACTTCCATAAGTGTTTTTGAGTTTTAAATTTTTCTCCCCCTCCCCAAGACAGCACACAATCTGATATAGGATATACATATACATTCCTATTAAACATATTTTCACATTAGTGATGTTCTAAGTAAGAATTAGAACCAATAGGAGGAACCACCAGAAGGAGTAAACAAAACACAACAGAAGAAAAAAATTATCAAATGCTTCGATCTGCATTCAAACTCCATAGTTCTTTCTTCTTTGTGGATAGCATTTTCCATCATGAGGATTTTGGAGATGTCTTAGATCCTTGTATTGCTAAGCAGGATCAAGGCTATCAATATTAGTTATTGCACAATGTGGCTGTTATTGTGTACAATGTTCTCTTGGTTCTGCTTACTTCATTCAGCCATCAGTCCATACAAGTCTTTCCAAGTTTTTCTGAAGTCTGCCTGCCCATCATTTCTTACAGCACAATAGTATTCCATTACATTCACATACCACAACTTGTTCAGCTATTCCCCAATTAATGGGCATTTCCTCAATTTCCAGTTCTTTGCCACCACAAAAAGAGCTGCTATAAATATTTTTGTACATGGGTCCTTTTACCATTTGTATGATCTCTGGGATACAGGCCTAGAAGTGCTATTGCTGGGTCAAAGGGTATGCACATTTTTATAGCCCTTTGGATATAGTTCCAAAATGCTCTCCAAAATGGTTGGATCTTTTCACAACTCCACCAACAATGCATTAGTGTTCCAATTTTCCTATATCTTCTCCAACATTTATCATTTTCCTGTTTTGTCACGTTGGCCAATCTGATAGATGTGATGTGGTACCTCAGAGTTGTTTTGATTTGCATTTCTCTAATCAATAGTGATTTAGAGCATTTTTTCATATGACTATAGGTGGCTTTAATTTCTTCATCTGAAAACTGCTTGTTCATATCCTTTGACTATTTATCAATTGGTGAATGACTTGTATTCTTATAAATTTGACTTAATTCTCTATATATTTTAGAAATGAGGCCCTTATCAGAGACACTGGTTGTAAAAATTCTTTCCCAATTTTCTACTTTCCTTCTAATCTTGGTTGTATTGGCTTTGTGCAAAACCTTTTCAATTTAATGTAATCAAAGTTATCCATTTTGCATTTTGTAATGTTCTCTGTCTCCTGTTCGGGCATGAATTCTTCTGTTCTCCATAAATCTGATAGGTAAACTATTTCTTGCTGTCCCAGTTTCCTTACAATATCAAACTTTATATCTAAATCATGAACCCATTTTGACTTTATTTTGGTATATGCTGTGAGATTTTGGTCTATGCCTAGTTTCTGCCACATTTTTTCAGTTTTCCCAGCAGTTTTTGTCAAATAGTGAGTTCTTCTCCCAGAAGCTGGGGTCTTTGGGTTTATCAAATAATAGATTACTATAGCCATTGACTACTGTGTCTTGCATACTTAACCTATTCCATTGATCTACCACTCTATTTCTCAGCCAGTACCAAGCAGTTTTGATGATTGCTGCTTTATAATACAATTTAAGATCTGGAATGGCTAGGTCACCTCCCCCTGCATTTCTTTTCTTTAGTTCCCTTGATATTCTGGACCTTTTGTTATTCTAAATGAATCTTGTTATTATTTTTTCTAACTCTATAAAATAATTTTTGGTAGTTTGATTGGTATGGCACTGAATAAGTAAATTAGCTTAGGTAGAATTGTCATTTTTATTATATTAGCTCAGCCTACCCATGAACAACTGATGTTTTTCCAATTATTTAGATCTGGCTTTATTTGTGTATTCCAGTCTTCTTCTACCTTGCCTGCTAACACATACTGTTCCATCTATCCTCCTAGCTGTTCCATGAACAAGACACTCCATCTTTCAGCTCTGGATATTCTTTCTGTCTGTCCTTCATCCCTGGAATGCTTTCCCTCCTCCACTCTAACTATTGACTTCCCTGGCTTCTTCTTCTTTTTTTTCTTTGTGGGACTAGGCAATGGGGTTAAGTGACTTGCCCAGGGTCACACAGCTAATAAGTGTCAAGTGTCTGAGGCCAAATTTGAACTCAGGTCCTCCTGACTCCAAGGCCAGAGCTCTATTCACTGTGCCACCTACCTGCTTTTAAGTCTCAACTAAAATCCCACTTTCTACAGGAAACCTTCCCTAATTCCTCCTAAATCTAGTGCTTTCCCTCTTTTAGTTACTTTCTATTTAACCTGAATGTAGCTTGCTTTGTATATATTTGTTTGTATGTTGTCTCATCCCTACCCCACACCACTACATTGTAAGCTCCAAGAGCAGACTGGTTTTTGCCTGCTTTTTGTATCCCCAGCACTTAGCACAGTGTTTGACACATACAAGGGGGCAGGGATAGTGGGAGAAATTTTGGTGATGTAAAAAAAATATTAATAAAAATTAATTTTAGAACATTTTGTTAAAGCCCTGTGCAGAAATAGTTATTTTACATATTACAATCTGGTACGTTTCTCTTAGGCCAATTAAGTTTAAAAAAAAAGTCCATAAACCAATGTTTCCTTCAATGTCATAAAAGTTGAATACACTTAAAATCTCATACATAAACAGACCTAGTTAAACAGACTTTATAGGTAAACTATGTCAGGTTACAGATTAAATTACATTTAGAAAGTTTACAAACAGGTAATTGAAGGGGCAGATTTACACATCCCCAAGGAGTCAGGGATAGCTGAGATTCTTTCTCTGGCTTTTCATCTAAGGAATGTTTAAGGCCTTAAGTAAATTTTCACATGTTATGGGACAGGATTTGATCAGGTGAGGTTAATATTAAGAGAAGACACACTTTTAGTAGACCAAAAGTTGCAAGAGGAATGGCCCTGAGCCCCAAATAATAAAAATTAATAAAAGGAAATAAAAACTTCCCATTAAAAGCACTTGTCATGGGAGAAAAAGTTCTCTGAGTTCATGTGGTAGGTAACCGCTGCCAAAATATATTTACTAAAACACAGAAATTATAGAGGCAAAAACGTAGGTTTTATTATTATGCTAAAGTGTAGGTGAAGGCCTCTGAGAAACCCTGATCCCTCATTAGGAGTCTAAAAAGCCCTCTTATAGACAAAATTATGTCAAAGGAACAGAGAAATAATTCTTTTTACATATTGCAATCTTGTACATTCCTCTTAGATCATAAAGATGAGATGGATCCATAATCCCCACGCTTCCTTCAATATCACAACAGTTGCATAAATTTAGTTAAACAGAATCATAATCTCAAACCTCGTCAAATAAACCCTATAAGTAAGTTAAATCAGGTTTTAATTTAAACTATATTTAGAGGGTACACAAATAGGCTAATTGAGAAGAAAGATTTACTTGTCACCAAGGAGTCAGGGACATTTAAGATTCTTCTTCTGGCTTCTTATCTAAGAAATGTTTAAGGCTTTACATAAATTTTTACAACCTGTGAGACAGGTTTTGGTCAACTCAACAAGCTCTCAAATAGGAGAAAAGGGCCTGACCTTCCCTTAACATTATTATTCTATGAGTCAGGTTTTAGTCAGGTGAGGTTAATAATGACTGATGAGATTTTTCCTTACTGTGCTATCCAGCTATCATTTGTTTCATGGTGATATAGCATAATGAGAAGAACACTTGACCTGGCCTGACATTGACTAGCTTTTTAACCATGGGTAGTTTCCTTATTTGGAAAATGATGGGGCTAATAAGCCCCATCCAAAAATTCCCATTACACATCCTAAAGATACTCGAAGAAAAACAAAATTATGTTTATTGTTGAATGCTTTTATGAAAGCAAGAAAGTAGTCTATTTTATAAAGATTTTTCCAAAAAAATAAAATGACTTGCCTGACTAAAGTCCTTACTCAGAAAAATACACTTTTTTTTATGAGGCAATAGGTGTTAAATGACTTGCCCAATGTCACACAGCTAGTATGTATCAAGTGTTTGGTCTGAGGCCAGATTTGAACTCAGGTCCTCCTGACTTCAGGGCCAGTGCTGTATCCACTGAGCCACCTAGCTGCCCCTTCAGAAAAATAAACTAACCAAAATATCCCAATCAATCAATAAGGGCAGCTAGGTGGTGTAGTGGGATAGAGCATTTGCCCTGGAGTAAGGAGGACCTGAGTTCAAATGTAACCTCAGACACTTGACACTTACTAGCTGTGTGATTTTGGGCAAGTCACTCTCTCCCAATTGCCTCACAAAACAAATAAAACAATCAATAAACATTAATTAAGCACTTACTATGTGATAGGTACTGTGCTAAGGCTAAGTACTGAGGATACAAAAAGAGACTAAAAACATTCCCTGCCCCTTAAGTAGCTTACAATCTAACAAGAAAGACAACTAAAAGCAAATTTTTGTGTTTCTGTGTATATATGTATATGTGTATGACAAACAGGAAATAATTAACAGAGGGACAGCACTAAAAATAAGGGGGATTGGGAAAGACTTTCTACAAAAGATGGGTTTTAATTGGGAGTTAAAGGAAGCCAGGGAAGTCAGTAGGTGAAGTTGAAGAGGGGAAACATTCCAGCCATGGGAGATAGCCACAGAAAATGCCCAGAGCCAAGATATGTGATGTCTTCCCTACCTCCAGCCAATCGGGATTAAGTGACTTGCCCAAGGTCACACAGCTAGTAAGTGTTAAGCGTCTGAGGCTGGATTTGAACTCACATCTTCCTGACTCCAGGGCAATCTCCACTGCATCACCTAGCTGCCCTGTGATGTCTTTTTAATGGAACAGCAGGAGGCCAGTGTCACTGGATCGAAGAGTACATACTGGTGAGTAAAGTGTAAATCTGGAAAGGTAGGAGGGGGCCGGGTTATAAAGGGCTTTGAAAGCCAAAAAGCATTTTGTATTTTTTCCTGGAGGCAGTAGGAAGTCACTGGGGTTTACTGAGTTGGGGGAAGGGGGTGTCTGGGGAGGAGGGGAGGAGTGTGTGTGTGTGTGTGTGTGTGACATAATTACACCTGCATTTTAGGAGAATCACTTTAGTGGCTGAATGGAGAACAGACTGAAGGGGGGAGAGACTTACAGTAGATAGCCCCACTAGCTGGCTATTGCAGTAATAAAGGTATGAAGTGATAAGGGACTGCACTAGAGGGGTGGGCAGTGTCAGAGAAGAGAAGGGGGTGTATGAGAGATGTTGCAGAGGTGAAATTGACAGGCCTTGGCAACAGATTAGATATGGGGGCAGGGGGAAAAGACATTAAGGAGTTCAGGATGATGCCTAGATTTAGAGCCAGGGTAATGGGAGGGTGGTGTTGCTCTCTACAGTAACAGGGAAGTTAAGAGTAAGGGGAAGGGTAATGAGTTCTGTTCGAGGCATGTAGAGTTTAAGATGGCTACTGGACATCCAGTTCTGGATGTCTGAAAGGTGGTTGAAAAATGCAAGACTGGAGATCAGCAGAAAGTTGGGGGAAAGTATGCCCTGGATGAGGATCCATTAAAAGAGCCTGAGGAGAAGTCAGATTGATAGGGAGGAGAAAGTAGTGTCCAGAAAACTATTCCCAAGGTTTCTGCTGCTAATTCAAGTCTTGATTGACTCCATTTCTTCTTCTCCTCCTCTCCCTGCCCCCCATCCATTTGGAGTGCGGGAGGGTGGAGTACCAAACTCCTCCCAATACCTTCCTTTAAATCTAGTGGGAACTGGACTCTCAGATCACTCCACCCCACATTTGTTGCCCTGACTGATTTGAAGGCAGGGCTCTTTTTTATAATAGTTGATGTTGATGTCTTTTTTTTTTCTTTTTTTGGTGAGGCAATCAGGGTTAAGTGACTTGCCCAGGGTCACACAGCTGGTAAGTGTCATGTGTCTGAGGTCAGATTCTGAACTCAGGTCCTTCTGATTCCAAGGCCCAAGCTCTATCCACTGCGCCACCTAGCTGCCCTCTTTTTTATAATTGTATCCCCAGCATTGAGCATAGTGCCTGACACCTCATTAGTGCTTAATAAAGGTTGATTGGATTGATTAGTCAATTAAGATTTTATCATATCTGTCATCCTTATAAAACTTTCCACATAAAGCTAGCGATAGTTTGGTGGCCAAGACCCTCCAACACTTTAGTCTGTCTTTGACAGCTAACCATTGGAAAATAGCATTGAAGTTGGATAATAACTAGTTATTTTACAACTATTTTTTTCTCCTTTCTGATACACAGAAATATTAGTTTTTATTTTGGCCAAGTACAATTCCTGAACACAAGCAAGATTCTCTTTATTATGAGAATCACAAAAAAAAAAACTTATGTTTGCTTTTTGCCTTGTACTTAAACTGTTGAAAGTGGATTTTTAGGAGAATATAAATGATTCCATTTTGCATTATATTTGCTGTTATTATATAAATGTCTCCTTCAGCGTCTCCCATCCCCCAATCACTTTACAGTTACAAAAGAAAACTTAGAAGAATTTTGGTTAGTTCCAGGAACTCACTTGCTTCTTCTTATAGTATTTGGTGGGGGACATAGTAGGATTAGCCAGAGAAACATGATCTAGGTAAGATTACATATAAATAGATTTGAAGCTGATCAGGTGGCCAAACCCAAAGAGTTGTAACATTGTCCTGTTGGAAGAAAGCTTCTAGTAGAATCTGTCTTTGGTCCGCTGCTGTTTATCATGTTTATTCAAAGACTAGGGTGGATCCCCGGATGGCACATTTATCAGATATGAAAATGACCCAAGAGGAATAGCTTCTTTAACCAAACGCATTCCACGAGTTAGTGGCAGAGCTGAGATTAGAATTTGGGCCTTGAGACATCTGGTGCAGACTTCTATCAACTACACTGAAGTCGCACATAGAGGGAGAATACTGGATTAGGAATTCAGAATCTGAGTTCTAGTCCCATTATGTGGTTAATTCAACAAGCATTTATTTAGCACCTACTACGAGCCAGGCACTGTGCTAAGTGCTAAGGATACAAAGAAAGTTAAAAGACAGATCTTCCTCTCAAGGAGCTCACAGTATAATGGGAGAGACATCATGCAAAAAACTATGTACAAACAAGATAGATACAGGATAAATGGGAAGTAATCAACAAAGTGAAGGTATCAGAATGAAGGGGTATATAAGGTATTCAGGGAGGACTAGCATCTCTGGCTTAAGAGCTTGCCAAGCCATTTTCAGGGCTGTGCCTCCAACTTTGGTGTCTACCTGTCACTCAACTCTCACCTATGGCTCTAAGCGTGCAACACCCCTGTAAAACTATTTTAGCAGGTTGAGGGCCTCAAACCTGTTGGCGAATTAGGGGGATGTCTACCCCAAGCAAGAGAAGACTTTCCTCATTGTAATGTACCAAAGACCAAGAACGCAGCTGAAGCAGGTGCTGTGGAGCACTTAGAGCTTGGTCAGAAATGAAGGATGCCAAAGTCATCCACTGCATCCCAAGCCATCATGGTCATCTTACTTTTGTCTTGCTGGACTTTGATGGCTCTGGAAGAAAGGCTAACAACAGTGTGCAACTCTACCTTGCTTTAATTCAGTTAAAGAGCCAGTCTTCATCCTGTGATGTCACTGATCCTCTTGGGGTGGGAGGGTCAGGAATGAAGGACAACAACAACAAATGTTTATTTTTTTTTATTTTTATATTAATTTACTTTGATTTTTCAATAATCACTTCCATATGCTTTTGAGTTTAAAATTTTTCTCCCCCCTCCTCCCCACCATCTTCCCCAAAACGGGGTACAATCTGTTAAAGGCTATACATTTACATTCATATTAAACATATTTTCACATTAGTGATTGAGTGGGTATGTGGGTACCAGTATCAGTGAAGACCCCTCAGGACATGATCCCCCCCTTTTTCTTTTCTTTAGTTATGTAAGCAGGAATTCCTGAACTATAGTGTATTCTGTATATCCTCTAGCTACATGACCTTGGGTAGTAGACTGAAGTCATAAGTCCCAAAAGGGAGGGAAACCTGTTGCGGTTACTGTATTCCTTTGTTCTCTTCATCACTGGGGAAGATTTACACGAATAGATTGTGCCCTGAGGCTCAGCCAATGGGCCAAAGGGAGGGGGTCAGGTTGGGCTATTGTGCTAGGGTCTATATAAACCTATTTTAAACAAAGCGCTCTTGCACTCTCTGGTTGACGCCATTTTAGGCTACACAGGGGTGTCCTTTCTTGAGAAAGCCAATAAAGCAACTTTCCTTTTTGCAATTCTTGTCAAGACTCTGATTCAAATTTGGGTAGGTGGTCTTTTGTCCCACACAGTGATGTTATAAGGAAAAATTAAAACCAGTAGGAGGACCCATCAGAAAGAGGAAACAAAACTCAACAGAAAAGAAAAAAAATAGCAATTCAACTTCCATAGTTCTTTCTTTGGATGTGGATAGCATTTTCCATCACAAGGCCTCTGGAGATGTCTTAGATCCTTGTATTGCCGGGAAGGGTTAAGTTTATCAATATTAGTCATCACACAAGGTGGCTGTTATCATGTACAATGTTCTCTTGGTTCTGCTCACTTCACTCAGCATCAGACCATACAAGTCTTTCCAGGTTTTTCTGAAGTCAGCCTGTTCATCATTTCTTATAGCACAATGGTATTCCATCACATTCATATACCACAACTTGCTCAGCCATTCCCCAATTGATGGGCATCCCCTCAATTTCCAATTCTTTGCCACCACAAAAAGAACTGCTATGAATATTTTTGTACATGTGGGTCCTTTTCCCATTTGTATGATCTCTTTGGGATATAGCCCTAGAAGTGCTATTGCTGGGTCAAAGGGTATGCACATTATTATAGCCCTTTGGGCATAGTTCCAAATTGCTCTTCAAAATGGTTGGATCTTTTCACAACTCCACCAACAATGCATTAGTGTTCCAATTTTCCCACATCTTCTCCAACATTTATCATTTTCCTGTTTTGTCATGTTGGCCAATCTGATGGGTGTAATGTGGTACCTCAGAGTTGTTTTGATTTGCATTTCTCTAATCAATAGTGTTTATTAAATGACTGAAAAAGATGCCGTCTTTGGTCTAGTATAAATGATATTAACCAAAAGTCATGACTCCACAAGAGGAGTAGTAATTTGATTTATTACAAGAGAAAGAAACATGCATGTGGTAACTCTTTACTCCTAGGAGCTAGCTCTACAGACAATACCTTGGATGTTTATGGGGTAACAACAAAAAGGGGATGTCTCATGGGAGGAGTGGAGACCAATCCCTTCCCAAATGGGAGTGGCATGGGAGGAAGAAGGGAGCAGAGGGCTTGGGAATGATGGATCGTGGAGGGAGGACGTATATCCTTATCTGAAAGAAAGGGTCCCAGCTCCACAGTTTATCAGTCTGGGCAGACTGGCAGGAACTAACTCAGCTTCAAGGGCATGAGAGCTTAATAAGAGTTTAGTTGCAAATGATCACTGTTAAGTTAGTTCAGGGGGGCTTCATCTCTAGAAAATAATGCAAGTCAAGAAAACAAGTTGGGGGGGAGTGGTCTTCACAACGGTTACACTAAAGGCTTTGTAATAATTTAAGCATCTTATTCTTTTGCTAAAAATGTACCTTTTTATTTACACACCCTTCATCTGCCTATCTGTAACCTGTGCTGGCTTATTCCTGCAGTGTCTAGCAAGGACCTTGAAAATTCTTGTAACACTACTGAAAAACTCTCCAGCTCTATTCATATTACCTTTTTCTTATTTGAAAAGTATGAAGTGTGTGGTTCAGATGTATGGAGGGCCCTATTGTTAAATTTTCAGTGTGAGCTGAACATCTTGGAAATCAGCAAACTCTACAAATCAGGGTCTGATTTATTGTTTTGTGGTCTAAATTTAAAAAAGTAATGGAGAAAATGTTAATATTATTAGATTACTATTACAAATGTTGTGCAGTGCTGAAAAAAATTATTCAGGTTTTGTTGATAGGTGCTACCAATTACACTTATTAAAACGCAGAGACATTTTAATAACTGGCTTATTATAGGCTGGAAGCACAGTCTCATGGTTTAAAAAGAAAGGGGAAAAAAAAGAAAACCAATGGTCCATGAGTAGCACTTTCGAAAATGTTACATAGGACAAAGCAGGATGGATATAGTCATACCTTTTACATCTAAGATTTAAACAACAAAGAACCGGGACACATTAGCAAGGAACCAAAGCTGGTACCTCAGGGTGGAATCTGCAAACTTATCAGGTAATAATCACCCTCAGAACACAGAATTAATGGCTGAGTCAGAAATTCTTTCACCATTAACCAGTTAATCACCTAAGTTAACGTTTTGGAGGTCTCGGCTCAATTCTGGAAAGCTTCAGCTAAGATGCTTACGTAAGTATCCCCCCCCCAAGATCCCGCTGTTAAACATTTAACAACACACCTCTGATTGTATAAAATGTTGCCTAGCTTGCTTCCCAACCCCCAAAACACACTTCCAGGGCCTCTAGTTAACAAATACTTAAGGTGTTCAAACCCTGTAATAATTAATAAATACAAAGAAAACAACAGACTATCCTGGAAAACCCCAAATTCTTCTTTTCCTTCTTGCTAGGGTCAGGCCTCGTCCCCAACCCCATTGTTGTTCCCCTCCTCCTTTCCTTAGAAAGAGAAATAGACCAAGGATCCCACGTGTCCAAATTCGTCGCGTGCAACTCAACCCAGAATTACACCCTTCCCCCCACCCCCAAGTCCAATAGGCTCAACCATCTCCCGCAACGGGGGGAAGTGTTAGAGAACCCAGCCATTAAGAGCTCCACTGACCAGCTCGGAGAAACAATGACCTGATGCTGTTGGATAAATCCCTTTATTATTAAAGATACTCTGTGCTGTTGGCACGATGCTTCCCCTCTTTCCCATGCAGTGATAATTTCTCCCTGCATGGAACCCTCCAGAGCAAAGGTTCTGATAGTCTGATCCACCGGCTGGGCTGGAGCCTACCCCACCCCCAAGCCTGAAACTGAACCGGCCCAAGGAGAGAGGAAGGCCGAGAAGGGCATCGAGGGAAAGCGCATGCGCTGCGGCGCAGTTGGCGGGGAGGGAGCCTGGGGGCCGCCGAAGCCCTTCTCGGCCGACTGTAAGGTGAGCCCAGCGGGAGCCCCGGCCTCCGGCGCTGCGGGCTGTGGTGGGCAGCAGGTGGTCGCTTAGGCTGGGACCCCAAGGACTGGAGTAGCCGCAGTTTATCCCATTATCGAACTCCTCTCCACCCCCTGCGACATCCCCGGACCTCACAGATGATGGAGAGACTAAATCCCAGGCGCCCCGGCCCGTGTTGTGTGTACCACCACCAATACACATTTATTAGGCGCCTGCAGTGTACCAGGCCCTCTGCTAAGTAAGGGCTAGGGATCCCAAACCCGGAGCAAACAGTATATAAGGTGGACACGTTCTCAGAGGCACTGGCATTAAAGGAGGACGGGAATAGGCTCCTTGCAAAAGGTGGGATTTCAGCTGGGACTTGAAGGAAGATGAGGAGGGTACAGCCAGTGCAAATGCCCAGAGTCGGGAGATGAAGCGTCTTGTTTGTGGGACAGCAAGGAAGCCAGTTATTTTTTATAAACTTAGGTCAATTGTTCGCTGCCCCCTAGTTCTAGGGAATAGGATTATGTGGATTTGGGTTTGAATACTACTGTTATCTATTGTATTAGCTGTATGCCTTGGGGCAAGTCACTTTACTGAGCCTCAGTTTCTTGAATTATAAAATGGGGACAACACTTGGATTATCTAATTTAACGGGGAAGATTTTGCACTTGCACTGGCATTATTTACTCTAAATCTATGAAGACCCTAGGAGATAGGGTAGGCTTATCTTTGTATTTATGCTTTGTAAATTTCAAAGAGCTTTTACTAGTTGATTTTTCTATCCTTCTGGGGCCAGGTCTCTTCTTTAAAAACAAACAACAACAGCAAAAAACATTGGTGGGGGACCAAACATTCTGCCTTTATGAGATAGATACTATCTTGTGCTTGTCTTTAGATTGTAAACTCCTTGAGGAGAGGGGCTGTCTGCCTCTGTTGTGTTCCTAGTGATTGGCACAGTGCCTGCCACATAGCCTGGACAAAATTAAAATGTAATTGAGAAATATTTTTAAAATTAAAAAAATACAGCAAAATATGTTCATGTGTGGTTTTCCAAATTATTATGCTGCTGGATTCCGTACTAAAGTTTAGTGATCTGTTTTTATTTGAGTTTGATACTGCTAATGTAAATAATAAAGAGGGAAAGCATACTAATATTAGGATAATGAGGAACGGTTTCATTAAGTTAAGGGCACCACAGCTCAGCCTTAAGGGAAGCTAGGATTCTGAAAGATAGAGACGAGGAGAACATTTCTGGCACAGGGGAACTGGTCAGGGGCAAAAGGTAGGTTGACTTGACTTGAAACCAAAGCCTACCCAGCATGAACATCTTGCTATCTGCCCTGTTACAGTAATCAAATCAATATGAGTGTTACTTGCCAGACAGAAACATGTTTCTCTGGTTCCCACTCCCCTTTGTCTGCTCTATCTCCTATTAAAACTGTCTCACTTTGAAACTTTTATTCCCAATACCAAGCACAGTGCCTGACTCATAGTAGGCACTTAAATGCTTGTCTGTTCATCTATCCAACCATCCATCTTGTTTTGGCAGCTCTGTGAAATATTGATGAGGCTTTAGAAGACTATTATAATAATACAGATGAGGGTTTTTGAGGGCCTGAGCCAAGGTGGTGGTTATGTGAGTGAAAAGATAGGCACAGAGATGAGGATGTTGTACAAGCAGACCCCATGGAGTTACTGATTTCCACATTTAAGGCCCTCAACAGTTTGGTTCTAGGTGTCAAAGTGGATAGAGTGCCAGGCCTGGAATCAGAAAGACTCATCTTTCTGAGTTTTCAAATCTGTCTCAGATACTTACTAGCTGTATTAGCCCTCCCTTAACCCTATCTGTCTCAGTTTCCTCATCTGTAAAATGAACTGGAAAATGAAATGGCAAACCAGTTTAGTATCTTTGCCAGGAAAACCCCAAATGTTGTCAAGAAAAGTCAGACACAACTAAATAACAACAACAAACAATCTTATTGAGCCCTCTCTCCAACCTTAGCGCCCTACGTATTTTACAATCCACTCATTTTGGACAGCTTGCTGTTGCCCAAATTTGCCATGCCATCTCCCACCTCTATATATTTGCATAAACATCCCCAGGTGCCTAGAATGTACTCTTTCCTCATTTCTTTTAGAATCCTTATTCTTTCAAGATTTACTTTAGGTTAGGGGCAGCAAAGTGGCACAGTAGATAGAGCTCTGGCCTTGGAGTCAGGAGGACCTGAGTTCAAATCCAGCCTTAGACACTGACCCTTACTAGCTGTATGACTCTGGGCAAGTCACTTAACTGCATTGCCTCACCAAAAAGCAAAACAAAAGATTTACTTTTAAGTTTAACATCCTCCATGATGTACTTAGTCTCTGCCACCTACCCCCTTTTAGTGCTGTATTCTTCCTCAAATATTCTATCTGATCTCTTTGCTTCTTAATCCTTAAAGCTTCAAAGGGAATAGGGAGGGACAGGACCTGTGATATGTCTTTAGTTAAAGAGGATTCCTTCTACTAACACAAATTCGCCCACCTTCTTTGTAATTTAGTCTTAAAGAGTTAACTGCAGAATTGAGAGATGAAATAATTTGCTCGAAATCACATAGCTATTATCTGTTGGAGGCTGGATACTCTGGTCCTCCTGACTTCAAAGCAAGCTCTCTATCCACTAGCCAGGTTGCCTCTCAACCCTTTATAGATGTAGAGCTGACCATTTTATTTTTACAGTTGAAGTAACACAGGTACATAGAGGTTAAATGACTTTTCTAAGTAGTGGTGACCCAGGCCCTCTCTCCAAATTCACCATTTTTCTTCTGTACCATTCTGCTTCTATTATTCTAATCTGTATTTATGTGTGTCTCCCCCACTTCCACCCCAGAAATGGAATATAAATTCCTCAAGGTCTGGGAACTATTTAATTGCCGTCTTTGTATCTCTGGTGCCCAGCCAAATCCCTTGCACATAACAGGCACTTAATAAATAATATATTTTACTATTGCTATTAGTGAAATCACTAGAGAATTGATCATTTTGTGATCAGTGTTACTTCACAACAAAAATCACAATTGTGATTTTAAGTAAGTATTCTTTGTTGAAAATTCCATTTTATCCCTCCATTTCTTTTTTTAATATTAGAGATAAGAAATAGTTGAAAGAAGGTGAAGTTACAGTTGATGATATGGTTTTATTTAACCTGTTTTTGATTGTATAATTTTACAGGTTATTGCTTAGAATGCAACTGAATCTGAACAACCATGAAGTGGCTATATATAATTATGAGCTCCAAATTAAGATACTCTATTTTGGTAAATTTAGCAACGATTCCAAACCGGATGAAAGTTATTCCATGTCCTTATATCATTAGTAATAGAATGATGTCAAATTATAAATCTCAAAGGAACATCACAGAATATTACAATATACTTAACCTTGATGAAGGCTGTTCTGCTGCTGAAGTAAGAGAATCTTTTCATCAACTTGCCAAGCAGTTTCATCCAGATAGTGGATCCAGTACAGCTGATTCTGCAGCATTTATACAGATAGAAGAAGCCTATAGGATGGTACTTGACCATGTAATGGAGAAAACAAAGAGACAAAATAAAGTTGAGGAAGAAGCGGATGAAGATATACACAAATATAAAACACCACAACATAGGCATTATTTAAGTTACGAAGGTTTTGGTTTGGGAACTCCAAGCCAACGAGAAAAACAGTATAGGCAATTTAGAGCAGATCGTGCTAGTGAACAAGTAATGGAATATCAAAAGCGGAAACTGGAAAACCAATATTATGCTAATAGTGTGACTGCTAAAAATGTAAGACAAAGTAAGAATCAAAAAATAACTCAGGCAGTTGAGCGCTTAGTAGAGGACCTCATTCAGGAGTCAATGGCTAAAGGAGACTTTGATAATCTCAGTGGTAAAGGAAAACCCCTGAAAAAATTTTCTGGCTGCTCATACATTGATCCTATGACTCACAACCTGAACAGGATTCTGATAGATAATGGATACCAACCAGAATGGATTTCAATGCAAAAGGAGATTAAAGATACTATTGTACAACTCAGAAAAGACATTCTGGTGTCAAGGAATAAACTTGGATATCCAATGACATCAAGTGAGCTAAAGCAGTGGAGCCAAGATTGTGAGAAGTTTCAAGAAAATATTAAAAAATTAAACAAGCGAATTAATTATTTTAATTTGATTGTTCCCATTCTGAACAGGCAAAAAGTTCATTTTGATGCTGAGAAAGAAATTGCCAGAGTCCTAAAAAATTATGAAAACCTAATAGAAGCAGGGAATATGGATAATAAAAGTACAACTAACATCGAAACAAAAAATGTTAAAGTGGTTGGAGTCAAGGAAGGTTTTTTTAAATGGCTAAATCTATGGAAATATAAAATATGAGGATTTCAAGATTCAGTGCCATTGTGTTTCAAAGTCTTTTTTTCTTTTTTTTTTTAAAGATATGCTGACCTCAAAAATGAGATATATGCTATCACACTTGCAAGAAATTGTGTCTGACCGTCTGTCAATTTTCTTCGTTTGTCAGTGACTCTGGAAGGTATTGAATGAACAAATTTCCAACTAGTCTTTAGAATGCATGTGCACATCAACTACGTGTCAAAAAACCCCAACAATTCAAAGACCACAAACCCAAGAGGACTCATTTTGTGGGGAGGAGAAACCATATTTGACAAACTTTGGATTTAAGAACACTAGTAATCGAGTGAAATGAGCTAGGATAAGAATATGGGAATAGTAAATTCAGGGTATGAGGTCAATAAAGATTGCTTCCACTATTAAACTATTTTTGCCTTAAGGCTGTGTCTATTCACACCAAATGAACAAACCAATGTTTAGCTGAACTGTTTTTTCACCTCTCAATGATTTACGTACCTCATTGCTTGATCATTTTTTTTTTACTGCAGTTATTACTAGAGATACTCAGAATGAAAGGAGAGACTACTTCAGGTAGTTCACAGTGCGTATACATGAAGTATTGTATTAGCAATAATGGATTTATGAATGTGTCCATACTTTAACAGATGAAACAATTTTATCAACCTAAAAGACCCTAAACAGAGATAGCTTTTAATTTCTTAAGATGAAAAATTGTTCAGATTTAGTAAAATTAAGCTTTAACAAATTGAACAAAATTGACTTTCCCAGATTTCTCTCTTATTCTACCTATATTTTTCAATTGGTAGTCCCTCTAGAAGGATGAGATGGAAATATTAAAACCTAAACAGAAAAATGGGGTATTAACATTTCTAATCCCTGTGATTATTAGAACAACAAATATATTTGTTTTTGGGCCATTCTACTTTCCTGGAAAATGGAAAGAAGTGGCCATAGATGTTATGTTTATAGTCTATCCACTTTCAGAAAATTTGGCTTTTTTGATAGCTTCTTTGCTCACAAAAATTAATCTGATAAATGAGTGAAATAGGACAGACATCCTTTAAAATATGACAAATTATTAGCTTTAGTTTTATGTGTGGTTGAGAAACTTGTGCAAATTGTCCCGATTTTAGAGGAACAAGTAGTTTTTCAAATGTATTTATGATAGTTAAAACTACTTTCCAAAAATGAGATAATTCTGATAATTAGTTAGCATATGTGGTTGGTTATGTTGTTTAATAAGGCACATTTTTATTTATATTGAAGCTAATTTATAAGGTCATTATTAATTACATTAAAAATTACTGCATTATGAATTTCATTCAAAATGACAATGAAATTATGTTGCTGCTAAGACCTATAGTTCTCTATAGTTTCATGAAGGCTGAAATTCTTTGTTGTAATTAGGTCTGAAATAAATTCCTACTTTGATGACTTTGATTTCATTGATGGGAGGACTCCTTCCAGTACTGTAGATTATAACCCATCAACTTCTCCTAATCCTGTGTGGCTCTTCTCCTTTTCTTGTAAATGTTTCCCAAGGTGTCACTTGATTGCTAGAGGCCTTCTATATTGCTGGACCCTACATGGATACCTGCAGAACCAGTAGGCTCTTCATCACTTATCTTTTATCCTTGCTATGTAATTGGTTCACCTCATTTTCCAGACATATGTCTCTCTAATAATATCCTTTATACTGCTTCTTTATAACCTATTCATACCTACCATTTTCTTTTAGGTGATCTGCAAATAGTGGCAAATAAGAAATAAGCCAAGACCTATATTTTTAGAATTAGAAAATAGGACTCATTAGTTGAAGATAAAAGTTTAAGCAAGCATATGATTTCAACACAATGTACTTTATATTTGCAGAAGTTATCTATAATAATAAAATTAATGAATCAATTATACTGTAAGTATAGGTATATTCAGAAAACAAAAAAACCTAAAATTAGATGTCTGGAACATTGGATAGCTCTACTGTGGAGGACCTTTGTGAGAAGATGGACAAGAGTTAAACAGAATGATAAGGTGTGCATGGGTTTTGATCTGTACTGATAGAGGGAGAATGCCCATTCCAATGAGATCATGTATCCATTGATTCACATATGTAAAATATATGCCAATATGCACTGTGTATATATATATATACATACATATATATGCAAATATATATTCTACATTAGCACTTAGTATCCTCTACTTGTTAGCACTTCAGTGTGTATAATCTTTTTAGTTAAAAACCTATCGCAACACAAATTAATCTTAGAGAGTAAAAGAGTTTTCAAACCTCAGCTGATGCTTACCTTAATCATTCATGTACTCGTTCATTGAGGAAGTATTAAGTGCTTATTATGTACAAAGTACTACTATAGGTACAATGTATTTGCAGAGAAATAGAAATGGATAAAATAGGTCTCTGGTCTCATTGAGTTTATAGTCTAATAAGAATTTACAGCCAGGCTACTGTGGAGCAATAGTAAATAGAACAAACTTCTAGAATAAGAAAAGGACTTAGACAAGCCATTTAAGTTAGTTGAAATGCAACTTGATCTTGGGCCAGACTTCTTCCACTTTACATGTTAATTTCCAACCTTCTAGCATGTTCTTTGCTTTTTAGAAGAATGGTTTATTTCTAAATTTATTCACTATGTAGCATGAGCTTAGGTTATAGGACATAGGATCATAGATTTCAAGCCAGAAAGAGACCTAAAGGGTCACCTGGTGCATTCAGCCTCCTCATTTTACAGGTGAGGAAACTGACACACTAGGAGAGTAACTTTGCTAAGTTATGTGACAGAGCTGGGAGTCAAATCCCAATACAACATTCTCTACTACATGAAAAATTGATGGTGCTTATAAATCTGTTCCAAAAGACGATTTCAAATACTAATCTTAATTTCTGGATATAAAAAGAAAAATATAGAAGTGTTGCCAACTTTGTTAAATTTGGCACTATTTTTTTCATAGACAAAAAAATATTTAAAAAATTATAGGCCAAAATG
The DNA here is from genome assembly GCF_900497805.2 of Vombatus ursinus. Classification (NCBI taxonomy): domain Eukaryota; kingdom Metazoa; phylum Chordata; class Mammalia; order Diprotodontia; family Vombatidae; genus Vombatus; species Vombatus ursinus. The sequence goes on along the minus strand of NW_020954587.1, from coordinate 14,389,723 downwards.
AATTTGCATATTCCAAAGAATACAAATTTAGTTAAAACTTTATCCTATTTTGTTTTATCCAATTTAATAGGAGAGAATGAGATTGTCAGTGCTTGTATAAGAAAATAGTTTAATACTTCACCAATCTGTGATTTCATCAATGTGGATACTCCTTCCTTTGGGGTATTTTATTTTTAACACATCTCCATTGACTTTGGAAGTGTCTGTTATCAAAAAAATTCATCATCCTTCTGCAAACCGGATGATGAGCACTTCTAATATAGGCTGGCTCTTTGGCGAAAAAAATAAAAGTCTGATTCCAAGCCCATTACTTAAATCCTTTCCAGGTTGGTAGAATCTTCTAGAACTTGTACTTTCCTGGAAGAGCTTTCTAACAAGTCCAGTATCACCTTCAAATCATGAGTGGACATAAGAGGAAGAATTTATTATTTATTGTCAGTATGTAATAAATGTCCTAAAATATTCCAAATGGGATTTTCACTAATATTTTATGTGATATGTGATATTTAGATGATTATTTAAAATATCAAGTAACAAATGACTCCTTACTATAACTAGATCTAAGATCAACAATCTGTAATTAATCAAATACAGTATGTAGGTAAGCTGTTAGTTTATGATTGGCACAATCCCATCCATCTTCTGGATCTTCTTTGGGCCAGTCCTGGGGCTAGTTATCAGATAATCCTCTTACCAATCTCCAGTCTCATCCTGGGACTTATGGTCACCTTGGGCCAATCAAGATTTTACCTAAATCAGTGTTTTCCAACCTATAGGTCCTCAGGTAGGAGAAGGGGTCCATGAATCCATATGAACACCAAGCATTGTCATTTTAATCTTTAGTGCTAACAAAATATGAAGAATCACAGTATAATATTAACACCTTATGTAAATTGAACGTCTTGCACATATATGTACCACTTTTTCCAAATGTATGTAGATGTTTTAATAAATGCAGATTCATTGAAGTTGCTAAATTAATCATAGCTCTCATATATTTTAACATATAATATCAGCAGATATTATTAGTACAACTGTTATATAAAAAAGGGTTCTCATCCTTAAAAAGATTGAGAATCACTGATCTAAGTCTCTCCTTACTCTTCTATACTAATCACACCCAGGGGTCTTTGCTGAAGGGACAGCTTTGGAATAATTTCTCAATTCCCCATCTTCTGGAACTTTGAGACTGGCTAGGTTTGAACACTGTATGGACTACTTTAGGTAAGAGCAAGGCTGGAACCCATCATGATCAGTACCTGATCTTTTGGGAACAAGCTAGTTAACGCATATCATAGGAGCATGTTTCTAATCTGCCCTTCCTAGTGGGTTATAGAGCATGCGAAAATATTCCTTGTCAATATGTGGAACTTTGGAAGGCTTTTTCTAGCTGTTCGTGACCAAAGGGCTCGGCTCGTATTGTATGATGTCTTCTAACTGGCTGCAGAACTGACATCTGGTCACTTAGGAGTTGCTGAGCCAGAAATAAATGTGGAAACAAAAGGTGTAACTCCCCTATCTTCTTCCTTGGGTGAGGAATCCTTTGAACTGCATGGAGCACAGGCAGTTGGCCACATTCCCCCACCAACCTCACACAAGATCCTTGACTACATAGTGTCTGTTTTGTTTGTGTTTATTCTTTCCTGATTTTAGGCAAATGAATATTCCGAGATGGGAGTGCTCAGGTAACCTAGTGAGGTTAAGAGATCCAGAGGTCCATCAACAATTAAAATTAGTAGCAGAGTCCACCAGAGGCAGTATTATTAAGGAGTGAGGAGGTACCTCTGGGCCAAATGTGTTTTCTGCATAAGTGCCTTACTACCATAGTACTTTTTAAAATTTGAGCCTATTCTCCTGAGGGAATTAGTATAACCCTGGAATGTTTTGTGCCAATTGTTCTTGCTGTATCTTCTCAATAAATCCTTTTTTTTCCTTAGTATTTCTTATACATTACTACACTCCGCAAACACTGTAAAGACAAACTGGCCTTTTCTCAGTTCCACTCCCCTTTTAGTGCGTTTGCACTGTTTGTCCCCCAAGCCTAAAATGCATGCCTTTCCTATCTCCACCATCCAGAATCTGGGATTTCATTCAAAGTTTGATGCAGGTCACTACATAAGGGTGTGTCCCCAAACTCCCTGCTGCTAATGCACTCCCTCCCAAACCTACTTTGTATGTATTTTGCGTATATTACCCTTGTACTGGTTCTCATAAAAGCTTTCCTGCTGTTTTAAGCTATTAAGCTTTAATAAGCTATATGTTGTTTCCATTCCAAGGTAAGTTCCTTTGAGGGCAGAGACTGTTTTACTTTTGTCTTTGTATCTCCATCTCTTAGCAGTGCTGACACTTGATCCATTGATAGTTAATTAACCAGGTCAAACCCATTACTTTGCACCTTGTTTTTGTAGTCTTTCAATCTTTATCTAATATCTAATTTCAATCTATACCTAATTGGGGGGTGAAGTGGGGAGGGCACACATATTAGTTTAGCCATAAAATTTGTGTCATTCTAGGGCCTTATGCTACAAAATTCAGTCTTTGAAATTGAATGTTGTGATTAGGGAGAGACTATGAATTTTTATTTGTGATTTCAATCACTCATAAGACTGATTTTCTTCCCCCAGGCTCTGTTACTAATTGTTCTGAGTTTGGGGGAGTTCAGGTATAGACAAAGCCTAAGTTACCAATAAGGTGACTGTGCTTGTAGATATTTTGGTATAATTACCTTAACTTTTAAATTTTAAATTATGGCTAAGAATTCATGCCCATCTGTTTTATCTGGGGGGAAAAAAATCTGATTTTTTTTTTAACTAGCCCAGTGATGGCTAATAGGTGTTATATAAATACATACACATGACATGTTATGGCACTTAATCATCTAGATTTAGCATATACATTTTCAGTTGTTTTTCAGTCATATCCAACTCTTCATGACCCCATTTGGGGTTTTCTTTGCAAAGATACTGGATTGGTTTGCCTTTTCCTTCTTTAGCTTATTTTGCAGATGAGGAAACTGATGGGTGCGATATCTCAGAAATGAGCAAAAATTTGCTATAGAAACTTTGATATTTTTACAGTTTTGCATAATCAGTTGCTGCAGGATTATGAAATAAGTGAAATTCCTACTGCAGGAAGTTCTAAACTGGTGATATAATAGGGACAGAATATCAGAATTTTTTTAAATAAAGAGCCAAATGTATATGTCAGTCTTTACCATGGATTTAAATTCATAGGACCTGAGTTTAAATCCCTGGCTTTGCCACTTAGAAGCTGTATGACCTTGGGCAGATGGTTTTACTTTTTTGGGTCTCAGTTTCCTCATCTTCAAAATGAGTGAACTGGACTAATACAACTTATAAGGTATTTTATATTTATATATATATATATATTATATATACACACATGCACGCGCACACATATGTACACATACACAGTATTTGTGTATGTATATATATATGTATATGTGTGTGTGTGTGTATGTATACAGTAATATGTTCTATAGTAAGTTTTAAACTATCTCTTACCTGGAAGTAGCATTCTCACTAAATACTTGCCCTCCATCTCCAGAGAGAGGTAACCTGAGCTAAAGAACATTGCTACATTTGACTCGGCTATAAAGGTAAAGAAAAGGTTTTTAATCACATACATACATTCTAAACTATCAAAGAACTGGTAGAAACTAATTAGATCCGCTTAATGAAATGTCACATATTTGCGTATATAAATGTATACAGTTTACATCATATCCCGTGAAAGGAAATCTCTACCAAAAAGTAAGCCTGCTATAATAGTGGTGTTCCTCTTTCTACAGCACCAGTAATTTCACCATTCTGAATTGGTGAACCATCATCTGAACTATCAAATTGAAGGCTTTCAATTTATGTGTTCATATGCTAAATTTAAGAGAAATGACAATATGTTACATAAAGCAAAAGTAGGTACTGTACCTGGTGGTCGACTATAACTAGACCTTTTTATAGATGACATTTTTCTTTAATAAAGTTACCAATAAGGTGACTTAACTTTTACATTTTAAATTATGGTTAAGAATTCATGCCCATTTGTTTTATTTGGGGAAAAAAATCTGAGGAAACTGAGGCAGTGTTAAGTGACTTGCCCAGGGTCACACAGCTAATAAGTGTCTGAGGCCAGAGTTAAACTCAGGAAGATGAGCCTTGCTGACTCCAGGCCCCAAACTCTAGATACACTGCACCACCTAGCTGCTCCATTTGCTTTGGACAAATAGCTTAATAAGAGTATGAATGAAAAAGCATGAAGTGCTTACTTATGTGCCAAGCATTGGTTATATAAATAGAAAAGCAAGATAGCCCTCCCTTCTCTCAAGGAATCTGCATTTAAATCAGAGAGACAATAATAAATAGGTTTTAGTTGCAGGTTATGTGGAAAGACCTATTGGTTCCTTAGGCTGCAATGGCAAGACAAAGGGAAACACCTTCCTTGTAATTAATCATTGATAAAACCATATCCGTTCCTGATATCGAACCATTTGACAGTGCCAAGATCCATTAGAAAAGGGCTATGTTGGGAATAAATATTAAGTACCTATTATATGCCAGGCTTCATTTGATACTGTAACATAAGAGTCTGCTTCGGGGGAGACCCAGTACCAAATTGCTTAAGTACACACAAAATTTCAGCACCTGAGGTGCATGATATTTTGGGTTTTAAATATAAAGTTCTCTGATTTTTAAAGCCATTCATAACCCGGCCCCTTCCTATCTTTCCAAACTCTTCAACACTTTGCCCCCATTTCTGTGATCAAGTGACACAGTCTTCCTTGCTATTCTTCATACAAAACACACCTCCTTACTGCATGTTCACTGGTGTTCCTCATTCCTAGAATTCTCACCCTCCTCATCTATGGCTTTCTTCAAGTCCAAACTAAAATCCCACCTTATTTCTGTAAGAAACCTTTTTTTTTTAAGAAACCTTTTTCTAATCCTCCTTAATCTTAGTGCCTTCCCCAAATTATCCTTTATGTATTGTTTTTACATGCTTTTTATGTATATTGTCTTCCCCTAGACTGAGCTCCTTGCGAGCAGGGACTAGTTTTTGCCTTTCTTTGACTTGGTTTTAAGGCCAGCTCCCTGTTGTTGATCCCAAATGTTTGAGGAATTCCTCAACCCAGAGGTCCCAAGATCCTCCTGAAGGCTAATTCCTCCCACTTTGTTCTATTTGACTGAAAGTCAGTAAATCTGGAGGCAAGGCTAGAAGATAAAAAAGTTTAATTAACATTAGTTGACAGGCTAGTGGATAAGCCAGGAGGAGGAGAGATAGGCTCATTTAGGGTTTTACACAGTCTTAGGGCTGTTAAACACTGAGCAAAAGGAGCTTATCGGGTGAGGCCGCCCAGGCTGCTTTCCTTAGTTTGGAGGTTGAGTCATAAGGACAAGATTTTGGAGAGCACGTTAACCTTGGGTTTGGAACAGTTAACCTTGGAATCTCTGGTGTTCCCAAAGATCAGTTTTGGTCCAGTGGGGATGTTTTCTCTGTAGTTAATCTCATCAGATGATATATCCCTACAGGGCCAGAGGTTTCTAAGACAAGAAAGATAGAAATCAGTAAGGCTTATCCTTTGCTTGCCAGCCTAAGGATCTCTGTTTGCACAACCCTGAAGTTCTATTTATTTGACTTCTCATGTTAATATTTCTTGGGAAGAACATGTTTTCCACAAAACTCATGGTATGCAGGTTTTATCCATTTCTTCCATGAGAGCAGGAAGGTGGCATACTTTGAAAACCTGAGTTTAAATCAGGTCTCAGATACCAGCTGTGTGACCCTGGGCAAGTCACTTAACCACAGCCTGCCTCAGTTTCCTCTTCTATAAAATGGGGATAATAACACCACCTACCTCCCAGGATTGCTATGAAGATCAAATGAGATAATAATTGTAAAGCATTTGGCACATGCCTGGCATACAGTAAGTGTTATATAAATGACAGCTATTATTATATTAATAATTAAGTCTTTGTCTCTTTGCTTAGAATATTTGTGTATTAGTTGTTTATTCTCTCTCCCCTCTCCATGGAATCTGAGTTGCCAGTCATGTGAAAACCCATGGGAAAAACCATAAGCTTCTCTATAAGGTTGTGTCCATGATACCATGATCCTGTGATAAGTGTCTCTCTGATCCAAATATCCCCATAACACTTGTAATCACATCACCCTCGTTAATCACCTTTATGGGAAATATTCTAGTCCCATACTGTGTCCTTTATTCCCATCCCATACTGTGATTCTTCTCAACCAATTACTGTATTCAGAGATCCTGAAAAAAGTAGTTGGCAAATAACACCTTTTCCCCCATCCAATCACCATCCTGGAAAACACCCAAAAGGAAAGAGTATTTCTAAAATATGTCAGAGATTAAATTTTTCTTATACAGAAAAGGAAAGAAGGGAGGCATTCTTTGGCACTGCCACACAATCTCCTCAATCTGGGTGTAGATTTGGAGGGATCATAGTATCCCAGTCTTGTCTCCAGACTTCCTGAGGACTTGATTGGCTGCTCAGAATACCTTTAATAAACCTCTTTAGAATACGTCAGTCTCATACATAGGCTTCCTCCTTTCCTTCTCCATAGTGCAACTAGGGCTTTAACTATATAGTCATTCACTTGGAGAGGCCTTGGTCACCAAATGTGAGCACTCAAACAGCTGCAAGCTGCAATGAGAGGTTATATTCACATGGTCATACTTCTATTTTATGGAAAATCACTTTGGTAACTGTGTGGAAGATTGGAAAGGGAAAAGCAATTTGAAGGAAATTAAAGGCTCATGGATGAGTTGGATCAATATAATAATAGCTAACATCTGTATGGCATCTGTATGGATTTTCAAAGTACTTTACAAATATCAGAATTATCTGGGATAATATATATTACCTATATAGGTTATATAACCTATATTAAATTGCTTCCCTCCTCAATAAGGGGGGAGGGAAGAGAGGGAGAGAATTTGGAACTCAAAAAAATTTTAAAAGAATTTTAAAAAAGGAAAACTGTTATTTCATTTGAGCTTCACAATAGCCCTGTGAAGTAGGTGCTATTATTATCCTCATTTTACACATGAGGAAACAGGGTCAAACAGCTAGTAAATGTTTGAGGCTAGATTTGAACTCAGGTCTTCCTGACTTCAGGTCTAGTGCTCTATCTACTGCGCTGCTAAAAACTGGTAAATCCTGAAACAGTCTTTTAGGCCATTTCTAGAGTCTCACATTTCTATGGCAACATTTGCCAGGCATCAATCTAGAAGTCAAGAGGTTACATACGTATAGTAGCTTGTTATCCTTTGTTGTTTCTCCGAAATCTTTTTTTTTTTCTTAATTTCTAGAACCTCAGAGGCAATGTTATTTAGTGGAAAGATCGGGATTCAGAAATGACTCTGACACTTTCCTCATTTGTAAAATGGAAATAATATTTTTATACTTAACTCATAAAGTTGCTATTAAGTGATGAAGCAATAAACTGAGTCATTTTGCATTGTGTTTAGTAATCAGATTTCTTAAAAATAATATTAGATAATATTCGAACAGCTGTTTGGAGGTCATTTGTCTGACAGAGATACTTCTCTATCAACTTCCCTCTGACATAAAAAGTCTGGGTCTTTGATGCTTTTGTGAAAATTCTCATGAAAAGCTCTAGAAATTCCCTAGTACTATAAGGTTTTATTAGTGTAGCACTCTTTCTGGGACTAATTCCCCAATTTGCACTTGAAATCAGTTTGTATCTCCAGAGGTATGACTATTTTCAAGTTCTAGGGCTAATCTGTGGGACTGCATTTCCAAGACTATAGCTCATGAGTCCCTACTAGTACGTTTTTCATTTAACAATAATCAGTCAGGTCTTTGGGATCTGGAGCCCAAAAAGGAAAAACCCTAGCATTTCCCAAATTTCTGGCGTTTGCCTGAGGCTGTCATCATTTTAACTGGCCTTTCATTGTGGTTATACCCAATTTCCCAATTCTGTTGTTACCTCCCAATTGCTCTTGGCCACACCCCACCTTAATCCTATCCAAACTCCATTCTTCCTTGGTCATGTGGTTCAGGTCCCTGGCATTCTGTTCACCCCAGTTTACTGGCCACCCCCATCCAGATCCTCCTAAGTTCCCTCCTCCAGTCACCCCAAACTACTTGGCCATGCCTATATCCCTCCCACAGTCTTTCTGTATATAAGGCCCATCTTGTCTCCATTAAGGTGCTTAGATTTTTAAAATCTGGCCCACTTGCAACAGCGATACAAATGTTTAGATTCCTTAAGAGTCTGGCCAATATGGCGGATTCTTTAAATCTCACCCATCCCCAATTGATGTTCTAATAAACCTTGTCTTTGGCTGAAAAAAACAAACAAACAAAAATAGTCAGTGACTACATACCCTTTTTAATTCAGTATACTAGGTTTATACCCCAAAGAAATCAAAGAAAGAGGAAAGGGACCCATATGTTAAAAATATTTATGGGGGGCAGCTGGGTGCAGTGGATAGAGCACTGGCCCTGGATTCGGGAGGACCTGAGTTTAAATCCAACCTCAGACACATAACACTTAACTAGCTGTGTGATCCTAGGCAAGTCACTTAACCCCATTGCCTGGCCAAAAAAAAGAAATATTTATATCAGCTCTTTTTGTAGTTGTCTAAAACTGGAGACTAAGGGGGTACCCACCTGTTTGGGAATGGCTAAACAAATTATGATAGGTGAACGTCATGGAATATTATTGAACAGGAGGAAGTGAGAATCTGGACAGTTGCAGAAGAAACTGGGAAGTTTTCTGTGAACTGATACACCGTATGGTGAGCAGAATTAGAAGAACAATTTATACAATGACATTATAAAGAAAAACAACTCTTAAAGATTTTAGAACTCTGATAAATGCAAAGATAAATCATTAGTCTAGAAGACTCGAATGAATTATACTACCCATCTCCTACCAAAAGGGGTGATGGACTTAAAATGCAGAATGAATCATACAGGGGCAGTTAGGTGGCACAATGATTAAAGCACAGGCCCTGGAGTCAGGAGGACCCGAGTTCAAATGTGACCTCAGATACTGGACACGTACTAGCTGTGTGACGCTGGGCAAGTCACCTAACCCCATTGCCTAGCCAAAAAAAACAAAAAAACAAAAAAACAAAAACCCAGAATGAATCATACATTTTTTGACATGGTTAATGTACAAATTTGTTTTGATAGACCATATATTTGTTATGAGGGTTTTTGTTTTCTTTTTAAAAGTGGTGGAGAAAGGCAGTGAGTGAGATTGCCTATAAAAATAAAATTTCAAAAGTTACCAATCAGTAGACTTAATCGGATTTTAGCAAAAGCATTTACTATAATATAATAAGAAATTTGTAAGTATATGTATGAAATATAATAAGAAAGTTTGGTTTAAAAAAAATTTCCTCTAAAAACCTGGGGCATACTCTCTTTCACATACATATTGTGTCCATAGGAAGAATGGGCTCAAACTTTAGAAGGATAGAGGCACACGTGTAGGATACATGTATGGCAAAGGGTAATTCACAACCCTGGGTACTTTAGGGCCTGTAAATCCTATGTAGCATAATCCTGACCAGCTTGCAGGTAATACTGGCTAAGCACACATATCACAAATATAATAAGTGCTATTAAGGGCTAAAGTAACATCTGTAATTATTGAAAACAATTTAAAATACAAGTGAATAAATGTTTTGATGACAACAGAATGAGATCTGTTTATAATATAATTACAATGATTGTCATCTACTGAAAATGACACTCTTCAGGCAATATACAAAAATCCAATGTCTGGTTCAGTTAGAGATGGTATAGGTAAGGAAATTTACTGGCATCGTTCTTTAGTAGATTTGGATAATACCAATCTTATTCTCTCCTCGATTTAGAGAAATTTAGACAGGCAGTAGTATCTTTTTTCAATTTTAATTTTTTATAATAAGCATGAGCCCATAAATGTTTGATAATTTAAGAAAAGGTATTAATGTAATACATCCTCCTGTGAAGTCAGGAACATGAGAATTCACCCACCTGGCAGTTAGAGACATTCAAGTCTTTAGAAAACTGTTGAAATGTGTAGGAAAACATTGCTATATTCACTAACAATATGAATGAAAAAAACATTGTTCTATCTTGAAAAGTCACCTACGTGGTCTTAGTCTCCCACTGGAAAAGGGGAAACACCATCTTACTGGGTATCTTGCCTGGTCTCCCGCCTTTAGAGAAGGGGGAATAATGCTACTCCTTCAGCTCTAACTTGTTGCTACCTGAGCTGCTTAAGTCCTTGAGAGGACTCTACCCTGAGGCCAAACCCGCAGGGGTGTTGAAGAACTCATTACACAACTGTGTAATCCCAATGCTCATATTGTAAAAAAAAAAAAAAAAAGGGTAGAATGAATATACTTAATTAAATGAGGGATGGAGATAATTAAAAAAGATAAGTTACATAAATTTAATTAAATGAAACTGAAAAGCTTCTGCACAAACAAAATTAATGTGCCAAGCAAAAGTGAAGCAAATAGGAAGAAATCTTCATACCAGATTTCTCTGATAAGGGTTTGGTATACAATATATCCATCCATATTTACATCCATATCCACATAGCCAATATATCTGTATAGATATAGATATACATAGATATAGCTAATACATATCCAAATATATATCTAATATATCTATCTATAGCTATATCCATATGCAAATATGGGTATAAATGGCTATGGATACATATTTGTATATGGATATAGCTACAGATTAGATATATTGGATATATTTTTATGTACGTATATGGATATAGATATGTAACCAAAAGCTATTCCCCAATAGGTAAGTGGTCAATGGATATGAACATCATCAGTTCTCAAAAGAGGAACTGCAAACAACCACAGGAAAGAATTCTCCAAATCACTAAATAGTAAGAGAAATACTATTCAAAACAACCCTGAAGTTTTGTCTCACATTCTGCAAATTGGCAAATATGACGAAAGATGGGAATAGTTAATATTGGCAAGATTAGGGGAAAATAGGTACACTAATGTATTGGTGAATCTGTGAATTAGTACAAACACTTTGGAAACAAATTTGGAATTAGGCAAAGAAAGCGACTGAAATGACATACCCTTTTCTACTACTAGGCTTATACCCAAAGAAGGCCACAAATAAGAAAGTTCCTATACATACCAAAATATTTATAGCAGTACTTTCTGAGATTGCAAAGATTTGAAAATAAAGTAGCTACCCATGGATGAAATGGCTGAAAAAAATTGTGGCACATAAATGTAATGGAATATTAATAACTATGTCATAAGAAATGACAAAATAAGGGCAGCTAAGTGGCACAGTGGATAGAGCACCGGCCCTGAAGACAGGAGGACCTGAGTTCAAATCTGGCCTCAGATACTGGACACGTACTAGCTGTGTGACCCTAGGCAAGTCACTTAACCCTAATTGCCTTAAAAAAAAATGACAAAATGATGAATATAGACAAACATGGAAAGAGCTATATGATCTGATACAGAATGAAGTAAATAGAACCTGAAATATATATAATCACTAAAACAATGTAAACAGAACCAGGAAAAAAAATGAATGCTGAAAATTTACAAAAACAAAAATGGCTTCAAAGAAGAGATATGAGGACCCCCCCCACATACCCATATAAAGAGGTGAAAGTCTGTGAGTGTGATATATTGCATATATTTTTGAACTTTTGAGATGTATTTATTAGTTTTGAGTTCTTTCTCACTTTTTCTTTCACTCTCTTTCACTTTAAATATAATACTGTTATATGGGATGGCTCTCTGGGAGTGAGAGGTGTACTAAGTAAATTTTTGTTGAGGTAAAAAAAAAAAAGACCAATAATTTTTTAAAGTTCCAGACAGAGGATTTCATATTTGATCTTGGAGGTAATAAGGATCCACTTGAGTTTGTTGAATAAGGGGCACTTGGTCAGACCTGCATTTTAGGAAGATAATTTTGACAGCTTAGTGGAGGATAGACTAGAGTAGGGAGAGCCTTGAGGGAGAGGGACCAACCAGAAGCCTATTGAAATGTATGATATGAAGCCATGAGGGCCTGCACCAGGGTAGTGGCAGTGTCAGAGGAGATAAGGAGATATATACAGGAGATGTAAAAGTATAATCAATGGGACCTCGTAACATATTAGATATATAGATTGAGAGTGAAGAAGTGAGGATGTTGCTTGGGGACCCATTTTCCTCATCACCATCAGCAACAACTGCTGACCAACTACTACTACTACTACCTACCTACCTACTAGATAAGCACAGGTAGGTAAGTCAGTCTAGTTCAAGCAGCAAAGCACAGGAGTCAGGCCACCATCAGCACCTAGATCATTATCTCCTCCCAGATCTTGATGGAGACAGCCAATGACTCTGATCCTAAGACACTGGGAATGACAAAGCTTCCAGCCCAGGGGCCATGGCCATCACCAAACCCCATTATGGAAATTTGGCCTGGCACTTCCCCTTCAGGTTCTACAGCCACATCTATTGAAGACCCAAGAAAGAAAATCCTTGTCATCAAAATCTTTGGCACTATCAAATGCTTCAAAATCAGAAACTGATATGATCTTATTAGTGGAAATGACATTAAAGAAAAGGAATTACCACCTGCTTTACTGTTGGGTCCCAAAGACTATGGGACTTCCCCCTCTGACCTGCAGCAAAAATCATCCATGTGTGTTGTCTCCCCCATTAGTATGTAAGCTCTCTGAACCCAGGCACAGTCTTAACTTTTCTATTTGTATCTCCACTACTTAGCACAGTGCTTTGAACACAGTGAGTAGGGATTAATAAAGGCTTTCTCAAGAGTGGCTTGTTTCCAAAATCTAGCATGGACTTTAGCTCCTGGAGCTCTGGCAGTCTGCTCTCTTGTCATCACAGTTCATAAAGTTGAAACCCAGTCAGATACATCTGTACTCAAGAGCAGGAAAATATAATGCAAAGATGCAAAGAATGAAGGCTCATGTTCATTAAGGCCCAAAGCTTCCCTCTCCACTCAAGAAGGCTTGATTCATCTATTTACTGCTTTCTGTAAGCATTCGTAGTCCTGGCTCAGCAGCCTATCTAAAGACTCATCTTCTTCACATGGGAAGTCCAACAGAAATAATATATGTGCAAGCTCTGAAGTTCACCTAGGGATTGCATCAACAGAGCATGTTCCTCCCATTGCACCTCTGTTTGACTACTTTGCATATGTTTTTCTTTATTCACCTTATATTTAGGCTGTATTGCATTTGCATTTGTCTCCCCTATTAGAGTAGGGATTGTTTCATTCTTTGCATGTATCAAGGTGCATGATTCATGGGAGGAGAGAGTGAGGCTGGTGACTTTGCACAGCCACAGTCTCAGATATTTAAATGATACCACTCTGATGACAGAAAGTACAGAAGAAGGGGTAAGTAGGTGGCACAGTGGATAGAGCACTGGCCCTGGATTCAGGAGGACCTGAGGTCAAATCTGGCCTCAGATACATAACACTTACTAGCTGTGTGACCCTGGGCAAGTCACTTAACCCCATTGCCTAGTCAAAAAAAAAAAGTACAGAAGAGTTAAAGAAGTCTCTTGATGAGGGTGAAAGAGGAAAGTGTCAAAGCTGGCTTGAAGCTTAACATCCAAAAAACTGAGATCTTGGCAACTGGTCCTTTCACTTCCTGGCAAATAGAGGGAGAAGAAATGAAAGCAGTGTCAAATTTTATATTTTTGGCCTCAAAAGATCACTTGACTATGACTGCAGCCATGAAATTAAAAGATGCTTGCTCCTTGGAAGGAAAGCTATAGTAAATATGGAAAGCACACTAAAAAGCAAAGACATCATCTTGCTGACAAAGGTCCAGTTTTTCCAGAACTATATTTTTTTCCAGTAGCAATGTATAGCTGGGATATAAAAAGCCAAGCACCACAGAATTGATGTTTTTGAATTGTGGTGCTGGAGAAGACTCTTTTTTGTTTGTTTGTTTGTTTGTTTTTAGTGAGGCAATCAGGGTTAAGTGACTTGCCCAAGGTCACACAGCTAGTAGTGTCAAGTGTTTGGTCTGAGGCAGGATTTGAACTCAGGTTCTCCTGACTTCAGGGCCAGTGCTCTATCCACTGTGCCACCTAGCTGCCCCTTGGAGAAGACTTTTTGAGAGTCCTTTGGACAGCAAGGAGATCAAATCAGTCAATGTTTAAAGAAATTAGCTCAGACTATTCACTGGAAGGTCAAATTCTGAAGCTGAAGCTTAAATACTTTGGCCACATAATGAAAAGACATTAGAAAACCCCTACTGTTGGGAAAGATTGAAGGCAAAAGGAAAAGGGGGTGGCAGAGGATGAGACTGATAGTGTTATGGAAACAATGAACATGAACTTGGACAGACTTCAAGAGATAGTGAAGGATAGAAGGTCCTGAAGTGCTACGATGTATGGGGTCACAAAGAGTGGGACAGCACTGAGATCTACCCAAAAGTTGAGAGTAACTGTAACAACCACAAGCAGAAATTAGGGAATTCCTCATCTAAGTGGTTCCAAGATCCTCCTGGAGAGTGATTCCTCACACCTTGATCCTTTGACTGGACCTCAAAACAATGCTAGAAGATTAAAAAATTTATTCAGGATCATCTGAAGGGCAGTTGCTAGGTGAATACCAATGGCTAAACAAAGAGAGATACACATATATAAGGTTTTACACAGTCTTAGGGTAACATTTTAGGCAGCAAAAACAGCCATGAGGTGAGGCTGTTTAGCCACTTTCCTAATTTGGTAGGTTGAGTAATAGGGAAAGGATGTCAGGTGATTTTCTGGAGAATGTGTTAACCATGAGGTCTCAGGAGTTGCTAAAGATTTCGAGTGGGGACATTTCCTCTGTAGTTGATCTCATGAGAATATCTTGGTGGGGCAGGAAATCTCTAAGTTAGTGGAGGCCTTCAAGATAGAATCAGTAGGCTTCTGTTAAATGAAATACAGACTGAGGGTCTATCTCTATTTATACTACCCTGTAGTTTCATTTCTCTAATCTCTAAGACTACTTTTTTTTCCTGGGGAGATATTTCCTACCCCCTTCCCCAAACTCACAGAACACAGGCTTTATCCATTTTCTCTACACAGACACTCAAAGGGGAAAAAAACCCCCTTTTTTTTTTCACAGGGAGTGCAGGAATACCTGGGAGAAATAGAATAAACATTTTTTAAAAGTGCTTAGTGATATAACTTTGAATGTAGATGAAGTGGAAAGTTTACTAGATTTGGAGTCAGATTTGTTGTTGTTCAGTCATAATCCCATGTACTATAGCACACCAGGCCCTCAAAATCACATCTGTCATCTCCTTTTCCTTTTGCCTTCAGTCTTTCCTAACATCAGGGTCTTTTCCAATGAGTTAGAGTCAGGTTGTGGGGTAAATCCTGGCTCTGATGTCTTCCATCTTCGTGTCAAGTCACTTCTTCCTGAGATTCAGTTTTCTCATCTGTAAAATTGAACTAAATGATTTCTGACTTTCTTGCCAGCTCTACGTGCTATGATTCATTCATTTGACAAGCATTTTTCAAACTCCTCTTTGGCACTGTGCTAGGTACCGGAGTTACAAAGTCAGAAAAGAAACAGCCCTTGCCCTTGAAGAACTTAAATTCATTTGTGAGAAAACAACATGTACATAGAAAATTAGGTACAAAAAATGTAGAAAGTAATTTCCAGGGAGAGGGTGTTACCAGAGGGGGAACAGGATAGGCTTTCTATAGGAGGTAACACTTGAGGGGAGCTTTGGAAATCTCACCTTCTGCAAGAAGCCTTTCCAGACCCCCCTTAATACTAGTGCCTTCCCTCTCAGATTTCCTCCAATTTGTCTACATTAACTTTGTGACCTTGAGTCACCCTTAATAATTTTGGGCCTCAGTCCCCATCTATAAATTGAAGAGATCATAGATATTGTGTTGGAAAGGACATTAGCGGTAATTTAAACCAACCTATTTATTAAAATAGCTGAGGAAAGAGCCTCAAAGGTTGGGATTTGTGCCAGATAGTTCAGTAGCAGATCCAGGATACAAAGCAAGGTCACCTGATTCCAAATCCCATGCTTTCCACTACACCATGCTATTAAAGAGATGCCCTCTAAGATTTCCTCCAGCATTATCTGTGAATTCGTACGTAACATCACATGAGATAATTAATGGGTGTACAGTTTTGTCTTGTTTGTGATGTCACATAGCTTCAAATTCCTTTAAGGGTGCAATGTCTCAGCTAGCTGTCAGGAAGTTCTCTAGCCAATCTGTCCCCCCTTTATGGGTGGTCATGGCTAGTTTCAGCAGGGTGCCATGTGCTCTCCAGCCACTAGAGGACAATCAAAGCCTGTTTTTACCCCGATGAGTGGCTGCAGTCTGTTGCCTTTGTCCTTTTTGTCAGAAGGGGTGACCTTTTGCCCAGAGCTATTGCTTCCTGCATCCTAGTTTAGGAAAGGAGATATAAATATGG
Organism: Vombatus ursinus; assembly: GCF_900497805.2. Lineage (NCBI taxonomy): Eukaryota > Metazoa > Chordata > Mammalia > Diprotodontia > Vombatidae > Vombatus > Vombatus ursinus. The sequence continues at coordinate 14,373,254 of NW_020954587.1, read as the reverse complement.
AAAAGATGTGTGACTAAAGGTGCCTGGCTTTGGTTCCCACTAGTCAGTGAGAGTAATTTAGACTCTTTCCTTTAGTCTTCCACTGATTCAGATGCAATGCTTTGGGGGTGGGGGTGGTAGCACCGCAAGTTTAATATATGAATTAAAATGAAAAGAGAAACATACTAACTCCCTTAAATCTGCATTATTGTTTCCTTCATACCCTTTCTACCCCCAGATCTATATGGGAAACGTTCTCACAAACTTCAGAAGTTGATGGAGAGTGCAGGGATGGGATGTGCTTTCACCCCTCCCATAAAGAGGAAGGAATGTGGAGAGATTTTCACTGGCTCAGCAGTTTGATAGTTGGAAGGCTTAATAGCACCCTGAAGTCATCAGCAGACTCTGGACTGTAGATAATACCGGCATTTCTTCCCCATGTGATTTTGTAGTACTTGTAGCAGCTGTCTCTTGACCCTGGAGTCCCAAGAGAGAAAAAACAGTAAAGTAGAGCTTTTTATGACATCATCTTTGGTCTCAGAGAAGTTCATTATGAGCTCAGGACAGTTCTATTTTTCATAGAAGGGCTCTAGAATCTCCTTTCCCTGGGCCCCCTTGAATCATTCTGGGGCCTTTGCAAGAGTCACTTGAAGCAACAAAAATGGGGCAAATCTCCTGGGGTTATGTGTGAATACCAAGAGAATCTTAGAGATTGAAGCAATCAGTTTAGTATTCTATATTTTTTTTTGGCTGCAGAATGCTGGAGCCAAAATACTGAGTTTGTATTGTTGAGCCACTGAAATCCAGTTTAACTGGTTGTGGAAGCCTACGCTCTGTGAAAAGGGACGCCTGAAGCTTTGGCATGCACCTCCCCTGATACCACTTTCAGGGAGCCTAGATAAACTGGTAAACATCCCCATTGGACCTTTTATTTCTGTGATAACATAACCTTCCCCACCCTAGTCCATGACAACAAATCTAAGGGGGTGTGGAGGGCGGTACAGTCCCTCACTATTCGTTGAATAGACAGGCCTCTTCTTTGATGGAGGTGATGGGGTTGGGATCTGGGTCCCAGAAAGGAAAAACCCTGGACTTTCCCACATGGTCAAATCTCTGGTTCTCCTGAGGCTATAATTCCATCATCTGGCCTTTCATTGTGGACCTCCCTATGGCCCCAGGCCATTTCTCCATTCTCTCTTGGCCTTGTGGTCCAGGTCCCTGGAATTCTATTACCTCATAGACTACTTGGCCCCTCCTAAATCCCTCCCATAGTCTTTCTGTATATAAAGTCCATCTTGTCTCCATTAAGATGCTCTGATTCTTATAATCTAGCCACTGCTTGGACTCTTAAAATCTAGCCACTGCTTACCCATGTTCAGACTTCTTAAGAGTCTGCCCAATATTACAGATGTTCTAATAGACCTTGTCTTTGACTGAAAGAAAGCTTGGGTCGAATTCTTTCAGGCAGGACCCGCATGTTGTGATTTTGGGGTCTCAGCACCCCTGAACCCCTAAACCGCATCAGAGGGGCAGGGAGGCTGCCACAGTCAAGGCACTATAGTTTCCTGGGGTTGGCCAGATATACAGGGCTCGATCAGTTTGTAAGGGTTTTTTCTCTTCTCTAGAAAGGGATGGCTGAAACCAAAAAAGCGATCAAGAACTTCTTAACAGAAGCTCAAGTAGATTGCTAAAGCCCTGGAAGTACAGGCTTGAAGTCTAAATTTCCTAGATGGCATGATAATATATAACTGCCTTGCCCTGGACTATCTAACTAAATAGCCAGGGAGGGGTCTGTGCCTAATGCCTCCTGTGGTTTTGTGGTTAATACTAGTGGGCAAGTTGAACCATAGGGGAAATTAAGGATCAGGCCACCTGGCTCTCTGGTGTGTGACCAGATCCTGTCGTATGGGATTTATTCTCATGGCTAGAGTTTGGCTTCTGGGGAGGCTGGATCCATAGTGCCTGTCAAACCCTGGCCCTCTGCATAATGGGCAAGGCTGTAATTCTGATCAAAATCTGCTTCGTATTGCAATTCATCCAGCATTAGCTTACTAATGCCTTCACCAGTCACTTTATAATATGCCCCTGAGTGGAGAGCTTTTGATCCGGTTGATAGGATGCTGGGGCTAGAGGATGGATAGTGAGCCTGTGAAAACTAGTATAACAGATAGGGCCCACACTTCCCAATCCCCACTCCTGCTCAGGATGTATGCATGAACTAGAGACTAAGTATCATCCCTTCCTGCTTCCCAGGTCCTTGCTGAATAGCATTTTAGAATTAAGTTCCCAACATCCCTGCCCTTCCTCCTTCATTCCTTATTAGGCAATTTAGAAAATACTTTCACTTCACTGGTATTATAGATAACAAAGCAGTTTCCTATTCCTCCCATGCTGGTTTTTTGTCTAAAACTCCATATCAGTGTGAGCCCCAAAAGTTTCTGTGCCTTCACCCTCAGCATGGATACTCACTGCCCACTCTCCTTCCCCACTGTGAGCTTCTCTTTGCAAGGAAGTCGAACACTTAAGTCTGTCCCACTAGCATCTGTTCTTATCTTTCCCTTGTGAGTAGCAATAAAGTGTTGTTAAAAGTGTGGAATTTCATTTGAATTCCCCTGCACTGCATATAACTCTCTTTATATGTAATAAGTGTAATCAGTGGACCCTCTCCCCAGTCAGCTCAGACTACAGTACACCCCTTGGAGCATCCCCTTCCAGTGACACACTTGTCCAAATCTTTTCTGGTGGGCCACGTTGCTTGTTCAGTGATGAAATATTTGTTGCTTTTGGACGGAATAACAGATGTCCTTTGGTCTCCTTAATCATCAACAGCCATAAGTGGCTACTTCAGAGAGGATTGGTCACTAAGCCAGGAAGAGGCAAGTGATTAGAATTTAAAGGAATAAATCTATCCTCTAAACCTATTTGTCTCTGTTTGCTAAGCATATTAAGACATTGGGGAGGGCCTCTCCTTGGACTTCTACTGAGAAAGCCCCACCCTGGTAAAAAGGGGGAACTACTAACACATGTTAGCTAGCACATGTACTGACCTAGGTGAGCTTGAGATTCTATCTCAGAGCTCTTGAAGCTGCTTCTGCTTTATTTTCTTTTTTTTTGCTAGGCAATGAGATCAATTGACTTGCCCTGGGTCACACAGCTAGTCAAGTGTCTGAGGCCACATTTGAACTCAGGTCCTCTTGACTCCAGGGCTGGTTGGTGCTCTATCCACTGCACCACCTAGCTGCCCTTATTTTCTTCCTTTAGATATGCTTTTTTTTTTTTTTTTTGCCTTTTTGGTGAGGCAGTCAGGGTTAAATGACTTGCCCAGGGTCACACAGCTAAGTGAGTGTTACTTGTTTGAGGCCACATTTGAACTCAGGTCCTCCTGACTCCAAGGCTGGAGCTCTATCCACTGCGCCACCTAGCTTCCTCCCCCCCATTTTTTTTTTTCTGAGAACTTGGGACCACATGGTGATCCTGGAATAGGAATTTTCAGTCTTGAGGGAAACCTTATACTTTCAAGAAGTCTAGAGCTTCTGGGTTCCTCCACTGGTGCTGGCTACAATTTGCGAGAAGCCCTCTGTAGTTACTAATATGTTCTTCAGAAGAGATATGACCAGTGGTAGGACTATGAACCTAAACTCTCACCTGGCTTTCCAGATGAAGTGCACTTTAAGGGAATCTTTAGAGCCAAGGTACTATTTACATAGACTTACTATGTTACCAGGCACTGTGCTAAGCACTTTATAACTACTATCTCATTTGAGCCTCACAACCCTGGGAGGTAGATGCTATTATTACCCTCACTTTACAGATGAGGAAACTGAGGCAAACAAAGGTTAAGTGGTCACACCCAGGGTGACCCAGCCATTGTCTGAAGCCAGGTTTGAATTCGGGTCTTTCTGACTTTAGGCTCGGCATCCACTACTTTACTTAGGGGAACCAGTTCAGCAGATCCAAATAATGTTGCCATTTTAATTATCAACTTTCCCCTTAACTGTATCAGCAGTTATACATTGCTGTAACAAGAGCTTTGGCATTACGAATTTCTTTTGCATAGCGCTATTCCATAGCTAGAAATCTCTCCCTTCACGTTTCTACCTCCAGGTTTCCTCCAAGTCTCAATTAAGATTTCACTTTCAGTCAAAAGCCCTTCCCTCTCAGATTATCTCCAGTTTATCCCCGTAAGTATCTTGTTTGCACTTAGTTGTTTGCACCTTGTCTCCCTCCCCTCCGCCCCCCTTATTAGATCAATGAAAGCAGGGACCTTTTTTTTTTTTTTTGGTTTGGTATTTCCAGTGCTTGGCACACAGCAAGCAATTAATAAACGCAGGTGCTTAAAAAATGCTTGTGTATTTCACTTGACTCTATCTGCTCTATATTGCAAATTATGAGCCTTTATACTTCGCCTTTGGGGCATAAGACTAACTGAAACTTTAAATGATTTCCCCTCGAAGTGAAGCCAGAGGAATCTAGTCTGAATAATCAACCAGGCTCTTAATTTGAGATCTTTGGCCTTTTACATTCCACTCCCCTGAGCACTCAGGAGCCCCTACAAATGAAGAAACAAGCTCCGGGTTGCCCAATGGTCAGTGTCTCTCAGCCCGGGCCCCAGCTGTCAGGCCCGCACTAATGTAGGGCTTGCTCTTTTCTTCTGCATGTCTCCGGTCAGGCTGCAGCGGAGGGAGCAGCCCCGCCCCCCGGCCTCGCGCACACCCGGCAGCAGCCCCCCACGCAGAGCTGCGCCCCACCCCCTCCGCCTCGCGCATGGATCCAGTTTCCTTCCCCCCCGCCCCCCGGCCGCCTCTCCCCCCACGAACCTCCCGGCTCCCCGCGGCACACGAGGGCGCTCCGCTCCGCTCGGCCCCGCCCCCCGCGGCAGCTTCCCGCGCCAGGATTGGTCGCACGCCGCTTCGGTGCTCAGCTTTCCTTCTCTCCCAACCCATCCCCTTTCCCACCGAGCCTCCGGCAGCCGGGGAGTTGGGAAAGAGGAAGAAGAGGAGGAGGTGGAAAAATTGCTGGGGCCCCAGTCCGGGGCTTGAGCGGCAGAGGCTGACCGGAAGGGGTGGTGGAGGGAGAGGAGGAGGAGAGCAAGTTGGCCGGTAGGAAGGGAGCGCGCCTTCGGGAAGACTTCGGGTCGGTTTGTTGAATAGGAAAAGCTGCTCGGGGCTGCGAGGTTGGGGGGAGGGGAGGGAACACTGGCACTTGGAAGGAGGGGGCGCTCGCGCCGCCGCCCCACCCGCCGCTTCCCTCGGAGCCCGCGCCCCGCCCGCGGCCGTTTTCCCCGGTGCGCCCCCCCACTTCCGGCTTATGCTGGCGGGGAGGTGGGGCGGAAGCGCTTCCGCTTCCCCTTCCACTTCCTTTCTTCTCCCCCCTCCTCTGCGGGGGGGGGAGGTTTCTCTGTCTGACTCTGGGTTTTTTCGGCTCCCCTCTTTTCTCTTCTCCGGCGGATCCGCCCGGCCGGGCCCTCTGGTATCTGCGGGCTGCGCTGGGGCGCTCGGCACGGATCCCGCCGTGGGGGGGCTGCCCGTTATTGCCGGACCGCCCCCCCGCCCCCGCCTGCGGTCCGTGTTGCCTCCGCTTCTCGGGGCGTCGGCTGCAAACCAGGGCCTGGAAGGGCTTTTGTTTGCAGCCTCTGCGGGGGCACGTTTCTGGGTGGCGCCCCCGGGTCCCCTCGAAACCTGGGGTCGGGAGAAACCTCCTATGACGTCATTTGCCCTCCAAAGCGTCGGTCGCCCGAATTTGGTGCAGATGGCGGCACCGGGCCGTCCCTTCTACACCCTCGTAACCGTGACCACGAATTTTCTTTGTGGAACAGCCTGTAAAGACTCGACATTTCAAGTGTTCCCAAGGACGTAGAGAGAGGGATGCAAAAAAGGGGAGCCAAGAATGACCTTCTTTTAACACCCCTGGCAAAAGGTCTCTACAGCAGGCGTTTTACTCAGAAAAGGTTTCCGGAGTGAAGCCACTCAAAAGTAACTTTGCATTTCTCTTCTCTTTACTATATTACTTGCAAATCGGCCTTTATTCCTTCTCATATTGCTTCTGAGATTCGTTGTGATGGACTCCTTTCGTGTTACTCGTGTAGGAAAATTGCTAGTATGTTAATATTCACGAGGACCTCTGATGCTTTTTGAGTTTGTTCGTAACGGAGAATGGAGACTGAAAATCAAAATTATGTTTTGAGAGTACCGCCCTTTGTTCTCAAATAGTAGGAGCTTAGATGTTTATCTAGTTAACTACCTAATATAGAATTATTTTTAGGTGTGAAGGGTACTGTTCTAAATTGAGCTGCAGAAGTTGATTGCTTCTGTAGGGGTTTACAGAATTGCAGGAAAAATCATCTGGTTTTGAACTGATCGGAGCACTTTGAAATTAGGTGTTTATGAGTGCCACATTGAATTTTTTTTTTTTACTGCCTTTGAGTGGCCATCCTGGCACCTATTTAAAGCATGAACACTTGATTTTTAAATGCTTGGTTTAAACCAAGCAGACAGATTGGCTTATTAATTAATAATATGACTCAACAAATCTAAATATCAACACCTAAATATCAGTGTCTATGCGAGAACTAATATTTAACAGTAAAATATGTCATTTTGTTACAAGCTGATCCCTCTTTTAAAGGAATTTTTATTTCTCATTTATCCTGTATATGGAGCATCCCAAAAGTCTATGGGCGTTTTAGAACTATTAAAGCTTCAAACTGCACAAAGACTTTTGAGAGATCCTGCATGTCTTGTTTGTACATAATTTACATTCCTCTCCCTCCCCTCTTTAGATTGTGAACCTCTTAAGGGCCAGGACAGTTTTTGCCTTGCTTCATATCCTCAGTGTTTAGCCATGCACATAGTAGGTGCTAATAAATGCTAGCTATGGATAGTAATTGCTAGTTTATTTTAATTCCAGAGTTTCTTTGAACATGCCTTAGGTTTAGTTTGAGTATGAAGTTATATATATAGTATTTGGCAGGGCGATGAATCAAGTGGGTTGTCAGTGAGGGGAGAGTAAGAACAGAGTAAGTTTATTGTCTCAGTTTCCTATAATAATGCTCTGGAAAGGTCTCACAAATTACTGTGATCTTGGACAAGGTACTCTCTGGGCCTCACTTCCTCATCCTTAAAGTGAAGGGGTTGAAAAAAAATTAAATAAAAAAGAATATTAAAAAATATATAAAAAATAAAGTGAAGAACCCGGGTTGGAGGGCCTCTAAGGCCCTTTCAAGCCCCAACTCTATGATTATGTAATCTTATTAAAGTAACATCTTTATAAATGCTCCAGAAAGCAGTGACGTTTCCTTTTTTTATTCAAGGTAATTTCATATATGTGGCATCCTTATGTATGTACATGTACATATATTTATACCTACACATGTATATATACATGCGTGTATAGGATCTTGGTTAGTAATAATGAAAGTTAATACTCTTTGCTTTGCCCCAAAGCAAAAGCTTACTGTTTCCCTTGATAAATAACACTCCTGAATTCTCAGAGTAGTCTGTTTATAGGCCACGTACTTCCTTTTATTGGCTAGTGATAGTCATCCACCCAGCTCCTTTAACCAAGTGGACTAAAGCTGTGCTGCTGTTCCCTTGAAAGAGGTTAGGAAGCTTAGACCTATCTCTAGCCCAGCTTAGTGGAGGGAAGAAACTTTTAGGCAATAAACCAATAGTCTGCAGTCAGATAATTGAGAACTGATTATATTCCTAAAGTGACTTAAATGAAAGATTACTGGAGCCTTGTTACTGTGCCTTTCCTGATTCTCCCTTATAACTGAGTTTATTTTGTATATTCTTATGTATATATACGTATTATATACTTAAGTTATTTTGTATATACCTCTGTCTTTCCCTTTTCCTTGAAGGTAGGTACTTTTTTCATTTTTGTCTTTATCCCTAGGGCTTATCTCAGTTCCTGGTGCACAGTGGGCTTAATAAATGCTTGTTAATTGATAAACTACTACTTTAATTTTGTGAGACAGTTAAGATAATATTTCTAGTACTAATTTTCTTTGAATGAGTTCCAGAACAGAAGTCTTTTAACAGGTTGTGTTGTAGTGTCTTCAGTTTATGTTTTACTGAATCTGTGATCTCTTCCATGTTACATCATTTCATTCTTTCCATCAGTGCAGATCATAAACCATCCTTACCCTCTCATGCAGTGAAATTCTTGTTCATGTTCTAAAAATCCTTCAGAGAAGATCCTCTCACTGGGGCTGGAGTTACTCCTTGTTACATTTTGTGGGCTTTTGTTCAGTTCTTCAGGCTGTCTATCCCTAGCTCTTGTCCTACACCACTGGCTCACCTGTTTTTCCTGGCATACATTTCCTTGATATTAAGTAGGCAGGTAGGGCAGTGGATCGAACTTTGGATTTGGAATCAGGAAAGAAGGAATTGGAATCCTACTGTAATCGAAAGGATTACTTCGCAGTTTTTCATTTTAGGTTTGGATCTCAAGATGTAATGACACGTCCTCAGTATAAACTTAACAATCACATTTATTTTACAATGATTAATTATGATTAAAACAACACAAGCATACAAAGATAAGAATAACATTCAGTGCAATAAGGAATAATCAAAATAAAAGGAAGAATAAGAAAAGAAAGGATACACACTCACTGACCAGGCGAGCTCAAATACCTACGAGACTGGAGACGATCAAGAGGTTTGATCAGGAAGCCAAAAGAGCAACGTCCTGCTCTTAAACTACAAGGGCCGTGCACGAGGTCCGCCCTTGAACAGCAACAACAGTTATCATAGATACGTACACTGACATTTCTTTCTTGGTGTTTGGGCACCTATAAACCTATAAAGTTTGGGCAGTAGGTGGTTTTTAATCTATCCCTAGGTCATAGTCCTCCAGATACTCTTTTTTTGTGAAGTATTGTGCTGATGAACTTTAGGGACATTATTGGCCTTCTTACAAGATCCATTACTCAGAATTATGGATTTAGAGTTAAAGGGAGCTTAGAGTTTATCTAGTTCAACTCTCTCATTTTTTGAGATGGAGAAACTGAGGCCCAGAGAGGTGAAGTGACTTGCCCGAGGCCATACAGGTAGTAAACAACAAAGCCAAGATTTGATTCTTTTGAACTGATTCTAAAGTTCTTCTCTCTTTCTGCTGTACAATACTACTGTGTTGCCCGCAACTAAGAGTCACATCTGATGGGAGAGCGTGAACTGAAGAAACATGGGCCAGGCAGGTCAGCCGGGTCGGCCAAGACTGAACTGTTTATTCATCTGAGGGTCACAGCATATATAGGAAGAAGTTTGGAGCTACAAAGGATCTCTTGTGTGGGAGAACTCTGCATATTCTGTAACTGTTACTGATAACTTTCAAGCTTCAGAGCTCGGTAAAAAAATGCTTTCAGGACATACATCAAAGGAGCATAGATAGAAGTATCAAGAAAAAAGGATTACATCATTTTAAACAAATGGTTACAAGATAGAGATTAACAGTCAATTAACAGGCCTTGACAATCGTTCTCAGGGCTGGCTCAAAGTATGTGACTAGTCCACCCTAGTTTGCCACATGTTATCCCTCATGCCAGACTTTTATTGTGTCCCCGTCGGGCAGTTCCAGGAGCCCCTTAATGAATAGGAGAGTGGTGAGCCAACATTCTGATTAAGTGAGCCCTGGAAGGTAAGAACAGGCAGGAGTTAAATTCCAACCTGAGTTCTTTAACCCTTTTCTGGACTGATCAGAGCTGGCCCTCTACACTACTGTATGTAAGAAGTTTAGCATTATGTTAAGTACATTTTAAAATCTTTAACAGTGTGGTTTCTAGCTCATGATTTTACATTTAAGTTAGATATTTTAAGCTTTGTGCTTCTTGCTTAAACTTTGTTTTAGTTACTTAATGTGATTAAATCTGTAGGCAAGTAGTTGGGAGATATTAATTTGAAAAATGCTTTTGTTTGAAACATTTAAAAGATCTCTTAAATTTGATTAATTTGTGTTCAAACTTTTAAAGTATATAATTTGTGTTAGGCTTTTAAAATGGAAAATATTCACACAGTGTCATTAGAAGTTAGAATTTATGTATAACTTGAGAAATAAAACAGCTTTCTAGAATATCCTCTGGCAACATTTGAATAACAAAATTAACTATATGCTTTTATGCTAGGCTTTATTTTTCTATAAAATTTTAATGTGTATATTCTTTCCTAAATGGCAAATATTGGGACAGTGACTTTCCATCCTTTCCACAAATAGTTCTCAACTGTGGTTAATGAAGAAAACTTGGTGACTGAGGTCCATTTTCTCAATGGTCATTTACTTTGTTCTTGTCTGAACTGGGGTCATTCTTCCTTTGCATTGACTTTGTAGATCTGAGTCAGTACTGGAAAGATGTTTGGTTTTTTTTGTTTTTTGTTTTTTTTAGTATTCCATTAATGTGATTTTTGCAATAGATTTTTTTCCTTAATGATACTGCTTTATAATTTATGACAAGAATATAATTCAGTGTCAGGAAGAAAAAATGAGAAGTTTTTTGCTAATGTACAGTGGGACAATTGTATAGGGGACATGGTTTTATTTTACATAAATTGGTATCTCATGACCAAATAGTTCACTTTGTTGTATATGTTATGACCTACTTCATAAAAAGTTTTTTATTCCTCTTGTAAAATTGAATTTAAATTTATAAAAGATAAATTCCTGAAAAGCTGTAACTGTGTGGAATTTTTGTCTCAAATCGCCCTAAATAGATGAAGGGAATTCACCTAGGGAACCTAAGATAATTTGTTTTAAGATGAAAAATCCTTAATTTATGAAGTTTTAATCTTATCAGTCTAGTATTCTGCTTTTTTCCCTTCTTTAGTATCAGAGAATTTTTGAGATTAAAGGGATTGTATGTAGCAGTTTAATGAAATTCCCATTTTTACAGTGAAGAACCAGACCCAGGAAGGCTGAGACCTTGACTCTTCCAAGGTCATTTAGAAAGTTAGTGATACAGCTAGGACCAGAATTCTGTTTTCTTGATTCTCAGCCCCAGAGCTTTCTCCTGTACAATGCCAATGTAAATATCATATCTTTGTTTGCATTTTAAAGCTGGGAACCAGCATTTGTTAAGGGCTTACTATGTGGATGGCACTGGACTAAATACTAGAGATCCATAGGAAGGCAAAAACAATCCTTACCCTCAAGTGTCACAATCTAATGGGGAACAGAACATGAAAATAAGTAGGTACTAATTATATACCTTATAGTATGTGTATATCTTGTGCGCATATGTAGGTATTACACATAGGTGTATAAATAGATGTGTATATATATGTAAACATAGGTGTATGGTATACATGGGTACATCTACGTATAATGTGTGGATACCTATATCTATACACACACCTGTATGTTTATGTACATAAACAAGATACTTTACATATATGTGTGTATATATATACTTAGTAAATGGATGATTTTATATATCCATAATAAAATACATTTATATAAGATACATACTTAGTAGATGGATGGTATTCTGAAGGGAAGATAGTAGCAAGTGGTTGGAGATAGTAGCAAGTGGGTGGGTGGATGGAGGCTGGGAAAGACCTTCAAAAGATGTGGTTTGTCATACCAGTTTTAATTTAAGCACAGCTAAAAATCACCAAAAAGAAGAAAAATAGATGAATTCATAAGAAAACAATCACCAGAACTTAATATAAGCATAAAGAGCAGTTAACACAAATTATTCTCAAATACAGTATAAAGAGAGAAAGTGTTCTACCAAATTCCTATTATAAATTTTTTAAAAAAGATAATAGATTTTTTGTTGTTATATTTTGTTTTTACATTATTTATATTTCCCCTTTAGTCCCTCCCTGTCTCAGAGAGCTATGCCTTATAAGAAAGAAGGAAGAGGAAGAGAAAGAAATTCAATAAAACCAACACATCAAAAAAATCTGATATTATATGCAGTGTTCACCCCCCCACACACACACACTTCTGTAAAGGAGCCAGTACACAATATCTTCTCACATCTCTTAGAGGCAAAGAAGCTTGGTCTTTAATTTTTCAATATTCCCGTTTCAGTTGTTTGTGGCTGTTCTTTCCATTTGTATTTGTATAATCAATGTGTACATTGTTTCCCTGGCCCCAGTTACTTCACTTTGCGTCAATACATACTAGTTCTTAGATGTTTCTCTATATTCATTATGTTTGTCAGTATATGTAACACAGTATTGTTCTATTATATTCATGTACCGAAGTTTGCTCAGCCTTTCCTCCCATCAAGGAGCATCTATTTTGTTTACAATTCAAAAAGAATGTCATATAAATATCTTGGTGTATTCAGAAGTTCCCAAACTTATTTGGCCTAAAAAACACATTCTTTAAAAATGATGCATTTTAAATATAATAATTTATTGTAAATGTGTTTTTTTCCCTCCATTGACATTTTGATGATGCAATATTGCATCGTATAACTTCATTTATTGTAAACAAATTGTTACATGGACATATTCCTGCCCATGCATGCTGGATTTCTTGACAGTGTGTGACATGCTGGCCTGCCAATACTTGCTTGTTAACCTGTCTTTGGACTTGACCACTAATTGGTTAAAACTTATATTTTGTGTATTTATGGAAAATAATGTAATCACTGTAACTTTAACTCTATTATACAACAGATGAAACACATGTGAACGTTTTTCCTCAAAATTTTCTCCTCTTCTTTCCTTATGCTTCCACTACCTCCTTATTTTTATTCAACAGTCCCCAGTTGCACCTGAAGCTACTATCATCCCCCCCTCCAAATTGTTCCAGCTGTAGCCCACTTTGGGAACCTATGGATGAAACCTTTCTTTCTGTCATTGAGTTCTCCTTGAGAGTATATGCCTGTTTGTGGGATCTCTGGGTCAAAGGATATGAATGTTTCTCACTTTTTTGTTTTTAACATAATTGCAAATTGCTTTCCAGAATGGTTATACCAATTCACAGCTTCATCAAAAATACATAGTGTACCTGGCTATGTCACATTCCCTTCTGTCTTTCAATTCTGTTCTCTTAATTTATGTACTCTCCCATTCTGTAATTTTGTCCCACAAAATAAATTGATTCACCTGTAGGAGGTTGTATGTGGAATTTAGACCATAGTGTTTCAGGCCTCCTCTTTGATCTCACTTCTCCTGTTTCTTTAAATTTTGTTTTCTGCTTTATCTTGTACATTTTACTTAAAAAAGAAACCAATTTAATGATCTCCTTTTTAAACTACATAGACTTTGATTTTTTGGGGGGGGGGGGTTTGAGGCAATCAGGGTTAGTGACTTCTCCAGGGTTACACTGCTAGTAAGTGTCAACTCAGAGGCCTGAGTTGAAAACTGATTTTTTTTTAAAAATTCTATTTATTTATTTATTTATTTATTTTTAGGCAGTTGGGGTTAAGTGACTTGCCCAGAGTCACACAGCTAGTGAGTGTTAATGTGTCTGAGACTAGATTTGAACTCAGGGCCTCCTGACTGTAGGGCCAGTGCTCTATCCACTGCACCACCTAGCTGCCCCTCTAAAGAGTATTTTTTGAAAAATCAAAGTCTCATCTAGATGCCAGTTTCCTTTCCTTCTCACCTGATGGAACTCCATACACATAATACCTTTTCCCTAGTTCCCTCTGTTGCTCCATTCTCTGTTTGAGCATTGTTGGCAGTGGAATTTATTGCTATGCTGCTGTCCCAAGCAGTGCAAGCTCCCTGGAGTGAAGTTGGAGGTGGGGGGAGGGGGAGTCAGTTTTATGACTTTTTCTCTTAAAGACAGTAAAAATAGTTCTAATAATCATTTAACATGTGTGACATCTCTTATGTTGTGGTCTCTTATTTAACTCAAATTATTGTTTAATAATAGAAACAAGTTCCAGCCTCAGACAATTGATACTTACTAGCTGTGTGACCTTGGGCAAGTCACTTAACCCCGATTGCCTAAGCAAAAAAAACAAAACAAAACAAAAATAATAGAAACACGATATAAGAACTAAAACCACAAAGTGTTCTTTTATGAAAGACTGGGAAAATTTTTTACAACAAGGTTCTCTGATAGAGGCCTCATTTCTCAAGTATATAGAGAACTGAGTCAAATTTATAAGAATACAAATCATTCCCCAATTGATAAATGACCAAAGGATATGAACAGGAAGTTTTCAGAAGAAGAAACCAAAGCTTAAAGTCATATGAAAAAATGCTCTAAATTGCTATTGATCAGAGAAATTCAAATTAAAACAACTCTGAGGTACTGTCTCACAGCTATCAGATTGGGTAACGGGACAGAAAAGGAAAATATCAAATGTTGGAGGGGATGTGGGAAAAATGGGACACCAATACATTGTTGATGGAATTGTGAACTGATCCAACCATTCTGAAGCGAAATTTGGAACTACACCTGAAAGGCTGTAAAATTGCTCATGATCCATTATGATCTTTGATCCAACAACATCACTAGTAGGTCTGTATGCCAAAGAGATCATAAAAAATGGAAAAGGATCATTTTGTACAAAATTTTTAACAGCTTTTTTTTTTGTGATGGCAAGGAATTGGAAATTGATGTGATACCTGTCAATTGGGGAATGGCAGAACAAGTTGTGGTATATGATTGTGATAGAATACTGTTGTGCCAAAAGAAATGATGAGCAGGTTGGTTTCAGAAAAACCTGGAAAGGCTTACATGAACTGATGCAAAATGAAGTAAGCAGAACCAGGAAAACATTGTATGTAGAAACAGCAATTAGTGTGTGATGATCAGTTGTGAATGACTTAGCTATTCTCAGCATTACAATGATCTAAGACAATTCTGAAGGACTTAAGATGAAAAATGCTATCTACCTCCAGAGAAAGAATGCAGATCAAAGCATACTTTTTTACTTTATTTTTCTTGTGATTTTGTGTGTGTGTGCGTGTATGTGTTTTCTTTTGCAACATGACTTGGAAATATCTAATCTATATCTCATTGCTTGCCTCTCAGGAGAGGGAGGGTGAGAATTTGGGAAGAGTTTTAAAAAATGAAAGTTAAAAATTGTTTTTACATATAATTTGAAAATACATTTTAAAGAGTATTCTTTTACATTCTTTGTGGGATTAATTTCTTTCCTTCTTTGTTTCTAAGATTTGGCATCTAATGAAAAATCCATGCAAAAGAAATAGAAATGGCAGGCTTCCTAGATAATTTTCGGTGGCCAGAATGTGAGTGCATTGATTGGAGTGAGAGAAGAAACACAGTTGCATCTGTGGTAGCAGGTGTACTGGTAAGTCATCAGGAAAAAAAGAAGTTGGTTAATATGGTATAATTTCTGATTTTCTTTTTATATTGCAAAATCAGTTTTATTTTATAGTATGCTTTTGGATTATGAATGCCATTATAATTTTTAAAGAATTTTTTTCTGTAATCATATACCTCTACTAAAGGCCTATTCCAGTGTTTTTTACTTTGTAGGTGACCCTGGGTACTCAAATGGAACCTGGAAAGGCTTTGAGATTAAACCAGTATTTAGAGGCTTATCACATGAGGAATGGCCAAAGGTTGACAAATTCTTTTTGGCCACAGCAATTTATGAAAACTGTGGAGTTGTTGCAATTTGTTTTGGTTTTAGGAACATCCATATAAGTGAAACTATAGATCTTTTCAGGTATTAAGGAAGCCAACAGTATTTCTCAGTATAGTTAGCAGGATATCTTTAGCTTTCCAGATAATAGAAATCTTAACAGTTAAAGGGAGTCTCCATGTCATCAAATCCAGCTGCCCAGATCATGAATCTCATCTAAATATGCCTCATCTTTAACATTTCCAGAGATGGGCCGCTAACTCTTCTCCCAAAGTAGTCCATTTTGTTTTGTGCCGCTCTTCTTTTTAGGACGTTTTTCCAGATTTGTCTTACTGTAACTTGTACTCTGGGCTCACGTCTGTCCTTCTAGCCAAGCAGAAGACTAATCTTTCCATATTTTAACCTTCAAATTCTTGAAGAATCTTTTCCCTTCCTCTCTTCTTTTTTCCTGCTAAATAGGTGTAGTCAGTTAATACTTATCAATTGTTTACGAAGCGGTGGGCACTGTTCTAATCATTGGGGATACAAAGAAAGACAAAACCAGTTCTTCAACTGAGATTTTTAAAGATTTTCTGTTCTAAAGAGAGCGACCACATGCAAACAGTTATACAAATAAGATATATGCAGGATAAATTGGAGTTAATCTTAAAGGAAAGGCACCAGCATTAAGGGAGTTGGGCAAGTCTTGAATAAGGAAAGTGGGCGTTTAGCTGAGATTTGAAGAAAGTCAGGGAAGCCAGGAGTTTGAGATAAGGAGGAAGAGCATTTCTGGCAAGTGAGGAAAAACAAAAAGGTCAGTGTCACTGCATCATAAAGTACATGTAGGGAAGTAAAGTTTAAGAAGACTGGAAGGTAGAAAAGAAGGGGTCAAGTTATAAAGGGTTTTAGGATTTTATATTTGATACTGGAGATAATGGGGGCCACTGAAGTTTATTGAATGGAGGGTGGTAGTTGTTGACCATGTCAGTTGTGGGACCTGAGCTTTGGAAGATCACTTGGATAGCTAAGCTAAGAGGAAGGTGAACTGGAGTGGAGAGATACTTGAAACAGGGAGACCAACCAGAAGGCTAAGGCAGTAGTCTAGGCATTAGGTGATGAGGGCCTGTACCAGCATGGTGGCAATGTCAGAAGAGAGAAGATGGAAAAATTGAGACACTGTGAAGTTATAATCAACAGAATTTGGCAATAAATTGGATATAGGGGTGAGAAGAGAGTTTGGAGTTGAGGATGACCCTAGGTTGTGAGTCTGGGTGACTGGGAGGATGATAGTGCCCTCAGCATTGCTCTCAGTAGAGGTTGGGAGGGGGGAGAAAAACTTTTTTTTTTTTTCCTCGAGAAAAGATAATGAGTTTAGTTTTGGACAGGTTGAGTTTAAGATGTCTGTGGGACATCCAGTATGAGATTTCCAGTAGGTTTTTGGAACCAGTCTTCATGTGGCATGATTTTGAATCCCTTCACCATTTTGGTTATTTTCCTCTTACTTATTATAGGTTGTCACTCAATTTAAATTAATATAGCTCAAGATCACATTAATACCAAACCATACTGGTGACAAATATAACATTTTATGTTATTAGATGCCTTTTTCACATAGTATGTTTTCTGTTCACATTCCCTTCATTTTGTATAAAGTTTGAGCAGTTAAATTTTTTTAACCTAAGTGTAAGACTTTACTTTTATTCCTATTAAATTTATTATTCCAGCCTTTGAAAATCTTTTTTTGATGCTTATTCTTTCATTTAACATTAGTTTTTTTATCTCAGCTTTGTATTGTATGTAAATTTCCCAAATGTGCTATCCATTTTAATCATCCAAATGATTGACAAATGTACGGAATAGAATAGGGTCAGTGTCAAGTCCTGAAATAATTACACTTTGAGAACCCACCTGTATGTTCATATTCATTCATTCATTATTGAGTATTGTTTGGGTCTAGTTCTCCAGCTACTTCCAAATTCACCTAAATTGTTGTGTGCTCAAATGATTTACTGAAATTTAGGTTAACTATGTCTTTGATATTCCCTTGACTTATCAATCAGGAGAATACAGCATTACATCAGTAGTTTCTTGATATACCTCTACCCCTCAGGAGCCTTCTCTGCTAACCAAGGGAGGGGGGGAACATTTGCAACCAGTCTGATGGCTATATGTGACATTTTCTGCTCACAGTTCCCAACCTTCCAGTTAAAGGAGACAGGTTCATTAACTCATTTCTTCTCTGGGGCCAAGATTTGCATAACTTTGTTCTTGTTACAGGCTTTTAATGATCACTTTCCTCCCCCACCCTTTTTTTAAGGCAGTTGGGGTTAAGTGACTTGCCTAGGGTCACACAGCTAGTAAGTGTCAAGTGTTTGGTCTGAGGCTGGATTTGAACTCAGGTCTTCCTGACTTCAGGGCTGATGCTCTATCCACTGCACCACCTAGCTGCCCCAATCACTTTCCTTCCAAGTACTCACAAACTGCTCCCTCATTTTAGTGCTAATAATTTATTTCAGAATGTTACTAGTTAACTGACATCAAGATCACCTTCCTATGGTTTGAAATATCTACCTTCTTTCTCTTTTTTTTAGGACACGTTTCTCTGTCAGGTTCTAGTGTACCTCTTCCAATTGCTACAGTTGAAATCTTTAAGGATAGCAACTCAATGAGTTCTCTCTTACTTTGTCCTTATTTACCTTAGGTATTTGTTTCCTTCTAATCATTTTTGTTCTTTTCTTTCCTGATGAAAAGTTAATTTTGCTGAGTAAGGAAAACAGTGGAAAAATTAAGTAATTGTGGTTTTTTCTGCCTTTGATTATCATCCTCCTATCCATTCCAAACAAGTTCTGTACATTGCTTGATATTCCTCAACGTCCCTTTCATATTGAGATTTAGTTTTCTTGATGCTTACAGTGATTCTTACATAAATGTGCTATGTTTGTAGTTTTTTTCAACAACTTATGCCCTTTTCAGCTTTTCCTATGTCTCAAATCACTGCAGTGGTGAACTCTATTTGTTCTCTTTAGATAAATACATCTTCCTCATCAAAATAAATTATTGAAGCATCATTAGAATACATCAGTAGAATGTAAACTCCTTGAGGGCAGACTCTGCCTCACTTTTGTATTTGTATCTCCAGTATTTATCATAGTACTGATACATAGTAGGTTTAAATTAGGGTTTTATCCATGAGAGCCTCATTCTTACTTTTTTAGGGGGAATGTCTATATCTTGTTTTCAGGTCTTTTGATTGTTAGAGATTGCATGTTTTATATTATATCACAGGTGTTGAGAACTATAATCCTACAGCAGAAATTATCAATGTTATGTGGTTTTAGAAATTATTATGGCACTTAGAACAAGATGGAAACAAACTTAATTCAGAAAACCTTATAAAATCCATAAGAATTAAAAATTCTTTTGAATCCTTGTTTAAGTAGTTATGGTATAATTAAATTCTGACCATACCAAGTGTTAAAAACAAGTGGTTGCTGCTAAAAGGACTATTTTCAAGATCATTTGGTCACATAATATTCGTAGTTGATTATTTTTTTAATAAAGTTTCTTTTGATGGAAAAAGTTTTAAAGTAGGCTAGTGGTGGTTTGTTAAAAGAAATTCTAAATATTTTGTATTTATTGGGCTTAATTCTAGTCCTGGGAATACTAGAAATAGTCTCAGGGTTTAATAGCTAAACGTTATGTTTGCTGTTTTTTAAAGTTTTTTACAGGTTGGTGGATAATGATTGATGCAGCAGTGGTATATCCTAAACCAGAGCAAATGAACCATGCATTTCATACATGTGGAGTATTTTCCACATTAGCTTTCTTCATGTAAGTATGAAGGTAATTATAAAAGTTGAAACTATATTTTTCTTAGAATAGGTAATATAATGACTTGCTTTTTAATGTTGGAAAATGAGAAACACTCAGACTATGAAGTTTTCCAAAAAGAAGTAATAACCAAAGAAATAAAAAGGAATTTTTGTTAGTATTTAGCGTTAAATCCTGACCTTTGTTCTAACTTAAGTAGGAAGAAAGGTTATCCTTCAAGCTGAAATAGTGGGCCTGTTTTTTTTTTTCGTGGTTTTTTTGGGGGGGGCTGTTATTTATACATGTTTCCAAATTCTAAAACATTTTTTCATGTAAAATTACTATCTGAATTTCTTCCTGAAGTCCAGAAGTTATTCAAAAAAATTTTTGAGACAGTGATACAGCAAAGTTGAGTCCTGATTCATGACATCAACAAGCAGTAGGTAAAAGTATGTGTATTCTGAATGCCCTTTAGGAAAGACAAAGGAATGTTTCTAGCCACAGAATACTTGTGGTTTCAAGAATGTTTGTTCACTTGCCTACTTATTTTGTTGTTAAGCAGCAGGTTAGTTATTCAAAGAAAATGGATAATTTGAAGATAATTTATTTTTAAAAACAGAAACCTTTGGATCATATGGTTGTTTTTTTTGTTTTTTTTTTTTGTGTGTTTGTGTATTCTAGGATAAATGCTGTGTCAAATGCACAAGTGAGAGGTGATAGCTATGAAAGTGGCTGTTTAGGAAGAACAGGTAGGTAAAATCATTTTTGGGTAGCTCTTGGGTATACTATAAATTAATAAAAACTGGTGAAGTATGCCTTAAACTCCAAAAGCTCAGTCCTTTATGCAGAACTAATAAATGGGATCCCAAAATACATCTTTTTACAGTCTTGCTTTAGCTTGAATACTCTGGAAAGATGAAATTTTTTTGAGAAATTTGTTTTTGTGATAATGCATTGTCTTGTGTATATAATAACACTAATTAGTAGGACTCAGGCTTTGATTTGTTTTTCTAGAAGTGAAGGCGGATTTTTGTGTTTATCTTCTTATTTTGCCTCTTGTGACCATCATGAGTAGGTTGTTTAGCTGGCTTGGCAACTAGCATATTCGAAGATTGAGCCTATGACTTTTTTTAATCAACTAAGTGAATTATCCGAAGGCTTTGATAATATATATATAGAGAGGGAGCAAGGAATGGCACATTCAACTCATATTTTTCTTGTCTTTGTGCTAATGATGTACGTATTTTTTAATCTGTGTTTTTTGATTGTACATAACTACCCTACCTACATGCCATGTCCCAGCTAGACCAGCTTTCTTGATATTCTTCACAAATGGCATTTTATCTCTAGTCTCAGTAACTTTACACTGATATCTCCTGTGCGTGGAGTGGGCTCTTTTCTCACTTAACGTCTTTTTAGAACCCCTCATTTTCTTCAAAACTCAGCTCAAGTGCCACCTTCTACATGAAGCCTTTCCTTCCAGATGCTAATTCTCTCTCACCTGCCAGCTACTTTTTATATATGTGCGTACACACACATACACACTTGCACTTTAATCTCCTCTGTTAGAATATAAGGCTCTTGAAGACAAGGACTATTTCATTTTTGTCTCTGTAGTATCTATGTGGTACTGAGCACAGTGCCTGCCAAATAATAGGTGCTTGATAAGTACTTGATTGATTGTTTGGGGAAACATCTAAATTTTAACTCAGTAATATTTTTTAATCCACATTAAACTTTTTTTATAATAAACTTCCCTAGGGATCTGATGATTTCATCATAGTGGAATTTCACTGTAATGAACAATAATCACATTCCCAGTTTTTGAAAGGGCTGTGGATTAAATTGAACAGATGTCCAGCCTCTCTATTGTCTTTGAATATCCTAGAACTACCATTGAATTAGTCTGATTTTTTTTTTTCATTTATGCTCTTGCATGAACGTTTTGTTGAGATTTTATTTTGACGAGACTTATTTTGGGGGATCTTCTAAAGCTCTACTGTGATGCCTCATCACAGTGTGGAAATAACCATAGGTTTCTGAAGCTGTGGAAGGATCTGCCAAGATATGAAGGCTTAGAATATGGGCTTGCTGATGGACCAAATAAATGCCGGTCATTTGTGATACAACTTGGCTGAACTGAGAGGCTTATCACTGGATTGGTCGGTCACAGGGTGAGGGACTTTTTGGCTGCAACCGCTCTTGAACAGAGGTGCTAAACTACAGAGCACTCAAGAGTTACATCATTTGAGAGAATATCATCATCAAAATTACAGTTCTTTAAAGTATTGTTGAAGTGTGTTGGCATTTATTTTTTATTTTTGTTCTTTCTGCTTTTCTGGTGAGGGTGTTTGGGTAATTTGGAGTAGGAAGGGAGGGATGAGATTTTGAAAATATGTTTCCATTTTCTTGAATTTTATTAAGCCTTGTTTCAGCTGCTTAATCAGTGCTGTGGTTTTTTTTTTTCCCTGGTAGGACAAAAGAGCTCGAAAAAGCTTAGCTTCTCTATTTAAATCTGAATTAAGGAAGACAAAGAGAGGTACTTTCTAATCTAACTTCTATGGGAATGATCAAGGAATCTGTGTGACATGGAGGCACAAGGGTAGGGGGGTCAGCAGGCCCTAAACTTTCAGCTGTTGTAATGTTCCTCCTTTGCTTAAACTACTGTCTAAGAATAAGAAAGGAGGAAGCTGCTGGAAAGTAATCAATGAGTGTGTTTCAGTGCCAGGAATTTTTCTTCGAAATCTGAAGACATCAGTTCACGTCACATCTTTGTCACGGCTATGCCCCTGGCAATTCACTTAATCACTGACGTGTAGTTTATTTGTTTATAAAGTAAGAAATAATACCTCTTTTACTAGTCTCCTTTACAGGGTTAATAATAGGTAGCACAATAGCTAAAATGAGCTGTACATAAATAATGTTGATGATGATAATGATACATTTGATTGGTACTTTCTTCCAGTGATAAAATAAAACCTCAGCTATAATAATAATTAACTTGTATGGTGCTTTAAAGTTTGCAAAGCTCCTTTCTTGCATTATCTCAATTGACCCGTACCACAATCCTGTGATGTTGTGATCTCCACCTTATAGTTGAAGAAGCTGGATTGTCTGAGGTGAGATTTGAACTTAAGTCTTCCTCACTGTCAGGGAGTAAGTTATTTGGGATAGTTGAGTTTTCTAGAAGCTGGAAGTTTGGTATTTGTAAGTAGCAAAACTGAAAGACCTTTTTGAAGAGAATCTTTTTGAAATGGACTAACTCTTGGTTTGTGAAATAGAGTGTATCAAACAGTGCTACCTTTTCTTCATGACTCAGGGTCATTAATGTCACTATAACTATTGTACTGGGTGGCAGTTTTCATGGCCTGGGGAAATATTTAGAGCTACTTTATGCCTACACTAAATGGACTCTATCCGCTATACTTTTTTTTTTCCAGCCAGAGACAAAGTTTATTAGAACATCAGTCATACTGGGCAGACTCTTAAGGAGTCTGAACATTAGTAAGCTATTGGCTAGATTATAAGAATCTAAGCATTGGCTAGATTATAAGACTCTAACATTTACTAGATTGTTAAGAATCTGAGCCATTTTGGGGGGGGGGGGGCTTTTTGGTGTGGCAGTCAGGGTTAAGTGACTTGCCCAGGGTCACACAGCCAGTAAGTGTTAAGTGTCTGAGGCAGGATTTGAACTCAGGTCCTTTTGACTCCAAGGCCAGAACTCTATCCACTGCACCACCTAGCTGCCCCATCTGCTGTACTTTTAAAAATCTTTCTGCTTTCTGTAATTTCTACCTCCTCCTTGGCTATAATCATGACTCCCTTAGAAGTAGCTTCTGATCCCCAATTTAATTTATTGCTTTTAATCTTTAATACCCTGGAAATCAGATAATGGCTTTGTAACAGCTGTTTGAGCTGGTAGAGAGTTTTTTGTATATTTTTACAGTTCTCAGCTGTGTACAATGGTAGGTGATGATGCTGAAAAGCAGAGTTTGGGATTGCTGAAGTGGTACCAGGTGTATGTTATTTCCGAGATCCTAGAAACAACATGAAAATAAACAAAATGACAAATCCTGTCATCTTTACAGGTGCTCGAGTTTGGCTTTTCATTGGTTTCATGTTGATGTTTGGTTCGCTTATTGCTTCAATGTGGATTCTTTTTGGTGCATATGTTACTCAAAGTAAGTTTATTCCTTCCTAGTTAGTTTTTCTTTTTTTTTTTTAAACAAATGTTAATGTAATCAACTTCAGTTTGGCTTAATTTGTTAACCACTTAATATAAAATTTGTTTTAAATTTAGTGTAAAGAGAAATATGTACTTAAGTTTAAAAACTTGTAATTTGATAATTTTCAGAAATCCAATTATTTTTACAAGTTCTAGTTCCTTTGAGGAAGGCACTAAATTTTGTCTCAGTTTCTCTGTCTGAAATAAGAAAATTGTGTGTAGAATGGTCTTTTCCAAAATTAAGATTTTTTTTTCAGTTACCAAGCTTCTATTTTTTTCCCTCCCACGTTCTTCACTGAAAAAGAAGAAAAATTTTTTTTTAATAAATAGGCATAGTCAGACAAAACAAATTTCTGTAGTAGTCAGGTCCAAAAATATGTCTCATTTTGCATATTAGGAGATTTTATTATAAACCTAAGAAACAGCAGCAAATATGAATATTTTAGTATACAAAGAACAGAATATAACATTGTATGTGAAACTCTAAATCCCCTTTAGACATAGATTTTTTTTTAAATGAACATTACATTTAACACAATACTCATAAAATTCTCTCTTTTTTTTTGGTCTACCTCTGGGTTTAATGAAGTACTGATATTAATAAAGTGAATTAGCTTATTGAATGAAAGTTAAATATAAAGAAGTTAATGCATGTTGGGTGAAATCCTGGTTATCATTGAGCTCATATGGACATTACTAATATAGTACTTATCCTTATGGAATGAATATAATTTTTGTTAGGGGGCATTTCCATGGTGTTGTGTAACATTTCACGGCAGAGGTTTTGGAAAATAATTTATTTATTAGTTGGTGTTCTTGACTTTAGTTTGCTGTGTTTAAAGCCTACAAAGAATTTAATTGGTTTCTTCATCCTGTGACAATCATGAAAATAGTTTCCAAATTACTTAATGGTATTGTGGATAGATTGCTGGACTTGGAGTTCAAATCCTATAGTAGCTATATACCTCAGTTTCTTCATTTGTAAAACATGGTGGGGTTGCCTTTTAAGTTCCCTTTTATTTGCCTTTTAAGTTCCCTTTTAGCTCTAAATTTATGAACCTTCATGATACTGCTTTATGAGATTAAAACTTAATCTGCCATTTCCACCATTCTTTTCTCTGCTTTCCCAATCAACAAACCAACAAATTGTTCCAGGTATTTAATGACATTGAACAGTGATACATAATAAATATATTTCACCTCTCTGGAACCCTCAGAGAATGAGCTCAGAACAGAGGAGATGATACTTCTTTTGTTCTCTGCCCTGGAATATTTTGTTCAATTCTGAGTGCTATATTGAGAAGAAGGACCAGTGAGGAATTAGAGTGGGTATGGAGGCAGGAAGGAAGGGAGAGATGGAGAAGACACTAAGTGCCTCTGATGCCTTAGCACTGTGCTAAATGTTTTACAAATATCTCATTTAATTCTCACAACAACCCTGGGAGGAAGTGCCATTTTAAACATGAGAAAACTGAGGCAGACAGTTAAATGATTTGCCCAGCATCAGAGAGCGAATATCTGAGGCTGGATCTGAACTTGTCTTCCTGACTCCAGGCTCAGTACTATATCCACTGTACTACCTACCTGTTGCTAAACTGAGCGAGACCAGGGTGGTGAGGAAACTGCAGCTCATGCAGTGTGAAATTGGCTGAGCAAAATAAAGAACCGAAGACGCAGAGGGAAATGTAGTAACTGTTTTCAAGTATCTAAAGGGCTCTCATGTGGAAAAAGGTTTAGATTTGTTCTCAGCTGCTGTGGTGGCACATAACTAACCCCTGTTCCTGGTGGGGTGGAGTGGAGCGGAGTAGATCTCTTAATCTCAAGATGTAGAGCTGCAGTAGGGCCAAAAGAGGGTGTTGGGTGGGGGTGCGTGTCTGTCTGTCTGTCTGTCCCAGGCTAAATGGGTCTAACCAGCCCAGATTAGAAATGCAGTAGATCAGAATTTCTGTGCTGGTTAGTGGAATCAAGCCTGTGAGTAGCTGTTGCAGTTCTAGCCTGGGTGAGATAAAGAGCCCCAGTCTCCAGAAATAAAAAATAAAAATATTTGTTCTCAGAACTAGGACCAGTAAGTGGAAATTGCAGAGAGTAAGACTAATATTGGACATTTTGATATAGTGGATTTCCCATTAGAAGAAGTCTTCAAAGAGGATCACCTCTGTCAGGAATATTGTACAAGGATTCCAGTTCAGGTAGATTTATTTGGCCTCTGCATTCTTTTCTTGTTCTGAGATTCTGGATAACTGTTGTGAGTCATTCTGGGTAACTGTTGTGAGTCATTCTGGGTAACTGTTTTTTCCATGTAAGCTAGATCTTTGTCCCTTTATGCACCAAACTTTTTACAATTTCAATACAATTTCAAAGTATTTCACTTTTAAAGTGTATTAACTTATTCCCTTCCTTGAAAAAAGAATTTACCAAACACAATTGAATCTATTCTTAATGACTCATTCCTCTTTATCAGTTGTCTGTTAATGATTTTGAGAGCCTGTTGAGGTGTGCAAAGTTGTTTTTACCCTGCACTAAATGGCCTCAAACTCATGCCCTTTTTGAGTTTTTATGTCTGTTTATAATTTTTCTGTTTCTGCGGTCCAACTTTATCTGTTGCTGCTGACAGAAGTATTCATTACTACTCACTGTAGTATTTTTTTCTCTGATCTTTTAAATTTGCTGCTTCTAATCTATTTTGGGCTAGGAAACCAGATAACTGTATTTGTTAAAATTAAGTCTAAAGTAAGAGTAAATAAACTGACGGACTTAGTGTTAAGTAGTCTTAGTGCATAGATTCGGGGCCATTCCTTAAGCAGAGAGGCCTGTTTTGCTCACTTCCTTGATCCTTAGTGTCTTCTGAGATACAGGAATAACTACAGGGTAGGTTAGGTGAAGATGTATTCCTTGTTCTACGCTATTTAATGACAACGTGTAGTAGTATTCCAGAAGTTTTGTAGAAAAACACAGTAACAAAATCGTTGACAATCTATTAAAAGTTTTCAGCCACTTTTGTTTTTGACAATATTCCACATTTCCATGCTGATCTTGGGTAACAAGAGGAGTATATGTGTGTGCCTCTTGCTTTTTTATAGCAAGCAGTTCTGATCCAACCAATACCATGACAGTTGTGCTGAATAAGCAGTAAATTAAAAAGCTTATCTATTTTTGCTTTAGGTCATCGGTTCCCAGTCTTCGAGGATGAGAAACTTCTCTTCTCCCCCTTTCTACATCAGTGTAGCCATTGTTTTCTGAAAATAATAACAGAATGAAAGTGTTTGATGTGCTTATGGATTAGTGAACCCCTTGCAATGAATGCTTGTCTGCCTCTAGGTGTCCTTAGCCCACATATGACATAAGCAGTATTCTAGGTGATATGTTCACTTCTGTTTTTGTCGTGGCTTATATAAATTAAGAATTACGGTTTTTCTTTTTTTTTTTTTTTTTTGAGGGGAAAAATCTATATTGTGTAAAGTAAATGCTTTAAAAATTCAGATAATTCAATGAAATTGTATCTTTGGTTCCTTTTATTTATCTTCTTTTATTTCTTGGTATGTTACATGTGTTCTATTTGTGGTTAGCACTGATACTCTTTCTTATTGAATATGTTGATGCCAATTTTTCATATATTTTTAATTCTTTCAGATACTAATGTTTATCCAGGACTAGCTGTATTTTTTCAAAATGCACTTATATTTTTTAGGTAAGTTAACCACTTTTCCATTCTATTTTTAAGTATATTATAAAAAGAATATAAAAAGTATTAAGTATAAGTTCATTGAGTTCAGTTAGAAATGGGCTATGATACAGTTATGAATTGTGTCTTTTCAATAAAAAAGACAGGGAAGTGCAACTTCTAATAGTGCACCAGGAAGAACACTGTGGTATAAACTTGTAATAACCGTTAACTAGTTGAGGCTTAGTTCTAGTTTAAATGTGGGTAAGAGACAATAATCACCTTTAGATGTTATCTGCTAAAAGGCCACAAGATGGAGACATTTCTCCATGAAATATTTTCTGGACTAGAAAGTTTGGCTTGATCTAGTTGAAAATAAGGAAAAAGACAAAATTTCCCTAGGTAATATTTGTCTTAGGAATCCAAAGGTAAGCACTCTCAGCAAGTTAACATTCCCTACCTTTCCAGCAGTCCCTTCAAGCTTTAGGAGTTCTTAAATTTTTTTGTGTCTTGAGAGGATCCCAAAGTGGGCGATACCAGAGGGCACTGGAATGATTGGGGGTGATGGTAGTAGCCTTGGTGCAATTGTGGGGCATTAAATAAAAATAAGGGGGCAGTGGAAGCATAAGGAAAGAAGAGAAGATAAGAAAATTGTGAAAAACCATTTGTACATGTGTCATCTGTTGTGTAACAGTTAAAGTAGTGATTACATTATTTTCCAAATAAACACACAAAATGCAGTTATAACCGATCAGTGGTCAAGTCCACTAACAGGTCTTAAGCAAGTGTTGGCAGGTGCATTGTTGGGAAGTTCAGCATGCATTGGCAAGAATATGTGTGTAATGACTTATTTACGGTTACATGATGCAATATTGCATCATGAAATTTTAATGCAGGAAAGACCCCATAAATTTACAATAAGTTATTAAATTTAAGATGCATCATTTTAAAAAAAATTATTTTTTTAAAATGATGCAAATTAAAAAAAAAAAAGTTAAAAGGTTAAAGATTTCCAGGGGGGCACTGAGTAATTTTTTTCTTTTTCTTTTTTTTTTCTTTTTTTTTTTTGGAAAATGGGGTGATAGGCCAAATAAGTTTGGGAACCTCTGTCTTAGACCCCTTCTCAGAGTCATGTTTTTAAATACATAAAATACATAGAATAACAAAGGAAACTAATTCTTTTGAAATACAGTGATCAAAATACGTTAAAAAAAAAAACCAACAAAGAAATTTATGGACTCCCAAGTCAAGAACTCCCTGATCTGGGAGGGCTGTGTTTAAAAAAAACCCAAAACTGGGGCAGCCAGGTGGTGCAGTGGATAGAGGACTGGCCCTGAAGTCAGGAGGACCTGAATTCAAATTTGACCTCAGACCAAACACACTTATTAGCTGTGTGACCCTGGGCAAGTCACTTAACCCCAATTGCCTAAAACAAAAACAAAACAAACAAACAAAAAAACCCAAAACTTCAATATCAGTAAATTAAAACTTATTTTTCAGAGAACTTTTGTTGACAGCCAGACTTTAACAATTTAACAGGATATGAAAGGTAAAGCTTTGTGACAAAGATCATAATTTAGATAAATAAGAACTTTGAAGGTAACTCCTGAAGTTCTTGAGTTAGATTTTTGGGCAGCACAAGGTCTTCCCAACCTGTGTGATCTTGTCGTTTAAAAAATGCCAGTGACTTGATAATTTCAGTTATTTTATGCCTGTTACATGAAGTTTTATTATAAGGATTATTTTTTATAGGTTGATGATCACACAGGTCTTGTGACCTATTTTTAAAAAACAATTACCCCTGGTGTTTTTATGTTACTACTTTGTGGTTCAAAGTCCCACTCAGATCTTTAATTTTTTTCCCTCTTATCAGCTTAAAATGTCCTTTGTCCCTTTCCCCTCTCATCAATTAGTTAATCAGTAGGCACTTAAGTACCTCCTGTTTAGTGGGCCAGTCTGATCAATAGAAATCCAAATGACAAAACTCCCTCTTCTCCAGAAGCTCTCTGCTGTTACCAGTTGAAACTTCAGTTATAATTTAGGACCGAGAATGTGCTTTTATAGTATTGTTTAGTACCTGGAAGTGGTAGCTGTAGTTGTAGAATTCTTGTTTAATATATTTTAGCTGAGAGTTGAATATGTATTTCAAGTAGCAGATATTGAAAGGTAAAATAAAGAGTTAATGATCTAATGAAACACTAGGGTAAGGCACTCAGATATAATTGGTAAAGTTATTGGTACCTAAATAATTTTAATGTGACAAAGTAGTTTAGAGGAAAGTGCTTAACTGTGAATTACAAAATAGTATATAAATGAATATTTAAATGCAAGTCATTTTTAATAACAAGAAAACCTAGGCTCCAATTTTTTGGATATGGTTGGATCTGAAAGAGAAATAATGACAGAAAAATTCTCTACTTCTCTTAGATAATTAGAATATTATAATATCTTTGTGCTTTAAGAATAACATTCAAAACAGTTCAGACATTTCTAGTTCAGGAAGCTGGGTTATGAAAGATAATGTCTTAGCTGATATGTAGCTATGCTACTTAATTTTAGCAGTTCCAAAATTGAACTTAAGTACATATGTTGTAATGTACAAGTAGTTTCAAGTTTTTCTCACCATGTATAACTATGTTTTTCATATTTTTATAGTACCCTCATCTACAAATTTGGACGAACAGAAGAGTTATGGGGATAAATCACTAATTGCATCAAAAATCATTTTGTTATATTCTATATGTATGAAATTTTCTCTTCCACTTTGATTTACATTTTGCTAGTGGATTGTACATTAAATGTTGTCAAATTGTTTTCCTTTTATGCCAGTAACTACTTTGATGTAGTTTCTACCCTTTATTTCATTTCATAGATTGTGAATATGTACATATATGGATGTATATATTATTATAGATGGTGGAAAATACTTGTTTTTTATTCTTGCACACTTAAGGCTTGATCTGTGCTCTCTGAGCAAGGTTGCATCATGTCACTTTAGAGCTTATTGACAATGCTTGTGTATGCTGTTTCTAACTACCGAAGATGTGCAAAAATAAATCAGTGAATATCTGAAATCAGCACTTACCCGTTAGTTCAGAAGGGCATTTCAATAAGTTGTATTTGTTTTGGCAGAGAAAATGAGCGTGTTTTGGTTTTTTCTTTTTAATGCTTGCATTAAAGTGGAACATAAATGTATATGAACATTTTTTAAATACCCAAAGGACTAATTTGGAAATAACTTTTGAAGAAAAAATGTTTCTGAATGGCAAGGCTCTGAAATGGGATAGTGTACAACTAATTAGCTTAGATTTAATGTGGTTAAAGTAAAATGACCACAAAACTTGGCAACATAATTCTTAGAAAATGCAAGTAAAATAGTCTGTGTATTGTGCTTTTCTTTTTACAATCTATAGATTATATGACAGCATTATAAGTTCATGTTAAAGCATATTGGCTTGAAAGAATCAAGATTTAAGAGCGCAGAGTAGTACAACAGATACTTTTACTGTAATGGAAGGTATAGGGAAAACATTAAAAAATAGTTTTACTTCCAAAAGGGTACTGCCACTATGTTGTTTAAGAAATAAGCATTCTATCCACTTATTTGCAAGACTGAAAGCCCCTATTCTAATGTATTCATTGAACTTTGGGTGAACTGTTGTAAAATACACTGAGAAAATTTTGCAGGCATGTATCATATTACAATCATAGCTCTAATTTATTGAGTTGCATTAGCCAAGTAAGCACAAATACACAGTGTAGTCTCAAGGGAATTGTTTGAATATTGTCACTATCTCATATTACACTCTGACTTGTTACACAGGTTTTGGTTGTGTTTTATTTTTCCCTGGTTTTACAGATTATTTTTCTTGTCTCTAAGACAGACTCTATAAAACAAATAGCATTAAAATGCAGCTTTAAAAATATGTTCTGAGAATTTCCTTTGCACAGAATATGACGCAAATTGTGGAAAGCTGTGCTATTGTGTACACTTAATCCTTTTTACTGCTTGTTTGTGTGCTTTTGTTTAAAAACCTTGGCAACCTTTTATTTTCTCAAACTTTTATTTTCTCAAAGCATCTTTGAAGTCCCTTTTTATGTCCCCTCAGTTGTAACTTATTTTAAATACAATAAATATTTCTTTTAAGGGTGGTTTGTTAAATTTATTTGACCAAAAATATATTTTGAAAATTGTTGTTGTTCGTAATTTACACAAATAAGTGGCTAAAAGACGCAGCTTATATAAAAACAAAAAGTGTGTGTGTTCTCAGCACTTCTGGAGTATTTGGGCATCTTCTTGGTGAATTGTTATTTCTATAGCAAGTTGCTTAGCCAAAACAATCTAGAATAACATTAAAAATTTAGTATCCTTTTTTCTACTGAAAACATAGGGGGAAAAACCCCATATTGTGAATATGAACAAATAATTAATTGCTCTTTGCTTATTTTCCTATCAAAAAATGGGGACCACATTAATAGCCTTAGATTTTAATTACTGAATCAGATTCTGTTGCCCAAAGGAGATTATATACATATGTATATAAAAAGAATACATTTTGTAAATCTTAAACCGTGTAATACCTGGATAATAGCTGGCATTTATATAACACTTTAAGTTGTGCAAAGCACTTTACACACATTTGAGCAAGATAATTTGGCTTAGTGGTTACTGAATCTTGTGGATTTAGGAAGTATTAATATGGTGGTTAGCTGTTCTAAAAAATATGATACTAAGCCCTTTTCACAAATTTCACAAAATCTCTAATTATGAATTCAAAAATTATCAAAATATGTAATATAGAAAGAGTATATTCTCATATGCTCTTCAAACAACCCTGTGAAGTAATAGATTTTAGTTGTGGACGTCATTTCCTTTCTGCTAAGAAGGAATGGAGCATGCTGTAGCCATGGATTTGTATTCCCCTACCCTGTTTTATATACAGAGGAAGTCCTTAATAAACTGATGAACCATAAACTACACACCTGTATACTGTGTACTAGGAAGCTTCTGATAGATGCTAAATCAATGTAATGAGGCACTACAGTGTGCAGTCACAAATTACATTACAAATTACATAAGGACAAATTATTGTCCTTAGGAAAGACTGTAGAGTAGGGGGTAGGACAGTGGAGCTGAGTAAACCACCAGAGGACCCCATGATCTTGGGAGTCAGATGTAAAGTAAGAAAGGGCTGCGTGTGTTCTGTGGCAGAGCTTAAGGTGTAGTGTATCAAGAAATAATTCAGACAAGTTTACCTTCTGCTGGCAAGTAAAGACGATGAATGATATGAGTACTGATTTTTTGACATAATTGCATCATTAGAATTCTTCCACCCGCTCCCTTGCACCCCTGTTCTCAGAGGGCTCTGCCATATATCAAATACTTTTTTTTTTTTTTAGGCAATTAGGGTTAAGTGACTTGCCCAGGGTCACACAGCTAGTAAATGTGTCAAGTGTTTGGTCTGAGGCCAGATTTGAACTCAGGTTCTCATGACTTCAGGGCCGGTGCTCTATCCACTGCGCCACCTAGCTGCCCCCTACTTTTTTTTTTTTTTAAAGAAAAGGAAAGCAGTATAATGAAAAAATCTGAAAATATGTACTCCACTCTAACATAGGTGTGACAGACTTTTCTTCCCAACCTTCTAAGCTGTCTTTGGCTGGAAAATTATTTTGTCCCATCCTTTTGTGGGTTTTGCTGCTCCAGAAATTATTTTATGGCATTATTTAATGGTGTTCAGAGGGGTTTTGGGGAGAGCTTGGGGAGTTGCTGCCTTTTCTCTGCCGTCTTGGCTTTGCCTCCCCACCAGCTGGTATTAAAAAAACCCAAAAACCCGAGGTTCATAATAACAATTTACACTTAAATGGTGGGTACTTAAAAAGGCCTGTATCTCTTCCCCCAGTTCTCTTGTGGATGCTCAGTGTGTTAGGGTGGGGAAGTGAGAGGGAGAGAAGAACCAGACATAGGGTCAGACATCCTTCCCAAAAGTACCTTGCAGACTAATTGGTTGATTGTTAGCAGAATTCTTTTTTTTTCCTTTGGTGAGGCAGTTGGGGTTAAGTGACTTGTCCAGGGTCACACAGCTAGTAAGTGTCAAGTGTCTAAGGTCAAATTTGAACTCGGGTCCTCCTAACTCCAAGGCCAGAGCTCTATCTACTGTGCCACCGCGTTGCCCCTGTTAGCATAATTCTTTTCAAAGCTGCTTCACATCTTTGTCTTGAGTTCGAATGTCATTCTCAGATAAATACTATATAGGGCTACACCTGATTTCACCTACCAAGAGCCTGGCACTTTCAACTTGGTTAATGTTTACTAACATGCAATTCTGTAACCAGTTTTAATAAATAAATTAGTAACTAAAGTTTTAGAAGCTATTTTCCATATGTTAGATGGTTATTAGGAAGGATTTGTTAAAAAAAAAAAAAACCAAGAATGGAATAAAAGTCTTGATCCTTTCCTGATAAAAAGTAAATATCACTTGAATGCTCAGTGAACTTTATCCATATTGTCCTAATGCATTTCATAATTTTCATAGTGCTTGTCTACATACACATCCTAGACAGTGTTGTGGAATTCATATAAAGTGCAAATTCATCACCTGAAAATCCTCCAATTTCAAGGAACTGGCTCACAAACTTAGTAAGTCAATTGGTAGATACCAGACAGAAAACTGCATGTTTGTAGATAAACAGGAATATAGCAGAAGAAAAAGCTGAAACTTCAGAAAACATGGAAATACTTAAAGTATAAAAAAAAACTTTTCAAAGAGTTTATTTTTAAAAAAGTTTTAGCCATATACTGTATTAGCTTAGAAAATTTGTAGTTAACAAATATTTATTTACAAGATTAAATCATAACATTTTCTTAGAACTGGATCATGGCTAAGACCAGTTATCAAACTCACAGTTTCATAGGGGTGCCAGCCAGTAAAGTTTTAGAGGTGGGAAATACCTGAAACCTTCTATAGTTCAGCTCCATTTCACAGATAAAGAAACTCAGGCAGGGAGAGGTGAAGAGATATTTCACCCAATGAAATAGTGGTACAACAAAGTCAAAATCCAGTTCTTAGTCTGCAGTTCTTTCCATTATTATTATGCTGTCTCTCAAGGTACTGTAGGTTAGGAGATCCTCTTAGTGTTTTTTGGGGAACATTTGTGGTGTCCATCTTGTTCTTTCTAGGCCAGGAAGATATTTTATAATTGAATGTTCACTGGAATAATGCCAGTAATGTATACTTAGTGGTATCTTCAGTTAAAAAGGAAAATAAAACTTGTCCCAAGTACTTAGATATGGCATCTGTGGTAGATAGAAATATGGAAACTGGCCTCCTATAAAGTTTAGACAGTAATTCTCACAGTTTATTGGCTCTAGGTAATTTTTGTACTTGGCTGGTTATCTGTACAAGTATTGTCACTTAAATTACTGCTGAAGACAGCTTGATGTTCTTCTGTGCAGGAAATAATAGATAAGGAATCCCAACAATCCTTTTCCATTGAGCTGTTCCTGTCCAGCGCTTCTAAAATAGGCTCATTGGGATCCATTAAATACTAGAAAGGATCAGAAATAAGGTCAAGTTAGTACATCAGACCTAAAGAAATTGGCTATGTTTTTGTGAGGCAAGCCCTTCATGCTTTAATGTTACATATCACCACCCCCAGCCTCCAAACAAATACATTCACACAATATTTTAAACAAGACTGATCAGTGTAAGTTACAAAATGCTATTCAACAACTGTATTTTACTAAGCCCAAAGGATCACAGAAGGCATCTAAAAAGTCTTCTAGTCCAACCTGTCATTTTATAGACAAGGAATCATAGGTTCGTCTGGAGACAGTAAATATCAGAGCTAGGATCTAATTCCAAATTATCTGATTCCAAATCCAGTGTTGGCATTGTGCTATACCATATAGTCCAGTGAGTCATTGGGAAATGCTTGCCTAAAAGGGGAATGTACAAAAAGGGGAATGACAAACTTGAAACACAGTGAATCAGCATAGGGAGTTTCCAACCTATCTGTGAAAAATCAATATATGAATACTATTTTAAGGGGTTTTTTCCTACTTAACATTTGTTTAATTATTAACTTACCAAGTAATTTATTTCATCTACACAGACTTGCAAAACATCTACCCATAATTGATAACAGTAAAATTAGTCAGAATACTTTGGCTTTTTTAAAAACTTTATTTATTTTATTTTATTTAACCTAGATGCTATGGCATTCTTTTTTTTTTCTTTTTTTTTTATTAATTTATTTTGAGTTATCAACAATCACTTCCATAAGCTTTTGAGTTTTAAATTTTTCTCCCCCTCCCTCCCCACCTCACTCCCCAAGACGGTGCACGATCTGATATAGGCTATACATATGCATTCCTATTAAACATATTTTCACATTAGTCATGTTGTAAGGAAGAATTAGAACCAATAGGAAGAACCACAAGAAAGAGAAAACAAAACAGAAGAAAAAAAGAGCAACTAGTATGCTTCGATCTGTGTTCAAACTCTATAGTTCTTTCTTTGAATGTGGATAACATTTTCCATCATGAGACCTTTGGAGATGTCTTAGATCCTTGTATTGCTGAGAAAAGCTAAGTCTATCAACGTTAGTCTTTGCACAACGTGGCTGTTACTGTGTACAACATTCTGGTTCTGCTCACTTCACTCAGCATCAATCCATACAACTCTTTCCAGGTTTTCCTGAAGTCTGCCTGCTCATCATTTCCTACAGAATAGTATTCCATTACATTCCTATACCACAACTTGTTCAGTCATTCCCCAATGGATGGGCATCCTCTCAATTTCCAATTCTTTGCCTTCATAAAAAGAGCTGCTCTAAATATTTTTGTACATGTGCGTCCTTTTCCCATGTGTATGATCTCTTTAGGATACAGCCCTAGAAGTGCTATTGCTGGGTCAAAGGGTATGCACATTTTTATAGCCCTTTGGGCAGAGTTCCAAATTGCTCTCCAAAACGGTTGGATCATTCACAACTCCACCAACAATGCATTAGTGTTTCAATTTTCCCACATCTTCTCCAACATTTATCATTTTCCTGTTTTGTCATGTTGGCCAATCTGATAGGTGTGATATGGTACCTCAGAGCGGTTTTGATTATATTTTGGCTTTTTAACATGAGCCATCCTCTCTCTCCATGGGCTGCTCTTAAACTTAGTCAGCTGGTGTAGTGGAGCTAACAAAACATGGCTATACAATGCATCCTATAATGCCTGGCCTCTGCAGTTCTATACCTCTGTTCAAAATATATACATGGATATGTTTGTTATTTACACTTTTGTTACTACAAATGTCAGCCCTCCCCTCTGAATGTAAATATACTATTTTCTAGAGAATTTTACATGAATACACATCTGTACATAACTATACTGGTAAATTAAGGCCTTTTCTCACCAATATTAGAATCCTAGTCAATCTTCTACTTGAGTCACTCACTCCTGGCTACAGTAAGTAAGCATTCATTCATAGACTACCAACAGAAAAGTTGTAAATTGTTCGGTGCGAAAACCCCAAGGACCATTTCCCTTGACGATGGAAAAATTTATTTATAAGATTATGGACAATCCCTTTATGATACTTTGTTTTCCATCTAAAGGCATAATTTATGCCTTAAACCACAGTGGTGGGAAGATTTCTCTCTTTTTTCTAAAGGTGTGATTATGCTTATCAATTCAGAAATACTTTTTGTCTACTCTTAGTTCTTACAGATAACAAATTTCTGCACTCTAAGCAGACACCAGATGAACTTTCCAATCTCTGTCCTAGAATTCCTGAGAACTAACAAAGTGAACTATCCATGCATTAGAGATAGGGACATTTATTTATTGTATAAAAGGAAAAGTTTGTGAGCCATTTTTGGAGGTGCTAATACCTGATTCTGTCTTTCAACTCTTGACTAGGTGATCAGAAACCTAAGTTGTTTGCACTGCCCAGATAAAACTGGTGGGTAAGCATCCTTGATGCTGCCACCCAGTCTATGGTCTTGCAGCCCCCCACTAGCCTGCTGAGGAGGTGCCCTGTTTCTCACTAGATGACCTGAGACTAGAGCCTCTGGGGCTCAGATAGCTGGAGACCTAACTTCAGACACAGACCTGAAACTGTAAATACAGGACTCACTTTTATTTTTTATTTTATTTATTTTTTTGGTGAGGCAATCAGGATTAAGTGACTTGCCTAGGGTCACACAGCTAGTAAGTGTCAAGTGTCTGAGGTCGGATTTGAACTCAGGTCCTCCTGACTCCAGGGCCAGTGCTCTATCCACTGTGCCACCTAGCTGTCCCTAGGACTCACTTAAATTAAATCTGCATTGTTAACATTTCCCCCATTACTTAAGTCTAGAAATCAACAAAATAGTAAATCAAGCCCTGATTTGTAGCAGTTTCCAATTTCTGAAGTATAAATGCTTGCAGTAAAAATTCAACAATTGGCTTTCATAATCTGGTTCAGGATGCACCAGCATACCCTTGGGTGTGTCCCATCTCATCTTCTGCCTTCTAGAGACCCAGTCTGGCCTCAAAGAATATATTACAATAAAACTCACAAGAGTTACATGGACGTGGTCTGTTTCTTTCTTCCCAGGAATTTAGCTAACAGAATTACTCATTTAGAGGACAATAGCTGTGAATTAACAGGAAGACGAGAATCTGACTGATTTCATTCTTGAGTAACTCTGACTCATCTGGTAAAAGAAGTGGTGTTATTGCAATAGGATCGTCTTGCCAGTTTACTGGATGAAAACTAGATATAAGGAAATTATACATATTGGAAGAAATGCCCATTTAACTAGATGGTTGAGCTCATCTGAACATGTCTACTGAAATGCTCATTTTGTACTTCTTTGGTCAATTTGTTGAAGGAATATAATTTTTGTATGATGACATTTCCTTTGGTGATGTGTAGTCCTTCACTGCAGAGATTTTAGTAAATTATTTGTTAGTTGGTGATCATGACTTTCTGGGTTGCTATTATTCGAAGTCCACCAAGAATTTAACTGGTCCTTCAACCTATGACAGCTTTGATAGTAGTTGGATAATGACTTTACTATTAAAGCTTTCACAACAATTTTTTTTGGGGGGTTTGGCAATCAAGGTTAAGTGCCTTGCTCAGGGTTACACAGCTAGTAAGTGTCAAGTGTCTGAGGTCAAACTTGAACTCAGGTCCTCCTGACTCCAAGGCCTGAGCTCTATCCACTGCACCACCTAGCTGTCCCTTTCACAATAATTTTAAAATCTACAATTCAAAGGCAGCTAGATGGTGGAGTGGAGGGTTCTGGGGTAGGTCATGTCTGCTGCCTCATATGCTCACTAGCTGAATAACCTTGGACACTTCACTTACTCTCTCTAAGCCTTAGTTTTGTATAAAATACAGGGGCCTATAACGTCCCATTCAGCTCTACATCTAAAATCCTTTAAGAGCAATAGATAATCATCTTAGACTATGTATATAATCTATAAACACATAGTTCCATTGACAGATCTCTTATGATAAATGTGTGTCAATACACATATACATCACTAAGGATACCAATGACTTTCCTTGTCTTCATTTTTCCTCCCTTTCTTTGGAACGCTCTTCTATAATTAACAAACTTCCCTACATATTAGACTTCTTCCTCTCATACCCTTATCATCTTTTTGCACTCTAGGAAACCTGACCTCTCCCCCAATACCCCATGAGACACTACATCCTTAGATATACTCTTCTATACTAAGTGCATGCTATTCTATGCCCTGATAAAATGGGTCACGAAGAGGAGGAAACTGCTTGCTTACTTACTTATTTGCTCTTCATTTCCATTTCCTAACTGTCTTCTCTTTGGAGGTTAACTTTATCTGTATCACCCCCTCTAGATGCTTGTCACAATTATCTCTAGGTTCCTGGGTCATTCTCCCTCCTTTCTCCAGGAATTCAGCACCTGCTTTCACAGTCTTTCTCTCTATCCCAACTCCTACCTCCAATAAACATGCTAGTGTCCTTTCAAATACCCCAATTCACCACCTCCTCAACCGCCATGACCTGTTCCTTCAATTTACTTCAGCCACATGTAGCGATGGTCATGCCCTTGATCCTGATTAACTTCTATATCCACGAGCCAAAACTCTGAAATTTCTCTAGGACCACAACTTCCTTTCACCTCATTCTCTTCCTCACTCCTAAATTTACTCATATTCACTAGGACTTCCAGTCATTCCACCCCTCCATTGACTAGACCATTAACCCTGCTCCTGGTCTTCATTCTGCAGTTAACCAGTTCAACTACATGCTGTCTTCTATCAAGCTGTCATGCTGTCAACTAAAAGGTCTTGCCCCCTTCTCCTATTAACCATTCATGCCTTGCCAAAACTAAGACATCTCCACTGTCCATTTTCGATGTTCCTACTTGAGTGCTGTCCTGACTGTATATGCCTTGTTTGTACATAGTTCTTTGCATGTTGTCTCCCCTATTAGACTGTGGGGTCCTTGAAAGCAGGGACTATATTTGCCTTTCTTTGGATCCCCAGCACTTAGCACAGTCCTGGCACTTAGTAGGTGCTTAATAATTGCTAGTTGACTAACTGGCTGATTGCTCTAGGGTAATGTAAGAGACACACACACACACACACAAACCAAAACATAATCTCTATCATCTAAGAGCTTAAAATCTAGCAGCAGATAATTTAAGACTCTGAACCTTACTGACACCCTGAGAAAACAACCAAGGATGGGTCTCATGGGAAAATATCACTTAAGCAACTAACAAACATTTGTGAAATTTAAACATGCTAAGGAAACCTCAAGGTATACAATTACATTCAACAATAAAGGCGGCTAGGTGGCTCAGTGGATACAGCCCTGAGTTTGGAGCCCAAAAGACTGGCCTCATGTACTTACCAGTTGGGAGACCCTGGGTGAGTCATTTAACTTATGTTTGCCCCAGTTTCCTCAACTATAAAATTGGGATAACAGTGCTTCCCTTGAGATATTTGTAAAGTGGTTAGCTCAGAGCCTGGCACATAGTAACTCATATATAAATGCTAGATATCACCATCATCATCATTAAGTATAAATATATAATTAATAACATTTCTTGCAGATCCTTGACAAAACTTGACTAAATAATTTAATTTGATATACACATACCGAGTATGCCTATAAAGTAACAAGATAGGCCCCACAATTCAGGAAAATCTTACTTCTTTATGATTGGACCTCATATATATACAAGTGAAGTTTAAATTCCTTTCAGATGCAAAATAATGAAGCCCAGTGATCTTAGGCCATGGAGAAGGAAGTTATTTGTCTGCTTTTCCACCCACAAAATACTTTCCTTGGTTTGAAGTACTGGTGTAAGACAGAAAAGGAAAGAATTTAGATCAGAGGAAAGAGGGTAAGGAAGATGGAGAGAGACAGGGTTATTATCCTTGGGATGTATTCTAGGTAACCTATTTCTTTCAAAGGTCCTGAATATTCTATGGGATGCATAATGATACCTAAATAGGGTTTAGCCAGTCTGACAAATTTACTGGCTGAAGTTTAAGATTCTTTCAGTTTTCTTATATTCTATTTTTTTCTCCTACAAGGCAATTGGGGTAAAGTGACTTGCCCAGAGTCACACAGCTAGTGTCAAGTATCTGGTCTGAGACCAGATTTGAACTCAAGTCCTCCTGACTCCAGGGCTGGTGCACTGCGCCACCTAGCGTCCTTTATATTCTGTTTTACAGTCTTCTTTAGTTTTATTAAATGGAGAACAGCAGTATTAAAATTTTAGAAATCTCAAATGCCTTCTCAAGCCAAGTGCCCTTCCTCCTCCAAGGCTTGTCTTATGAGACATTTCTCCATAGTCACCAGAAAAATAAGCCAACTTTCTCTATACAGTAATTAGGCACTTAATTGGGTATACTTTGGGGGTATTAATCATAAAATAAAGAGATACTAGCTCTAGGTCATTTCAGGTTTAGAATGGAGTGGCAATACATTAAAAATCACTAATTTCCTCTCTCCATCTTTCCTATCTTTTGCTCCTGACCCCTGCTCTAAATTCCTTCCTTTTCTGGCTTATGCCACTATTTCAGACCAATTCTGCAGACAGAAAAGCTGTAGGTAGTTAATTAGCTTCCTATTCCTGTCCCTGTTGTAAATTTGTGTACATACCTCTTTTATTTGGGATGGGATTCCCGGAGAAGAATGAAAATAATGCTTTATTAGGCCTTGGAACTTCTGTGCCAGAAAGTAACAACTCAGTACCAGAACAATCAATGCAAAAATTCCCAAAATTATTATTATGGTTTGTTGAAGTTTAGTTGAAGCTGCAAAAATCATACAGAATAAAAAACTAATATTATTACTGAGAGCATGAGTTTATCTATGAATCTCTGTATTCAAATTAGCTTAAAATATGTCCAGTATTTCACTTTCAAATAAAACAAAGAGATACTATTTTCTAACACTGTTATCAAAGGATAAGAAGTCAGTTTCTTACCTTTGTCTCCAATTTGTGAGCTTGTGGTATGGAGATACAGTTAAAACCCAAGCACATATTTTTCATTTCTGCAATATAATGCTCCACTCTTACTGTTTCCCTTCCCTCAAAATGGATGGAGATGTCCCTTATTTCCACCACCATCAACACTTGGAATTCCTATATTTTGTGCCTATAAAGTATTTCCAGTCTAAGTTGTAGGCTGCTTGGGAAGGATATAAAGAAAATACATATTCATAAATGTACTTACCCTCAGATGAGGTTTCATGACAAGATACGTTACTTAATAGCCCTTGGTGATGGATCTCCAGATAATCAGGAATCAATTCTGCTTGAACTTGTAAACAGTATTCACTTGGCACTTTTAAGTCATTCAGCTGAATGGGTTGGCCGATGACAGGGCCCTTGATCTACAGGGAAAATGCCACAAATGAATTACTAGGATCTCTCATGTTTTTGCTTATATCAGAGGGAAGATCTGTACCACTTTTCATTCTTTGGAATATTTTCTCAACTTCAAAATTCATGTATCAAAGAAAGAGCAAAAAGGGTAGTTTTTATTTAAAAAAAACATACAGAGGAAAAGAGAAAGAAGTATATAAGCAGTCACAGATAATCAGGAAAGTTTTATTATTATCATGTTAAAAACAAAGTAATATTACTAGCTGTGTGACCCTGGGCAATTCACTTAACCCTGATTGCCTCATAAAAACAAAAATAACACCATAAAGTAACAGAAGTTTATTTTCACAACAATCTCATAGTGAAATGTTTACTTTTGTTTATGTCTATTAAGTTCAAAACAAAAAAGAATTGTAATTTTTCTTTGGAAAATTACTTCAATGTTGTAAACAAAATTTGGATGTTCTAACTGGTAATTATGAATGAATTTAGAGGTATTTACCTACTTCTCTGAAAACCTGTAAATTTGAACACAAATATATCTAAAATCAAGAGATATCATGATTTTAGAGTAAATTTTTATTGATATCTTTTGTTTTTACATCACCTAAATTTCCTTCAGTATCTTTTCGCCTCTCAGAGGGCCATCCTATATAATTAATAACTTTTTTAAGAGAAAAAAAGGAAGAAAAAAAATCCATAACCAATCAATACATTTTGAAAAATACCTGAAAATGTATGTAATATTCCATATCTGTGGACCTAACACATATGTAAAATAATGTACACAGAGATGCCCCCATCTTGGTGTTGTATGTCTAAGTAAGGGTATAGATAATTTCATCACTTTATTTGCATAATTCCAAACTATACAGCGTCATTTTTAATGGAAAAACACTAAAAGCTTTCCCAATAAAACAGGAGATAAAGCACAGTTGCACCTTGTCTCTGCTACTGTGTGGCAATTGAAATACTTATTATAATAACAATAGAAGAAAAAGAAGTTGAGGGAATAGGCATAAGAAAAAAAGAGGCAAATTTTTCTCTATTTGCCAAATGATAAGATAGTTTACTTGGAGAAACTCAAGGGAAAAAAATGGAAAAAAGTAGGAAGGAAGGGAACCTAGCAATAGGAGATCTCAAACTGTATTACAAAGCAGTAATCACTAACATGCAATGGTACTGGTTAGGAAATGGAGAGATCAATGAATGAAATGGTCAACGAAATGAGAATGTTGGAGTATAGAGCTTAGAAAATTGTATTACAGAAAGCAAAGAATACAGGCTTACAGCCCTGAATAACTTACTCAGCAAAATTCAGTATAATCCTGCAGGGGATTAAATGAAACAGAGACTTCCAAGCCTTCATGATGAAAAGACCAGAGTTGTGGAAAAAATTTTGAAGTTCAAACAGAAGAATTAAGACAAACATTAAAAGGTAATACAAAA
Source organism: Vombatus ursinus (assembly GCF_900497805.2). Taxonomy (NCBI): domain Eukaryota; kingdom Metazoa; phylum Chordata; class Mammalia; order Diprotodontia; family Vombatidae; genus Vombatus; species Vombatus ursinus. The sequence continues at coordinate 14,329,754 of NW_020954587.1, read as the reverse complement.
CAACAATCCTAAGGGACTAAACAGGGATAAACTACTAATATGGGGAAATAATACATGTGTCCATACTGAACCCTGTCATCATTAGGGGTCATAGAATGAGTCTAATTAGACAGAAGGCCTGGGAGAGGTTCTATTATGTCTTCAGATTTTAAGAGAAGAATGGAAAGAGAGAGGAAGAGGAATATATTAGACGGGGAAGGGAAAGAGGGTTAGAGAAAATTATCTCACATTATTAGGGTATACAAGTAGGCATCTATATGAACAAAAAGGAAGAGGTGGAGGAAAGTAGCCTACACTTGAACCTTACTTTCATCTGAACTAGTCAAAGAAAGAAAGAATATAAATATAGTTGGATACGTCTCACTCAACACAGAAATAGAAGAGAAAACAGAGAATGGAGAAGTGGGAATTAGTGGGAAGGTAGATTCAGATAGGGCAGTCCTAACCAAAACAAACTCTAAGGACGTTAAAAAATATTTATAACTCTTTTTGAAGTGTCAAAGAATGGGAATCTGAGAAGAAGGGACCATTTATAAAGTGAGGAATAACTGAACAAGTTATGGTATATAAATGTGATGGAATACTATTGAGCTATACAGAATACAGAATACTATACAGAAATGATGAAGAAACTGGTTTTAGAAAAACCTGGGAAGACTTGTGTGAACTGATATGGAATAAAGTGAACAGAATAAAGAGTTCAATTTATGTGGTGACAACAATATGGCAAACACAAAAAAACTTTGAAAGAATTAGGAACTCTGATCAGTGTAATCACCAACCACAATTCTACATTACTAATGAAATCCATCTCCCTATAGAGGGCAGAATGAGATATGTTTTTTGGATATGATCAATGCATAAATTTGTCTTCTCTGACTGTACATGTTTATAACAGGGATTTTGCTTTTCTCTCATGAGATGTAGGGAGGTAGGGAGGTAGAAAGGAGTGGAGAGAAGGATACAAGGCAGATTTTTGCTGATTAAAAAAATAAAATATCATTGAACAAAAAAGGATTTTGAAGGGATACATCTCTTCCCCCCCTTTTTAATGGAAGCATTCCATCATCACTTAGGCCCTGTTGTTTCTCTTTGGATTTCTTGGTTTGGTTCGGTGCTCTTTATTATATATTTGCTGGAATATACATGGGAGAGCTGGGCTTCTTGACAATCTTTCACACAGTCATCATAACCAAAAGTTGATGAACAATGTAATTTCCATGCCAGTGCAGACTAGTGCTGAATTGGTTTGCTAACATCAGTTATTCAAGTGGGCCTTCTCCAGTGATTATATGGGCTTGAAAAATCATAAATCTGGGTTCCTTAAAATAGAATCCACCAGGCTTTCCACTAATTCTGACAGTAGTTTCATTTGATGCTTGAATTATAAGGATTTTTTTTTGATGTTAGAATAAAACATCCATTAAGACCACCTCTAATCTCAAACAGGTAACAGCAAAACAGTAAGAGGGCAACTTAAATTGATACTGATAATGAAGTGAAGGTCATTTTGCCTTAGTTACTCATCACAAACTATGTGACTGACAGCAACAAAATGTCACTTGTTGAGAATGAGGATAAGAATATTTAGTTTGGGGGCAGTTAGCTGGTGCAGTGGATACAACACAGGCCCTGGAGTCAGGAGGACCTGAGTTCAAATCTGGTCTCAGACACATGACACTCACTAGCTGTGTGACCCTGGGCAAGTCACTTAACTCCAATTGCCTCACTTAAAAAAAAAAGAATATTTATTTTGCTTCTTAATTAAATAAGAGAAAAAAACAAGCAAATAAGAAAAGAATACTCTTGCCTTTTGTTTTCCTTCTTTCTCCCAGTAATAGACATAATAGCGAAATTTAGCAGATGTTACTTTGAAGGGAGGCTTGAAGCTGATGATAAGAGAGCCATCAAGTGAGGTCACAAGAACATCTAGCGGAGGTCCAATTGTTGCTGAAATTGAAATTGAAAGAATAAATCAGATTTTAAAATTAACGAGAAAATGATTTTTTAAAATTAGTTTATTTTGAATTATCAACAATCACTTCCATAAGCTTTTGAGTTTTAAATTTTTCTCCCCCTCCCTTCCCACCTTCCTCCCCAAGACGGTGCACAATCTGATATAGGCTATACATATACATTCCTATTAAACATATTTTCACATTAGTAATGTTCTAAGTAAGAATTAGAATCAATAGGAGGAACCACTAGAAAGAGGAAACAAAACACAACAGAAGAAAAAAAATAGCAAATAGTATGCTTCGATTTGCATTCAAACTCTATAGTTCTTTCTTTGGATATGGATAACATTTTCCATCATGAGACCTTTGGAGATGTCTTAGATCCTTGCATTGCTGAGAAGGGCTAAGTCTAACACAACGTGGCTGTCACTGTGTACAACGTTCTCCTGGTTCTGCTCACTTCACTCAGCATCAGTCCATACTGATTTTTCTGAAGTCAGCCTGCTCATCATTTCTTATAGCAAAATAGTATTCCATTACATTCATATACCACAACTTGTTTAGCCATTCCCCAATGGATGGGCTTCCTCTCAATTTCTAATTCTTTGCCACCACAAAAAGAGCTGCTATAAATATTTTTGTACATATGGGTCCTTTTCCCATTTGTATGATCTCTTTGGGATATACCCCTAGAAGTGCTATTGCTGGGTCAAAGGGTATGCACATTTTTATAGCCCTTTGGGCATAGTTCCAAATTGCTCTCCAAAACGGCTGGATCATTTCACAACTCCACCAACAATGCATTAGTGTTCCAATTTTCCCACATCTTCTCCAACATTTATCATTTTCCTATTTTGTCATGTTGGCCAATCTGATAGGTGTGATGTGGCACCTCAGAGTTGTTTTGATTTGCATTTCTCTAATCAATAGTGATTTAGAGCATTTTTTCATATGAC
>NW_020954587.1:14174967-14326740 GCF_900497805.2 Vombatus ursinus | reverse complement strand
AAATTGGAACACTAATGCATTGTTCCAATTTTCCCACATCTTCTCCAACATTTATCATTTTCCTATTTTGTCATGTTGGCCAATCTGATAGGTGTGATGTGGCACCTCAGAGTTGTTTTGATTTGCATTTCTCTAATCAATAGTGATTTAGAGCATTTTTTCATATGACTATAGATGGCTTTAATTTCTTCATCTGAAAACTGCCTGTTCATATCCTTTGACTATTTTATCAATTGGGGAATGACTTGTATTCTTATAAATTTGACTTAGTTCTCTATATATTTTAGAAATGAGGCCCTTATCAAAGACACTGGTTATAAAAATTCTTTCCTAATTTTCTACTTTCCTTCGAATTTTGGTTGCATTGGCTTTGTTTGTGCAAAACCTTTTCAATTTAATGTAATCAAAGTTATCCATTTTGCATTTCCTAATGTTCTCTATCTCCTGTTTGGTCATGAATTCTTCTGTTCTCCATAAATCTGAAGGGTAAACTATTCCTTGCTCTCCCAGTTTGTTTATAATATCAGTCTTTATATCTAAATCATGAACCCATTTTGACTTTATTTTGGTATATGGTATGAGATTTTGGTCTATGCCTAGTTTCTGCCACATTTTTCCAGTTTTCCCAGCAGTTTTTGTCAAATAGTGAGTTCTTATCCCAGAAGCTGGGGTCTTTGGGTTTATCAAATAGTAGATTACTACAGTCATTGACTACTGTGTCTTGCATATTTAACCTATTCCACTGATCCACCACTCTATTCTTAGCCAATACCAAGCAGTTGTGATGACTGCTTCTTTATAATACAATTTAAGATCTGGAATAGCTAGGCCACCTTCCCCTGAATTTCTTTTCATTAGTTCTCTTGATATTCTGGACCTTTTGTTCTTCCAAATGAATCTTGTTACTATTTTTTCTAACTCTATAAAATAATTTTTTGATAGTTTGATTGGTATGGAACTGAATAAGTAAATTAGCTTAGGTAGAATTGTCATTTTTATTATATTAGCTCGGCCTACCCATGAGCAACTGATGTTTTTCCAATTATTTATATTTGACTTTATTTGTGTGAAAGACCTTGGCGTTTTCAATGCCTGACCAAGCTCTAAGTGCTCCATCCATAATACCTGCTGCAGCCACTTTCATGGCCGTTGGAACAAGCTGTCCTCATCTATCCATTCCACCAGGGAAAGTCTTCACATGCTTAGGACAGATATCCTCCAACTCACCAATAGGTTTGAAGCCTGATGGTTGCCCTCCACGTGGTTTAGCCTGTCACCAAGACAGTTTGCTGAAGTATGGCCAATGTGCATGCTACAGCTTCTTGGAGCCAAAGGTGAGAGTTGAGTGAATCAGGTAGACACCAAAGTTGGATGAGCAGCCCTGAAAAGGGCTCACCAAGTCTTCACGCCAGAGGTACTAGTCCTTCTGAACACTTCATACACTTCTGTCTTTTTTTTTTTTTAAATACTATTTGTTATATGGAATGAATCTTTTGGAGAGGAAGGGACATGTGAGAGAGTTACTAGGGAAAACTGATGATGTAAGAAACAAAAGGCATCTTAAAAACTTAAAAATAAAATTTTAAAACTACTTTAAAAATCCATCTCTCTTAATGAATCAATAAAAATATCTTCATATATAAAATATGAAGAAATATCTTAGGAGGGTTCCATAAAATGACAAGCCTGGCTGAGTATAAGCTTGGGCTATGGAAGCTTCCAAAAAAGGGTATGAACAAGGAGCATGCCCCCCATTCAGGGCAGAGGTAGCCAACTTTAAGGGGCCTTATGGGTCCTCAGAGAGACCCATTGTTCTTTCTGGACTATCACAGTGGGAAAACCAGGATTCAAATCCAGGTACCCTAACTGGAAATCTAACATTGTTTCCATTACACCACAACTGCCTGGCTAGGCATATTTAACATTGTTAGACCTCAATTTCCCCATTAAAAATGAATTTTGTAATTCATTACAAAATGAATGAATTTAGAAGCATGTATTAAGAACCTACTATGTGTCAGGTACTCTGCACTGGGGTCTGCTTATCTCATAGAGAGGTTGTGGAGAAAGTCTACAAAAGACTAGAGACATGTGAGGTCAAAGTTGGCCAAGGCTGAGGAGGTTACCTGACTTGCCAAAAAATAATGCTTTTTGTACACAGCTATTTTTACTCAGAGTTTGAACCTGTAACTGTGACATCATTTGCCTCCAAGCCTAATTGAACTGACAAGATAGACACCTCGATGAAGAAAAGGTACAAGGTCTTTTAAAAGCTGGAATTTGCCCTCCACTGGCCAAATTCCCATTAGTCTGGGTTAACACTGTCACTGACAAGAAAACTATTTTTGTTATACTTGCACATAAGACACCTGGGTGTTCCTAGCAGATTGATTGCCAGTGTATAGAGTGGTCACGGTGGTTCATATTGAGTGAATTTAATGCATTCTAGCTTCTAGCAGTGGGGCTGGGATTGTGAGTGTAGACTGTAGTCAAAATAAAGGCTTAGGTGAATAATACTTAACAGTATAAATGGATTAGAGTGGCCTAGGTGGAGGCAGAGTGGTTTTGAGACTATTAATCTCTCCTGTAGAGGTTAGACAATAACAGTTCTAACTGGATGATAAATCCACTGGGATTCATCTTAGTTCCCTATCAATGAACCTGGTCCTTGTACACCAGACTTAATTTGTTGCCAGAATGATACTCAAACTATATTCTCCTATGTTTCCAACATAGTAGAAATTGCCTAGATTTATTGTCAGCTGGTCTAGACTTCGAAAGTGACCATGAAGAAGAAAGAACACTTCTTATTATTTTATTTTTCTCCAGTTACGTGTAAAAACAATTTTTAACATTTGTTTTTTTTATTAATTTATTTTGATTTATCAACAATCACTTCCATAGGCTTTTGAGCTTTAAATTTTTCTCCTTCTCCCTCCCCAAGACAGCTCACAATCTGATAAAGGCTATACACATATATTCCTATTAAACATATTTTCACATTAGTAAACATTTGTTTTTAAAACTCTGAGTTCCACTAATGCATTGTTGATGGAGTTGTGAAATGATCCAACCATTTTGGAGAGCCATTTGGAACTATGCCCAAAGGGTTATAAAAATGTGCATACCCTTTGACCCAGCAATAGCACTTCTAGGCTAAAACAAAACACCAAAGTGTTTTGCTTCTGACTACCACCTCCTCCAATCTGCCTTTCCTTCTATCACCACCCCTGGCCCCCTGCCTTTTCTTATCTCCTTCCTATCCCACTTTCCAGTAGGGTAAGATAGATTTCTATACCCAACTGAGTGTGTATGTTATTTCCTCTCTGAGCCAATTCTGATGAGAGTAAGATTCACTCACTCCCCCTTACCTCTCCCTTCTTCCCCTCCATTGTAAAAGCTATTTTTTGCCTCTTTTATGTGAGATAATTTACCCCATTCTATTTCTCACTTCCTCTTTCTCCCAGTACGTTCCATTCTCACCCCTTGATTTTATTTTTTAGATATCATCCCTTCATATTCAACTCACACCTGTGCCCTCTGTTTATATATACTTGTCTAACTACCCTAATAATGAGAAGGATTTTATGAGTTACAAATATCATCTTTCCATGTAGGAATGTAAACAGTTTAACTTTTTTAAGTGCCTTATGATTTCCCTTTCCTGTTTGCCTTTTTATGCTTCTCTTAAGTCTTGTATTTGAAAGTAAAATTTTATATTCAGCTCTGGTCTTTTCATCAATGCTTGAATGCTTGAAAGTTCTTTATCTCATTGAATATCCATTTTTCCCCCTGAAGGATTATACTCAGTTTTGCTGGGTAGGTGATTCTTGATTGTAATCCTAGCTCCTTTGCCCTCCAGAATATCATATTACAAGCTCTCTGATCTTTTAATGTAGAAGCTCCTAATTTTTGTGTTATCCTGACTATGGCTCCACGATACTTGAATTGTTTCTTCCTAGCTGCTTGCAATATTTCTCCTTGACCGGGGAACCCTGGAATTTGGCTATATTATTCCTAGGAGTTTTCCTTTTGGGATCTCTTTCAGGAGGTGATTGGTGGAGTCTTTCAATTTCTATTTTACCCTCTGGTTCTAGAATATCAGGGCAGTTTTCCTGGATAATTTCTTGAAAGCTAATGTCTAGGCTCTTTTTTTGATCATGGCTTTCAGGTAGTCCAATAATGTTTAAATTATCTCTCTTGGATCTATTTTCCAGGTCAGTTGTTTTTCCAATGAGATATTTCAGATTGTCTTGTAGTTTTTCATTCTTTTGGTTTTGTTTTATTGTTTCTTGATTTGTCATAAAGTCATTAGCTTCCATTTGCTCCATCCTAATGTTGAAGGAATTATTTTCTTCAGTGAACTTTTGGACTTTCTTTACCATTTGGGCAATTCTGCTTTTTACAGCATTCTTTTCCTTACTGGTTTTTTGGACCTCTTTTACCATTTAGCCTAGTTTGTTTTTTAAGGCATTATTTTCTTCAGTATTTTTTTTTTGTGTGTGTGTATTCTTTACCAAGCTGTTGACTCATTTCTCATGACTTTCTTGCAACACTTTCATTTCTCTTCCCAATTTTTCCTTTCCTTCTCTAACTTGATTTTCAAAATCTTTTTGAGCTCTTCCATGGCCTGAGACCAATTCATATTTTTCTTGGAGGCTTTGACTTTGTTGTCTTCTTCTGAGTGTGTTTGGATCTTCTTTGTCACTGCATTAATTTTCTTTAGTCAGAGTTTTTTTCTGTTGTTTGCGCATTTTCCCAGCCTATTACTTGACTTTTAACTCTTTGCTAAAGTAGGGTTCTGCTTCCAGCTTCAGGGAATTTGTGCACCTGTTTTCAAAGATACTTCTAGGGACATGTAAGTTTTCAGTTCTTCCAAGGTGGTATGATTTAAGAAGAGTTGTTTACTACTCTCCTGGCCTGTTCTCTGGTCTGTGAATGGCCACAAGCACTCTTTTCTGCTCTGGAACCATAAGGAGGGTCCCCCTCTATTGTGGCCACAAGCTCTGCTACGCTGGTGCTCCTCCTCACCCTGGGAGGAGCCACCCAGGTCTGTGACCCGGATCAGAGTATGGCAAAGCAACAGAGTCTTGCCACAGTGATAGCAAAAAGACTAGGTAATCTCCTTCTGACCAGTTGTTCAACCCCCTTACCTAAGTCTGTAGGCTGAGAGCTCTGCAAGCTGTCCTGGCCACTGCAGCTGCCCCCACTAATGATTTAGTCACTCCCAAGACCTGCTCTTGGTTTCCAAGGCCGGACCTGTGGTGGCATGGCCTGTGCCATACCATACTCCACTCTCAGCCAGGTGTGAAAGACCTTTCCTGCTGACCTTCTAAGCTTTCTTTGGTGTCTGTGAGCTGAGAAGACTGGAAACCACCACTACTGCCACTGATTTGGTCCCTGGTCCCCTCCCTCCCCCCCAGGTCTGCTCTGGGTTTGCTGGGGCCCTATCTATGCTGGCATGGCCTACACTGGATTGTGTTCCTCTCTCACCCTGCTGCAACAGACCTTTCCTGCCAACCTTCCAAGTTGTTCTGGGCTGGAAATTTGTTTCACTCCATCTTTTTGTGAGTTCTGTTGCTCTACAATTTGTTTAGAGTCATTCTTTAAAGGTATTTGGAGGGGTTTGGGGGAGAGCTCAGGCAAGTCTCTGTCTTTACTCTACCATCTTGACTCTGCCTCTGGTAATAGCATTTTTAGTTGGCATAGGTTGTGAGTTGGATATTTATTCTCTCACAAAAAACAGAAATAAATAGGAAATAGAAAGAATATAGAAATAGAAAAATGGAAAGTAAACTTGTAAACTCGAGAAATAATGTTTCACGTCTACTTGCCAAAATAAAGAGGAAAAAAAAAGATATTAAAAGGCTCTTACCATTTCGGAAAAGTTGAAACCAAGGAACCAATGTCCAATCAGAAACTAGCTCTCCTAGCTCAGCTTTAATACGTAAAGAAACATTGAAATGAGGTCGAAAACATGGAGGAAGTCTGGCTGCTGTGAAGTTACATATTGGTTCTGCAATTTTGGTACAATTAACACATTCCACTTCTCTCCAATCGGTACTGAGGCTATGGGGGGAAAAAACATTTTCAAATCAATGCTTTCCTTCTACATTACTATCTAAAATACAATTTTCTCAGAAATGATCTCTCTTTTTTAAAAACATCATTTTTATTAGTATTTTTTGTTTTTATACCACCTTAATTTCTGAATATATCCTTCCCCATTTCCCTGCCCAGTGAGTTGAATTTCTAGCACACATTTTAAAAGGAGAAAAAAAGTTTAGCAAAACTAGCCAACACATCATATGCAACATTATGTACTCTGTCCCATACCTCTGGAAATAAATGAGGAAGGTGCATTTTCTCAACGCTTCTCTGGGGTCAAGCTTTGTCCCTTTTGTTATTGCTGTTCTTTCAGTATAGATTGTTATAGTCATATTTTCTATTTTTCCAATTTGCTTATTTCACTTTGCATCAATTCATATGTTCCCATGCTTCTCAGGGATGATTTCAAATCCTTTAACTCCATGCTTTACACATTATCTAAAGAATTGGTACTTTATTGGGGGAAAAATACGCCAAACTGTTCAAGTTCCAGTACTGGGGAAAAAATATGTGTATATATGTATGTATATGTGTATATTTATATTTATATTTCATGGCACAGTGGCCTTTTATAGGCATGCTTTGGAAAAACTTTCCTATCACCTTTCTGGTGGCACAGTGGATAGCATGCTGGGCCTGGAGTCAGGAAGACTTGAGTTCAAATCCCATGTTGGGTGCTTACTAGCTATGTGACCCTTGGCAGGTCACTTAACCATTGTCTACCTTAGTTTCCTCAACTATAAAATGGGGATAATGATAGCACCTACCTCCCAGGGTGGTTGTGAGGATCAAATGTAATAATTTTTGTATAAAGCACTGAGTATGCTTCCTGGGCTATAGTAGGCACTATATAAATGTTTATTTCATTCTCTTTCCCTCCCTTCCTATCCACCTTGTGTGCCAGTGAAAATAATGAAATGCACATGTAGACCATACCAAAGACAAAATATCTTCTCAAAGATGAAGTCCTTGGACTGTTGGTTTGCTCCCCTTCACTGTCTACCAGAGACAAGTGTATAGCTTACATTTATAGCAAAGACAGGTAAATTTATACCTAGAAGTATCATCATAGACATGCACAGAAAAGTGAGCACCAGTGAAATGAGAGTCAAGAGAAGAGACTTAGATATGGTGTCAAAGACAAGCAATTTTTGTCATGTGTTATTGCTTCTGGTAGAGAAAGTAAAACCAGAGAGCTTTGTGATATTTGGGGGGAAGAGAATGTCAGAGATAAAAAAACATAACTATAAAAGGACATTTTAGGGAAGTACCTGACCGAAAAACACATTTCTGAATTGGCCACAGGTCGTGTTTCCTAAATATTTAAAGTTCTTGATGCTAAATTCAGACTAAATAAAACCACACAAAACTGATGGCCAGACACAATGACAAAATATATATACCTTTCATTGTGCGGAAGGTAATAAACATTCTCACCACCCCCACATGACAAGCACAAGTGTCAGAACTGTGGTCACTGACAGTCATTGGTGAGAGGGCTCCCAAACCACAAACAGAAACAATGAGGAGGATTACCTGTCAGGAGGCCTCCAACATAAGAACTCACAAGATCAGACCTGTGGAATATCCTTTGGCTGAACACACGAGAAAGATCTCTGCCTCAAACACTCCTGCACTGTAGGAAGTTCCCCAGAAAAAGAGCTTTAAATAAGAATGTTGGAAGCTGGGAAATGATTTTTAAAAAATTCTATTCTGCCCAATAAAGAGGCTAAAATGGAAATACATCAATCTTAATAGCTGTATGGAATGAGAACTTCAACAGTTTCTGAGAGGAAGGCAAATGGCAAAAATTATTAAACAATTAAATGAAACAACCGTAAGAAGCAGAGATCATCTGGTATGGTAGGAAGGGTACTAGAGGTTGTATCAGGGAAAGAAGGAAGAAGAAAGGGAGGAAACAAGCATTTTTTAAGTGTCTGCTATGTGCAAGGCACTGTGCTAAGTACTTTACACAAGTGGCCTCACTTCATTCTCACAACCACCCTGGGAGGTAGGTGCTATTATTATCCCATTTTACAATTGAGAAAACTAAGGCAGACAGAGGTTAAGGGACTTGTCCAGAGTAACACAGGTAGTAAGTGTCTGAGGCTGGATTTTGAACTCTGGTCTTGACTGCACCACCCAGCTTAAGCTCTGGTAAAACAGCTGTAGCCTGTGAGTACTGGCAGAGGAGTCAGCCTAAGGAAGCCAGTGTGAGTTCTGGAAAACGGGCCTGAAGCCTGCAGCAGCGAGAGGGTTCTCATCAGGAGATACAATAAATGGGCTTGAAGCATGTGGTCATTCTGAACAAGGACACCCCAACGAGGTATCCTTCAATTCAGTATTAATGAGTATCTCAGGATCACCGATCTTGACCTCGAGTGGAACTCCAAGGCTGTCTGGTCCAATCCCTTTGTTTTACTGATGAGGAAACTGATGCCCAAGAAAGATGATATGTCAAAGGTCACACAGGTAGTAAGCATCAGAGTCAAAATCTGAAACCAAGTCCTAGGGCCTGAAGCCATTGAGATCTCAGCCTTGGTTTGTCCCTACAGAAGTGGAGAACACAGCCAGGGAGATGGGTCCCAGCTGTGCATTCCGGGGAGCACCGGAGCCGCAGCAGAAAACAGAACCTAGGCACATGTCAAGGGGCTTTGCAAGAGTCCTGAGACCAGTATGATTTCCAGCATCCAACTGGGGACCTGTCAGGGACATAGCAGAAGATGGAACTATAAGTAATTAGGGATTTTGCAAATGGAAGGAGACAGACAAGCTATGGCCAGCAGTTACACTGGGCCACCAGGAGCCTGTGATAAAAGCCAGGAATTAAGGCAGGGGGTAAGACCCTGTACTCCATCCAAGATAGCAGTGGCAACCAAATTACAAAGGGTACAGGACCAAACTGGGTCCAAGTAATCCATCAAGAAGTAGAGGATGGGGAGTTGAGGAGGGGGTGAAGTGCAGAGCCTGACTCTATCATAAAATTTCAATCTAGGAACTAAGCCTAGAAATATGAGTAGATAAAAGAAAACATCAAACAGTGAAGAAGTACTATGGGTTAAAAAAAAAATAAACCAATGGATAAGCCCTAACAAAAAGCAGTAAACTCCACAATAGGTATAAACAGAACCTCAGAAGAAAAAAAATTTGCTCAGCCATAAGGAATCCAAGAATGGCTAGAAGAAATGAAGCAAGAGATAAAAAAAAAATGAAATTATAAATGAAAGATTTTGAGGAAAAAAAATTGGAAAAGGGACAATTTTACAGGTATTTGGAGGGGTTTGGAGGAGAGTTCAAGCAAGACACTGCTTTCACTCCGCCATTTAGGCTCCACCCTCTGTCAATTTTAAAAAGTTGGAAAATAATTTGCAAGTAGTAGACTTAGCTGTAGCTACTATAAAGTTGAGAAAACTGAGGAATATGATATTCCAAGAATAAAAAGATAAAGGCTCACAACCAAGAATAACTTCAAAAACAGAATGAAGAAAACAGAATTCAATGACTCCAAGAGACACCAAGAAACAAAAGAACAAAGCCAAAATATCAAAAAATAAGGTATATATTTTTCAAAATATTTAAAAACTGGAATAGAAGGAATCTACCAACAAAAACAATGGACCTAGAAAATGAGTCAAATATCGATAACTTAAGAATCATCGGACTGCCTAAAAACCATGACCAAACAAAAATGATGGCTAGACTATTTCAAGATATCATAAAAGAAAGTTTCCTTGGCCTGTCAGAACCAAAGACCAAAGTGAAAAACAAAAAGAAATTTGAAAGAAACCTCAGATGAAAAATACCAAGGAATGTAAAATCCAAAATTCCAGTTCAAAGAAAGAATATTTCAAGCAGCTAGGATGAAAGAATCTGAGTATCAATAATTCATAGTCAATATCACATAAGACTTAGTAGTAACTATTACAAAGAGAAAACTGAGGAATAATATTCCAAAAGAAAAAAGATAAAAGCTCACAACTAAGAATAACTTATTCTGCAAAACTGAGAAATTTACTCATTTTTCAGTTGTGTCAGATTCTGTGACCCCATTTGGGGTTTTCTTCATGAAGACACTGGGGTGGTTTGTCATTTCCTTCTCCAGCTCATTTTACAGATGAGGAAACGGAGGCAAAGAGGGTTAAGTGACTTGCCCAGGGTCACACAGCTAGTAAGTGTCTGAGGCCAGATTTGAATTCAGGAAGATTAGTTTTCCTGACTCCAAGCCTGGCACTCTATCCTTTATACCACATAGCTACCTACATTATTATCTCTTAGAATACTGAGCTCTAGAAGGTTGCTGCTCATTATTTAATAAGATCTGCTTAAAATTGACCTCTTTCAAGCTTCAGAGAGTTCTGTACACAAAACTGAGATTGGGTGATCATTCATACTTTGTGATTCATACCTTTTGTGATCTCTCAAATAGAATGAAGAGTTCTAATCTTTTTGGTCAGCTTTTATGTGACTGACCCTTTCTTCTTAACAGCTTAAACTAGACTATTGCAGATTTTCTCCAGGGAGAAAAATATCTTTTTCTAGAGAAGGTTGAGTATTTACAACATGATTGTAATATGAAAATATTAACTTCTGATGTGAAACCCTGCCAAAGTTGGCACATTAATTTACTTTCTTCAGGAGACACCAGTCATTTTCGATTACCGTTTATGGATTATAATTTAGATTCAGAGTCTTAACTTAAGAAATAATTTGGTTAATTTCTCCCTAAATATATGACCTCATTCTTGCCACAGTGAAGTCCATCTTCCCTTTTTTTTGCCCCACCCAGAAAGCATAAAAAAATCTTCTGGTTATTTATCCTGACTGGCTTCGTTTTCCACTAATAGGAGAGTTTAGTTTCAGCCCCAAAACATGAAAATTTCACTGCATAGACTCTCTTCTAGATAATTTATCATTATTATTAATATTATTGATAACATTGATATTATTTTATTATTGTATAATGATGATAGTAGTAGTAATAACCAAAGTTATTAAAGTCCTTTACAAACTTTGTTTCATTTAAATCTTATAAAAATCCTGTGAGACAGGAACTACAGATTCTATTATCTCTACTGTACAAATGACGGAATTGAGGCTTAAAGAAGTGAAATAATTTCTCATGGTCACACCTAGATTTGAATCTAGGTCTTCCTAACTCCAAATCTATCACTCTCTCCACTATGTAACTTTTCCGTATTTCATGTTTATGAAAATGTTATAAAAATCACCGACCCCAGTTTCTCAGAGAACTGATTTTTCCATGGAATTATTAATATATTCCCCTTCTTTTTTTTTTCTTCTCCATCAATTTCATGGAGATTCAATTGTTTTTAGTTAGTTCTTGGTGTAAAAAACCTTGTTTTTAAAGAATTTTCTTTTTTTAAATTATAAACTTAATTAGCAACAAAAGCTTTTATTATTAATACTAAGCATTTATATAGCACTTTAAGACATGCAAAGAATTTTGCAAGTATTATCTCATTTGATCTTCACAACAACCCTGGGAGGTAAGTGCTATTATTATCTCCATTTTATAAATAAGGAAACTGAGGCTAGGAGCAGTTAAGTGACTTGCCCAACTAGTAAGTATCTAAGACCACATTTGAACTTGGATAGTCTGGACATCAGGCCTCACACTCTATCCACTGTGCCATCTTGCTGCCTGAAAAAAGAATATGGGTGGTGATGTAACTTTTTTTTTTTTTTTAGTTTAAGAAGAAGTCTTATGAGAAAATGTACCTCTTTTCCTTCTTTGTAAAAATAGATGGCTACAGGTGTGGAACCCTACATATGCTGTCAAGACTTTAGTGATGCACTGGTTAGTTTTGATATACTGCCTTTCCTTCCATTTCTTTCTTTTTGTTCCTTTTTCCAAAGTACATCCCTCTGGAGAGGGGTAGAATATATTTGGAAATGAAGGTGATGGCAGGAGGGTACCACAGTAGATAGGGAGCGGTACTTTGGAACTACAAAGACCTGAGTTCAAATTCTCCCTTCAGACACTTACTAGCCATAAGTGTGACCCTGGTCAAGCCACTTAACCTCTTCTAGCCTCAGTTTTCATACCTGTAAAATGGGGATAATAATAATAGAACCTATCTCATAGGGTTGCTGTGAGGATTAAATGAGTAAAGAGTTTTACAAATTTTAAAGTGCTACATAAATGCAAGCTATTATCATTATTATTATTATTATTACTACTACTACATTAAAAATATTTTTACAAGGGTTCTTATCGATGGAGAATGGTGGCCAGCTAGGGTAAAGAAGTTTTGGAATTCTCCTTCCTATGCTCAACACTCCATACAAGTTCAAATCTGGCCTCAGACTCTAGGAGTGTGTCTGAGTGTCACAGTTTCCTCAATTGTAAAATGGGGATAATAGTAACACCTCTCAGGGTTGTTGTGAGGATCAAATGAGGTAATATTTGTAAAGCAATCAGCACAGTGCCTGGCACACAGCAGGCTTTTAATAAATGCTGTTCCCTTCCCTTCTCCTCCATTCTTGACAATGTACTGAGATTTGTAAACTTTTTCCTATTATTTATCTGCTGATGAAACAAACTGCACATTGACTTTTTCCCCTCAAGTCTTTATCTGTTCATCAAAGACCAAGTAAGAGAAAATATACTTATATGATAATCAAAGAGGGAAGTAAACTTTTGATAAGAATTTTCTGATGGTGAAAGTTATTTAAACTTTCTTGAACAAGGAGCTGTTGGAGGAAGGATTTGAAATTTCATTCTTTGGAGAATTAAAATATATATCTGTACATACGTATATCTACATGGATATAGATATGTGTGTGTGTGTATATATATGTGTGTGTGTGTGTGTGTGTGTGTGTGTGTGTGTGTGTAATAGATATCCATTTGTCATGCAGTCAACTAGCACATGTTAAGTACCTTCTCTGTGCCAGGCACGGTGCTCAGTGCTGGGGATGCAAAGAAAGGGAGAAGACGGTTTCTGCTGACAAAGGGCTCCAGTGCAATGGGAGAGACAATATACAAACAACAACTATGTACAAACAGGATACATACAGGATAAACTGGAAATGATCTCAGAGGAAAGGCACTAGCATTAAGGGGGATCAGGAGAGGCTTCTTACAGAAGGTTGGACTTTACTTGAGACTTTAAAGTTTGAAACCAGAGAAGCCAGGAGGAGATGGAGATGAAGAGGAGAAGAGTTCCAGGCACCAAGTAGGATAAATCATTTGCCCAGTATGGATCTTTCTTAGAAGAGGCAGCATGATCCACTATTTTTTGCAGGGGTGGGGGAGGCTAGACAATAAGGTTACGTGATTTGCCCAGAGTCACACAGCTAGTAAGTGTTATGTGTCTGAGGCCAGATTTTTTTTTTCTCCTTTTTTTTTTTTTGAGGCAATTGGGGTTCAGTGGCTTGCCCAGGATCACACAGCTAGTAAGTGTCAAGTGTTTGGTCTGAGGCTGGATTTGAACTCAGGTCCTCCTGACTTCAGGGCCAGTGCTTTATCCACTGTGCCACCTAGCTGCCCCCATAATCTACTACTAATAGTGTTAAGGTTTCAGAACTGTCCTCCAACACACTATTGAAACCAATAAAAAGTATTGTAGATAGTATTTCTGTTCAGTCATTTTAGTCATGTTTGACTCTTTGGGATACAATTTGGGGTTTTTCTTGGCAAAACTACTGGAGTTATTTGCCATTTCCTTCCCCAGCTCATTCTACAGATGAGGAAATGGAGGCAAACAGAATCAAGTGACTTGCCCAGGATCACACCACTAGTAAGTGTCTGAGGCCAGATTTGAACTCAGGAAGATGGGTAGTCCTGACTCCAGACCTGGTGCTCTATCCACTGCACCACCTAGCTGTCCCATAGATAGTAGATAGTATACTTACTGTTTATACTCCACACTGTATAGCACCGAAAGATTTGTAAGATTGCTTATGGGGACAGGATCCCAGATCAGTACATGCTCTAAATTATAAAGGTGAATTCTCTGGTTGTGTGGAGCTGGTAGGTGCGTAAGTGATTCTTTAAAAGAGAAAAAGAAAGATTAGCAAGTTACTAAAACTTGTATGCACTCACTTCATGCACAGCACCAAACATCATTACCTGTTCCATTTCTTTCTTAATGAACGGTCTCTGGCAACGTATCAATTGATTAACAAACATCACTGAAGTGCCAGACACGGGAAAACCAAGACAAGGTTTCTAAGATACACTCCAAAAGGTGATGTATGGTTTGAGTGGTTTTTCAAGTTGAAATGATGGGCTGCAGGACACCATCTGGGTTCTTTCCCTTGAGATTCCATGTGAGATATAGGCTATGGTTAGGGGTGCAGCTTTGGAAAAGATTTTTTTCCCATAGAAAGCTAAATACCCAATCAACTCACAGATTAAGGTTCCACATAAAGAAAAATTTCTTATCAATAAATCAAGTAAAAAAAAGTAAAAATAAATAAATCAAGTCAACAAGAAGTTATTTTTTACAATATGCCAAACACTATACTATAAAATTCATTTACAGATAAAGGCAAAAACAAAATGAAAACAAAAATACACAGTGTCTGTCCTCAAGGAACTTACATTCTTAGGTGGAGAGTAATAGCTGAGTAAGAACTGTTCAGAAAGGAAACAGACCGTGAAGATACCTAGTTATTTCCTATTCACTAATGATATCCAAGAAAAGCCTGGATTATGCTCTGCCTCCCAATTGATAAACTTTTTATCAAACACTAGGCTCTGAGCCTTTTCTCCACCAGATTTATATGATCTTTTCTTGTTTTTATCCAAGGCTTTCTGCAAGGTAGGAACAAATTAGGAAATGAGTTTTCTTCCCTCCATTTTACTGAAATAAAATATGAAGGCTCATCTATCAAATTAACCCCTCAAAAGATCAAATATCAATTCTAACTCCATAGATTACATTTTTCTAGCTAGAAATGTTACCAGAATAAGGGACTTTGAATACTTTGATCACTGATATCTAATCTATTGTTGTACAGTTGTTTCTGACTCGTCATGACCCCATTTGGGGTTTTCTTGGAAAAGATACTGGAGTGGTTTGTCATTTCCTTCTCCAGCTCATTTTACAGATCTGAGGGAAACTGGGTTAAGTGACTTGCTGAGGGTCACACAGCTAGTTAAGTGTCTGAGGCTAGATTTGAACTCAAAAAGATGAGTCTTCCAGACTTCAAGCCTAACACTCTATCCACTGGGCCACCTGGCTGGCCTGATACCATCTATCTGAGTATTCTAAAGATAGACACCACATCCTGAATTCCTCTCATCCTGTGCAACTCTTGTCCATGTCTTTCCAAGAGACAATGGAGAGGCACTTGATGTTCGTGAGTAAGGTACAACACATGACCAATCAAGGAGTGGGTAAGTGAAACAGCATAAAAGATATTATCAGAGCCATATATCAATAGAAAAAGGAGGTGGGCTTGTTAGATGGCGAGAGCAAGGAATAATTAACCAAAGGAGAGCTATGATGCCGCCATGACAAGGCAACTACAGGAAGGCCTTCAAGGTAGAGGATGAACCTCTGCTGATGGGTCTGTCTGCCTCAAGTCTCTCCCCACTCCAATCCAACTCCATTCAGGCACTAAAGTGATTTTCCTAAAGTGCAGGTTTGATCATGTCCCTGCCCTACTCAGTGGCTTCCTATCATCTCCAAGAGGAAATACAAAATGCTCTGTCTGGCATTCAAAGCCCTTCACAACCTAGCCCCCTCCTACCTTTCCAGTTTTCATGCACCTTACTCTCTGACACATAGTCTCTGATCCAGTGACACAGGCCTTCTACCTGTTCCATGCCTGGAATGCCTCCCTCCTTGACTCTGACTACTGATTACCTGGCTTCCTTTAAGTCCTAACTAAAATCCTACCTTCTATAGGAAGACTTCCCTAACCTCTCTTAATTCTGGTGCTTTTTTTCTTTTAATTATTTCCTATTTATACTGTATATAGCTTGCTTTGTATATATTTATTTACATGTTGTCTCTCCCATTAGATTGGAAGCTCCTTGAGATCAGGGGCTGTCATTTTCTTTTTTTTTTCTTTTCAGGCAATTGGGGTTAAGTGACTTGCCCAGGATCACACAGTAAATGTCAAGTGTTTGGTCTGAGGCCAGATTTGAACTCAGATCCTTCTGACTTCAGGGCCAGTGCTCTATCCACTGGGCCACCTAGCTGCCCCTGCATTTTCTTTCTTTTTTTTTTTCTTTTTTCTTTTTTTTGTATCTCCAATGCTTACTTAGTACAGTGTCTGGCCCTTTAGTAGGCACTTAATAAATGTTTGATTGATTGATTGATTGACTGAATGTTTGAGAAGGGGTAGATAATGCCAGGGAAAAAACAAAGGCAAAGAAGGGGAAGCCCTGATTAAGACCTACCATATTAAGAAATTCCATTTACAGGACATATCATCACCTCATTTATGTCTGAATATTTACTTCTACAGGGTGTCCCGAGAGTCTTAGTGCAGTTTTGAGCTTTAATGGCTTAAATGACTTGAATGACTTCTGAGACACCATTTATATATTACATTATTAATAATCTCAGTTTTATAGAATTTTAAAGTTTTCAAAGTACTCTCAATCACAGTGGAAAGTAGGTAGTACAAATATTATCCTCATTTTACAGTTGAAGAAATGAGTTTAGAGAGGTTAATACCTATTAAATATTGGGACTAGTATATGTTGCTGGAGGAAATAACAGAATTAGCATTTTTTGATGTAATGTGATATTAAAGGGGGCATTCTGCGTGCAACTGATTCCTAGAAGAATCATTAGTTGTTTAAACATGAACTACAACATTAGTCTCTATTTCACAGAAAACAAAAAAACACACCCTTTGACTAGAGGACTTCTTATGGTCTCTTCTGCTCTAAAATTATAATCCTATATGTGTCCTTGTGACTCCAAATCACTGGGCAAAGCTGGGATTACAAAATCAGGTTTTCCTCCTAACTCCAAGATAGGGCTCTTTCCACACAGAAAAGGATATAACCCGGGACTGATGTGTGGGTGGGGGGGGGGGGGTGGGTGGGTGGGAATAATTGAACCTTTGAAAAGCACCTTTCCAGCAAAGGGTCTGGAAACAGTGGACAAGGAAAGTTGGCAGGAGAACCGTGTCAGGCTTTGCGCCCTTTCTTCCTCCTACCAAGGAGGAAACATCCAATTAGAGGTACCCTGAGTATTCCCCAGTCCTTCCAAAATCCAAACCTGAAGAAAAGATTCAAAGGAAAAAGGAGATGGGAAAAGGGAGGTGATTCTCAGGAGCTAAGGCTGCCATGCCTTAGTGACCCGGCCGCATATCAATCAATAACCATTTATTAAGCGACGGAAGCTTTCCCCCTTTTCTCCCCCAATTCCCTTCCTCCCCAATATCTCCTCCCTAAGCCACCTGCTTCTTCCCATAGACGCAGGCCAGTGAGGCTCCTGCGGTCCCTTACCTGCAAGGGCAAGTGAGAAACTCAGGCAGCGGCTGCAGCAGCAGCAGAAGAAGATGTGGAGCAGCAGGAGCGCAGCGGCCGGGCCTGCCCAGCAGCTCCGAGGCTGCATGGCCCCCGAAGGCGGCTCGGCTCGGCTGGGGCCTGGGCTCCAGCTCAGAGCTCCGTGGGCTGCCCGTCCTCTCTTCCAGGAGCTGTCATAGCCGCTGCGGCCCTGGCCATCGCCTTCTCCCGGGGCCCGGGTACCCAGGCCCGCAAACTCCTACTTAGAGAAAGGGGCAAAGCCACGGGGGGCGGGGGAATGGGGAAGGGAGACCGTCCGCTACTGCCTTCTCCGCGCCCCGCCCTGGCCAGACGCTTCCCCCGGGTGAGACGCTTCCCGGACGCGCTCCGCCCCTCGGGGATCCCCTGGCTGGAGCGGATTCTGCGCCTCCCCGGGGCTAGCCAAGCCTGCCTGGGCGAATCTAGGTCTCGGCTTGCGCGTAGCAGTGCAGCTTCCTCCTCCCCCTCCCGGCAGAGCCTGGGAGAAAAGGGGAACGTAGCAGAGGGGAGGGGAAAGGAAGTGAAGTTGAAGGGACACCCTCTTCTTTTCTTTCCCCTGGGAAATCTCCCAGCTGCTGCATCGGGGTTGCTGAGATTACTGTAACTGAAGGGTAGAGACCCAGCACCAGCCCCACCGAGCCAATTACGACGTTCAAGTTTCACCTCTTCCCTGAAACTTTTCCTCATTCTTTTTAGCTGAGAGCCCTTGAGTTTGTTCAGGCCACTCCCGTCTAACTCTTTTACAGATGAAGGAATGTGCTTGAGGACAAGAGATTATCATTTTTTTTTCTTCATCTTTGACCTCTCAGTGCCTAGGGCATTGTCATTCATTTGATAGCTGATAAAGCTAGTATTTATATCATGCTTACTGTGTGTTTCAATGCCGAAGGTACGCTTGCCTAAAAGACTATTTTATTGACAACTCACACAGGGCAAGCACTCACATGGTGGTCAGAAGAAGGGACACAAGGACACTCTCAAGGTCTCTCTTAAGAACCTTGGAATTGATTGTGTAACATGTGAGACACTGGCACAGGATTGCCCAGCATGGCGTGCCCTCATCAGAGAAGGTGCAGTGCTGTATGAGCAAAGTAGATTTGAAGTAGCTCAAAAGAAACGCAAGATGCAAATTTAGAGAATCCACCCCAAATATTCGTATAGGCTATTTGTGCCTGACCTGTGGTCTGATCAGCTACAGTCGGTAGCATTGTAACTTGACTTTAACATAGTGATGAACGACAGCCAACTGTGTACTAGGTGCTTTACAAAGATTATCTCATTTGGTCCTCACCACAACCCTGGGAGGTAGACGCTAGTATTATTCCCATTTTACAGTTGAGGAAACTGAGGTTAAGTGACCTGCCCAAGGTCACACAGCTAGTAAGTGTCTAATAGAGGCCAGATTTGAACTATGGGCTCCCTCCAGGCCTGGCCCTCTTTCCATTGAGCCATCTAGCTGCCAACATAATAAATGTTTATTGAATTGAATGAACCAGTACCTAGGTTTACATCCTCATTCTTTCTTACCAAAAAGACAATCCACAAATCTGGCATTTTCTAGTACTATGTGTGTGTGTGTATATGTGTGTGTGTATATATGTGTGTATGTATATGTGTGTTATGTGTGTGAGTGTGTGTGTGTGTGTGTGTATAGTGTCCCCAAAGTCTAAGTTCAGTTTCATGCTATTAAAGCACTAAGGCTTTTGGGACACCTTGTGTTATGCATTTGAGTCCCATACAACTCTGAAGTAGGCAATACAGTTATTGTCCCTACTTTACCACTGAAGAAATCAAGGCTCAGAGCCATTATGTAAATTGCAAACAGCTAGTTAAGTGTCAGAGACAAAATTCAAACCCAAATCACTTTGGTTCCAAGTTTGGAACTAAGAAATGCTCTAAAACTTAAAAGAAGATGCATAACTTCTTTTGTTCTGAAAATGTATTGGAATCCAAAATATAGAAGTATTTCATTTATACTTGTATCTCCCTCAGGGTCTACAACAGCACTTTACAGTGTTGTGAGCTGAATGAATGGATCAGAGGAATGGCTTTCAAATAATGTGAATTCATCAAGGCATTTGATGAAGTTTCCTTTGTGCTTCTCTCTTACGTACTTAATCTCATTCTACTTTGTATTTTTTTTTGTGTAGTTATTCTGACCATTAGATTACAGAATTATAGATCCATGGGCAGAGTTATAGGAGAAACAAGTGTCTTCTGGTTCAATCCCAAAATGATAGAGACAAATACCTGCTTCCCTCAAGAAACATTTTTTTCTGCTAGAAATGACAGTACTAGGAATAATTGGGTGAAAATTAAAGGGAAGAAAAGTGACTTCTTTGACCCTAAAGACCTTCAAACAAAAGGCTACATGACCAATTGCTGGAGAAGGGTGGTGGGCAGAACATGGGAGACATAATCTGGGTAGGGATTGAAAAGTTTTCTCTCTTTAAAAGTCTACTGAGTGGGCAGCTCTTCTTTTTTAATGTCCAGTCCTTTTTAATACAACTTCTTTTGACATCAGCATCAATCAGGGGATGAATAAAAGGTTGCTGTGTCATCCCAAAGTTAAAAGCCTTTGGTGCTGAGTCAAAACATGTCACTAGAAGTGACTAGGAGAGTTCAGTTTAGCTCCACAAATGCTCCATGGTAAGGATCCTGCAGGTTTATCTTTAATCCTGCTCCATGGACTATACTCCAATCCAACTTCCTGCTAAATTTTCCTCCCCATTTTGGAATTTTGAATCTTCTTTTAATATTTGCTTTGTTTTGTTTTGCCCCCAATGAGATTTTCCTCCCTACAACTGCCAACAAGCACTATCTATTCCTATTTTTTTGTGGGGGGCTAGGCAATGGAGTTAAGTGACTTGCCCAGGGTCACACAGTTAGTAAGTGTTATATCCATTCCTATTAAAAACACTAGAGAGCATAGGAATAAAGGGAGCTTTCCTTAAAATGATAAGTAATATTTATCTAAAACCATCAGCAAACAACTGTTATGGGGATAAACTATAAGTCTTCCCAGTAAGATCAGGGGTGAAGCAAGGATGCCCATTAACTATTATTTTTTAATTTTAATTAATTAATTTTCAACATCCACTTCCATAAGCTTTTGAGTTTTCAATTTTCTCCCCCCGCCTCTTTTGCCCTCCGCAAGATGACATGCAATCTTATATAGGCTCTACATATACATTCATATTAAATGTATTTTCACATTAGTCATGTTGTAAAGAAGTATTAGGACCAATGGGAGGAACCACAAGAAAGAAGAGACAAAACAACAAAAGAAAAAAGAGATCAAATAGTATGCTTCCATCTGCATTCAAACTCCATAGTTCTTTCTTTGGATATGGATAGCATTTTCCATCATGAGTCTTTTGGAGCTGTCTTAGATCCTTGCATTGCTGAGAAGAGCCAAGTTTATAAAAGTTAGTCATCACACAATGATGCTGTTACTATGTTCAGTGTTCTCCTGGTTCTGCTCATTTCACGCAGCATCAGTTCATATAAGTCTTTCCAGGTTTTTCTGAAGTCTACCTGCTCATCATTTCTTATAGCACAATAATATTCCATTACATTTATATACCACAACTTGTTTAGCCATTCCCCAATGGATGGGCATCACCTCAATTTCCAATTCTCTGCCACCACAAAAAGAGCTGCTATAAATATTTTTGTACATGTGGGTCCTTTTCCCATTTGTATGATCTCTTTGGGATACAGACCTAGAAGTGCTATTGCTGGGTTAAAGGGTATGCACATTTTTATAGCCCTTTGGGCATTGTTCCAAACTGCTCTCCAGAATGGTTGGATCATTTCATAACTCCACCAACAATGCATTAGTGTTCCAATTTTCCCACATCTTCTCCAACATTTATCATTTTCCTGTTTTGACATATTAGGCAATCTGATAGGTGATGTGGTACCTCAGAGTTGTTTTGATTTGCATTTTTTTTTTTTTGGTGAGCCAGTTGGGGTTAAGTGTTGGCCCAGGGTCGCACAATTAGTAAGTGTGAAGTGTCTGAGGCCAGATTTGAACTTAGGTCCTCCTGGCTCCAAGGCCTGAGCTCTATCTACTGGGTCACCTAGCTGCCTCTCTTGATTTGCATTTCTCTGATCAATAGTATCACCTATATTATTCAATATTATACTAGGAATGATAGTTATAGCAATAAGAGAAGAAAAAGAAATTGAAGGAATTAGAATAGGCAATGGGGAAACAAAACTATCACTCTTTGCAGATGATATGATGGTATGCTTAGAGAATAAACTAATAAACTACTTATAATAATTAACAACTTTAGCAAAGTCACAGGATACAAAATAAAACCACATAAATCATCTGCATTTATATATATTGCCAACAAAGTTCAGCAGCAAGAGATAGAAACTGAAATTCCATTTAAAATAATTGTAGACAATATAAAATAAACTTGGGAGTCTACCTGCCAAGAAAAACTCAGGAACTGTGTGAACACGATTATAAAACACTTTTTGCACAAATAAAGTCATCTAAACAATTGGAAAAATATTAATTGCTCATGGGTAGGCTGAACCAATATCATAAAAAGGACAGCTCTACCTAAATTAATTTACTTATTCAGTGCCATAGCAATTAAAGTACCAGAAATTATAGAGCTAGAAAAAATAATAACAAAATTCATCTGGAAGAACAAAAGATCAAGGCTATTAAGGGAATCAATGAAAAAAAAAAATGTGAAGGAAGGTGCTCTAGCTGTTCCAGATCTCAAATTGTATTATAAAGCAATAATTATCAAAATAATCTGGTACTGGCTAAGAAATAAAAGTGGTGGATCAGTGGAATACATTAGGTACACATTATGGTTTAGTAAATGACTGTAGTAACCTAGTATATGATAAACACAAAGATCCAAGCTTTTGGAACAAAAACTCATGATTTGACAAAAACTGCTGAGAAAACTAGAAAACAGTATGGCAGAAACTAGGTACAGACCAACATCTCACACCATATACCAAGATAAGGTCAAAATGGGTAAATGATTTACACATAAAGGGTGATACCATAAGCAAATTAGGAGAGCATAGAATAGTTTACTTGTCAGATCTATGGATAAGGGAAGAATTTAAGACCAAAGAGTTTGTAATAAATGAAGACAAATAAAGTATTAGTAAAAATTATTTTGTCCACTTATATGCCAACAAAATTGTTGGCAATTGAAATGGATGAATATTTACAAAAAATATAAAATATCCACATTAACAATAAGAAATAGATATTTTAAATAGCCAAATCTTTTAAAAAAAAAAAGAAAGAAATTGAACAAGCAATAAATGAGCCCCCAAAGGAAAAAAAAACTTAAGATTATATTTACAACAAATTCTATCAAACATTCGAAGAACAATTCATTACAATATATATAAAACTATTAACAAACTGTTAAAAATAGAAAATTAGAAGACACTAATGACCTCTGTGATACATATATTGCCTTGAAAACTCAGCAAGAGTCAAAAGAAAGAAAGAAAACGACAAGCCAATATCCTTAATAAATGTTGATACGAATTTTTTTTTTTTTTTTTGGTTAGGCAATGGGGGTTCAGTGACTTGCCCAGGGTCACACAGCTAGTAAGTGTTATGTGTCTGAGACTGGATTTGAACTCAGGTCCTCCTGACTCCAGGGCCAGTGCTCTATCCACTGCACCACCTAGCTGCCCCGATACAAAAATTTAAAATAATATTTTAGCAAAGAGGCTAGTGATTTGCCATTTGCCTCTTCAGCTCATTTTACAGACGTGGAAACTGACGCAAACAGGGTTAAGTTACTTGTCTAGGGTAACACATCTAGTAAATGTTTCAAGCCAGATATGAACTCAGGAAGATAAGTTTTCCTGACTCTAGGCCAGGCACTCTACCTGGCATGCCACCTAGCTACTCCGGAGTTAAAATTAGAGGTAGCTAAAAAATAAAACAACAGAGAAGATTCTGGGAAGATGGCAGAGTAGATCAGAAAATTTCAAGCTCTCCAAGATTTTCCTTTACAGAAGAGATAAAATAGAGCCTCTAGGCCAACATAGAGCCGAGAAAACAAATAAGAGCAGGGCAGAAGAGGGGTCCTCCTGGGACAATTGGTGATGATCTGAAGAAAAATCTAAGTACCAGATTTTCTTCTGGTGAAGCGTTAAATACCTCCAGGCTAGGCTACGATTTAACAAGTGGCAAGTCCTGGGGTTAGCTGGTTTGAAAGGCTGCCCCAGCCACAGCAACAGGAACTTTTACCCCCGGAGTGGAGTTCAATGTCTGACCTGGGGAAGATCTAGGGAACTTCTGCTGACAAGGAACACCAGACTCAGCTGTGCTGAGGAGACTGGGTTGGGGTGAGAAGGAACCAGCACACTCCAGGTGAGTGCAGCAACAATGGAATGAGACTCTGCTGGCTGTGGGCACTTACAGGAGGCTGGAGGTCTTGGTTTGAGTTCAAGGTCAGAAGGGAGAACTGAAGAGGATCAGAGGCACTATTCCCCATACAGCAGGACTGGAGGTGATTATAAAAACTAAGTAATGAAAAAAAAATGCACAAGCGAAAGAGAAAGGATCCAATCATAGACAGCTACTATGGGAATAAAGAAGATCGGGGTTCATCTTCAGAGGAGGATACTGAAACAAAGAAATCCTCTTCTACCACAAAGAGTAATGTCAAATGGTCACCTGCCCAAAAAGAACTCATTGAAGAACTTAAAAAAGACTTTAAAAATAAAATGAGACTGAGGAAAAACTAAAAAGAAAAATAAGAATAATACCAGAAAAACAAGAAGATTAAGAAAAGAAAGTCAACCAATTAGAAAAGGAGATCCAGAAGCTTAAGGAAGAAAATGACTCCTTGAAAATCAGAATTGGGCAAGGGGAAGTCAGCGGAGTTATAAGTGATGAAGAAATTAAAAAATATATATATAAAGAATGAAAAACTAGAAGAGAATATGAAATATCTCACAAGAAAAACAACAAATCTAGAGATCAGATCAAGAAGAGAAAACATAAGAATAATTGAACTACTTGAAAGTTCTGATCCAAAAAAGAATCTTGATACAATAATACAAAGATAATTAAAGAAAATTGTACTGAAGCATTAGAACAAGAGGGGAAAGTAGAAATAGAAAAAATCCACTGATTACCACCTGAAAGAGATCCTATGAGAAAAACTCACAGAAATATTATAGTCAAATTTCAAAACCCCCAGATCTAGGATAAAATATTATGAGCAACAAGAAAAAAACAATTTACATATGGTGGCACCCCAATTAAAATCACATAAGACCTAGCAGTGGCAATACCAAAAGATCGCAGGTTCTTGAACAACTGTATATTGAAGAGCAAAACAACTGGGCTTCTGGCCAAAAATATCATACCCAGCAAAGCTAAGCATAATTCTGAGTGAAAAAAAAATGGACATTTGATCAATTGTCAGACTTTCAGGACTGTGTTAAAAAAACAAAAACAAAAATAAAAACCCTGAACTTACTAGAAGATTTGACATACAAGAGCCAAGACAAATATAAAGTACATACCAATGACCAATTACAAGGAACTAAATAAGGGTGGAATGTTTGCCTGGAAAATGTAAAGTCTATGTCTAAGACTGTTACTAGAAATTAGGTAACTTATAAGAAAGATAGGGGTAGATCTGAGGATGATATGACTTCAAAAAGTAAAACCATTCAAGAACAGCTAAAAGAGTAATTATCTTTTACAAATGAGGTGCTAGAGAAAGAACCAATACAGAGGAATTAGATGGGTGAGGGGAGTTGTTAGTTCTGGAAACCTATTTTCATCAGGAATGGGTTTAAGAGGGGAAAATATATATACATAGAGGAGTATAAAAGCCTAAATTTAGAAAGAAAGAAAACTCTAAGGGAATAGGGAGGGAGGAGAGGATAAAGGAGGGATCTTTAGAGGGGAGGGTGAGGGAATAGTTTAAAAGAGGGTATAGAAGGGGGTTTAGATTTAGTGAAATGAGAAGATAAGGGAGGGATTGTTGGAGTGGGGATAGGTTAAGTAATAGGAGGTTAAAATAACAAGTAGAAGAAGTAAAGTAGAGGAGGAAGGGGAAAAAAGAACAAAGTAAAAAGTGTACAGCAGAGAACAAAAGAAAACCTACAAAGAAGCAAAGAAAAGATGGACAGCTTTCAACATAACACACAATATTTAATTTATAGGCTTTCTTGAAATGAAAAGCTATAGCTGTATATTTTGAATACTGTCCTATGTTTTACTGTGCACATGACATGTTTTTTCTTTTCATATTTTATATTTAAATTTATATTTCTTTCTCTTCGTATTATGTAAGTTTTAGCTTTTGTCTAAAATAAAAAAAATTTTAAAAAGAAAAAAGCAACAACATAATTAGAATTAAAATTAACTCAGAAAAAATCTTTGCAGACCATTTCTCTGATAACATTCTCATTTCCATGATATTTATAAGAATGAAAGTCATTCCTCAATTGAGAAAGTAGTCAAAGGAAGAAATCCAAGCTATTTGCAGTGCAGCCACATAAAAAAAATCTCCCAAAGCACTAATAATGAAGGAAACAGAAATTAAAGTAAATTTGAGGTTTTACCTCACAGCCCTTAGATTGGCAAAAATAACAAAAGGAACATGGCAAATGTTGGAAAGGGGTGTGCGAAAACCAGCATGTTAATGCACTGTTCGTGGGACTATAAATTGATCTAGCCATTCTAAAAATTAGTTTAGAACAATGGTCAAATAGTTGCTAAACTTTTATACCCAGCAATAGCATTATTAGACCTATATTCCAAAGAGCTCAGAGTAAGAGAGGCCTATATGTACAAAAATTTTATAGCATCTCTTTTTGTCGTGGTAAAGAACTGGAAGCTAAGAAGCTGCCCATTATTAATGGAATGGCTAAATAAATTATGGAATATGAATGTAATGGAATATTATCTTGCCGTAAGAATGAACAAAAAGGAAGTTGTTGAGGCACTGGACTATCTGCTTGGGGGAGGCCAGCCAATACGGACTTCTCTTCAATATTGGTTCACTGTGGGGCTAGACTCAGAAGATCTATAGCTGCAGTTTTTCATTAAGGTGGAAACTCAGAAGGAGTGGTTCCAGCAGTTGGTGTATTGGATAACTAAATTGTGCTGGGAGTAGTGCAGGGATAAGCTGGGGCCGAAGTTGGACAGTTGAATTGAAAATTGTTTCATGAGCTGCACTGAGCACTTTATTGATCAGACAGTTCCTGGTGAACTGATTGGAGCAGAAACAGAAGTCTAAACTGGCCTTCTCAGGAACTCTGTCTGATCTCAACTATCTCTCTTCTCAGTTGGTAAAGGAAAACTCTCTAGTTCAAGAAAAGAAGGGGACAGCTAGGTGGTGCAGTGGATAGAGCACCAGCCCTGCAGTCTGGAGGACCTGAGTTCAAATCCAGTCTCAGACATATAACACTTAACAGCTTTGTGACTCTGGGCAAGTCACTTAACCCCATTGCCTAACTCCCCCCCCAAAAAAATGAAGAAGGGAAGGACTGTGATGGAAGGGTTATAAAGAAAAAAAAGGCCTTGGGGAGATAGCTCACATAGTTTATCACACCTTTAGGACATCCCATCATCAGAAAGAGAAAAGAACAATTTTGTACATTTGGAGGTCTTGTGCCTATTTGGTTGTGTGTGTGTGTGTGTGTGTGTGTGTGTGTGTGTGTGTGTTTGGGCTTGTGCGTGCATAGATGTGTTTTTTTTAATACTGTCTTGTGAAAATTAAAGGCAGTTGAATGTAAGGTTTATTGATACCACCTATGGGGCTATGTTCTTAAAGTTCAACTGGCTTCTTTGTGACTCTTTAAATGGGAACCAAGTAGGGAGACATTTCTTCATCTGTGCATGTTAATTTCAAACCTGTAAGAGTGTGGGGTTGAGATAATGCATCTCTCTCTGGAAATAAGAGGGGAGAAGCCATTTTATATTGTAGTTTCAGACTTCTTTACCCATTTCGTGAATATCAGGGCTGGACAGATTCATAACAGTGCTGAGACTACACACCTCACTTTCACCGACAGCCATCTCTCTCTTTACTGTGACTTATTTCAGTCAATAATGCTGAGGGGCCAAAGGACTTTGGATACAGAGAAGGCTAGCTTAATTATCTGTTGAACATAACTTGTTAGTTTTCTCCTCTTAGTGGTCTTATAATGAAAATAACTTGCTCTGTGTTTCAGAGTATCAGGTGACTGAAAGTTATGCAAAGATTTAAGCCATTCACAACCCCTGCTAGCCATAGTTTCAGGTAGAGGGGCATACTTATATTCTTGATATTTATGAATATTGCTTCATTGTTTCATTTTCTGCATTCTTCTGAACATTGAAATAAAAACCTTTGCTTCAAGTTTAAAAAAAAATGATGAAAGGGATGGTTTTAGGGAAACCTGGAAGACTTAATATGAGCTGATACAGACTGAAATGAGCAAAACCCATAAAATAATTTGTCCAATAACAACAAAATAAAAAAAAACTTTGAAAGAATTAAGAACTCTAATCAATGTAATGACCAACCATGATTCCAAAGGAATGAGGATGAAACGTATATTTTTCAACATTTTTTGGATCTAGTCAATGTGGGATTTATTTTTATTTACTATGAATATTTATTTGTTATGTGTTTTGTTTTCCTTTTGGGGAGGAATTGGGGGGAAGGTTAGAAGAAAAAGGGTGCTAGGAATAGAGTACCCCTCCTCCCCTCCATGAGACATAAACAGAAGGAGAGACAGAAAGAATTGCAGATAAAAAGGACAATTTTGAGAATCACATGTTGAATTCATTTAGTATTTGGAAAAAAAAGTAAGATCTGCATAATATAGATTTGCAGCTTCATGTACAATACTCTCTTGTTCTACAATGGATATTGAAATGCTCATTTGATTTCATGTTTGATAAGTTCAAGATAAAAATGCAAAAGGAAAAAAAACTGCTGGGAAACTTGGAAAGTATTCTGGCACAAATCAGTTTAAGTTCAGCATCTCACACAACATACCATAATAAGCTATAAATGGATACAACCCTAGATATAACATGTTATAGCACACTTATTTTAGAGCAGAATGGAAGTAGGTATATTTTACAACTATAGATTGGGGGAGCATTTTTGACCAAACAAGGGATAGAGAGAACCACAGGTGAGAAAATGAGCAATTTCAATGACATAAAATTGAAGTTTTGCACAAACACAATCAATGAAGTTTTAGGAATTATAAAGGAATCAATTGAGGAAAAAAAATCTATGTAGCAAACTTCTCTGATAGAGGTCCAATAAGAATAAGACCTAAAACGATGATGTTATTAATGTAGAGAACTCTCTAGTGAGGATAGTCCCTCTACAAATGCAGGTTGGTATCATCTCTGTAACTTTTATATTCTTAGAGAGATGCTTAGAATACTGAGAATTTATATAACATATCTGGTATCACACAACCTAAATATGTGGGAGGCAGGATTTTAACCCAGGTCTTCCTAGCTCTGATACCAGTATCCTATCCACTAAGCCATACTGCATCTATCAAAGTTCTTATGAAGAAGATATATAGGTAATTGACTCAAATATATAAGAACAAGAGTCTTTCCCCAATAAATAAATACACGAACAATATGAAAAGTCAACTCTCAAAAAAAGAAATGCAAGTCAGGAACAACCATATGATAAAAGCTCTAAATCACTAAAAGAAAGGGAAAGAAAGAAAGAAAAAGAAAAAAAAGGAAGAAATACAAATCTAAATAACTATGAAGTTCTAGCTCACAACTAGCAGATTGGCAAAGAAGACAAAAAATAGAAGTGAAAGTTGCTGGAGGTGACGTGGGAGGATAGGAAAACCAATAATTCATTGTTGGTAGAGCTGTGAATCTAATCATTCTAGATAGCAGTTGTAAACTGTACCTAAAAAAATTATTGAACTGCATATACCCTTTGACCTAGCAATACTATTTTGCTTAGCATATACTCAAATAGATCAATCAAACAGGAAAAGGGCCCATATGCACAAAAACATTTATAATTTTGTTGTTGCAAAGAACTGGAAAATAAAGAGGTGCCCATAAATTGCAGGAGTGATTGAACAAATTATGATATATCAATGTAAAGATATTATTATACCATAAGAGATGATGAAAGGGGCAGATTCAGAGAAACACAGGAGAACTTAAGTGAATTGGTGCATAATGTGGTGAACAAAACCAGGAAAATAATTTATACAGTGAAAGACTTCAGAATGATGATCAATGTAATGACCAGCTTACAACTCAAGAAAACGAGATGAATCATTCTTCCCCTTTCTTCGTGGAGAGGTGATAGACTAGAGGTGCAGAAGTATCTATACATTTTTGGCATTGACAATATGTTTGTTTTACTTGACTATATTTGTTACAAGAGAGGGCTTTTGTCAGGAGAAGAGCTTTTGACAAGATAAGGGTGTAGCGATAGTGATATCAAATTAAAAAAGGAAAAAAGAAAGAAAAGAATCAATATATCATTTAAATAATTTACAGAAGAGAATAGAAGATAGTTCAGAAGTTTAAATCAACCTGTCAAATTTTAAATATTCTTTTTTCTTTCTTTTTTATGTTTTTAATAATTTATTTATTTTCAGGTTTCCACATTCTCTTCCTTAAGATTTTGAGTTTTAAATTTTCTACCCCTTCCTCTCCTCTCTTCTCCCCAAGATGATATGTAATTTGATATAGTCTCTACTTATACATTCATACTAAGTATATTTTCACATTAGTCATGATGTATAGAAGAATTAGAACTAATGGGAGCATACATGAGAAAGAAGAAATAAAATAAAACAAAACAAAACAAAAAACAAAAGAAAAGGACAGCAAATAGTATACTTCCATCTGTATTCAGACTCCATTGTTCTTTTTCTGGATGTGGATAGCATTTTCCATCATGAGTCTTTTGGAGTTGTCTTAGATTCTTGCATTGCTGGGAAGAGCTAAGTCTATCAAAGTCAGTCATTACACAATATGGCTGTTGCTGTGTACAATGTTCTCCTGGTTCTGCTCATTTTACTCAACATCAATTCATCTAAGTGTTTCTAGGTTTTTCTGAAATCTTCCAGCTCATCATTTCTTATAACATAATAGTATTCCATTACATTCATATACTACAACTTGTTCAGCCATTCCCCAATTGATGGGCATCCCCTCAATTTCCAATTCTTTGCCACCATACAAACCAAAAATGCCACCATACTGCTATAAATATTTTTGTACATGTGGGTCCTTTTCCCATGTGTATGATCTCTTTGGGATACAGACCTAGTAGTGGTACTGTTGGATCAAAGGGTATGCACAATTTTATAGCCTTTTGGGCATAGTTCCAAATTGCTCTCCAGAATGGCTGGATCAGTTCACAACTCCATCAACAATGCATTATTATACCAATTTTCCCACATTTCCAACAATTATCATGTTCTTATTTTTTCATGTTAGCCAATCTGATAGATGTGATATGGTACCTCAGAGTTATTTTGATTTGCATTTCTCTAATCAACAGTGATTTAGAGCATTTTTTTATGTGACCATAAATAGCTTTAATTTCTTCCTCTGAAAACTGCCTGTTCATATCCTTTGAGCATTTATCAGTTGGGGAATGACTTGTATTCTTATAAATTTGACTCAGTTCTCTATATGTTTTAGAAATGAGGCCTTTATCAGAGATACTGGCTGTATAAATATTCTTAGTAATGGTAATAATAGGTAGCATTTATAGAGCTCTTTAATGTTTACAAAATGGGGGCAGCTAGGTGGTACAGTGGATAGAGCACCAGCCCTGGAGTCAGGAGCACCTGAATTCAAATCTGGCCTCAGACCAAACTCTTGACACTTACTAGCAGTGTGACCCTGGGCAAGTTACTTAACCCCAATTGCCTAAAAAAAAAAATAATAAAAAAAAGGTTTACAAAATTATTTTACAAATATTATCTCATTTTATCTTCACAATAACTCTGGCAGGTAGATGCTATCATTACTTCCATTTTACAGATAAGGAAGATGAGACTGAGAAGTTTCATAGGTTGCCAAAGTGGGCTATGTCACCCCTGTGGGGGTGCTGGACAAACGATCCAGGGGGGCTGTAGGTAGCCTTGAGTGCTATTGGGGGGGTGTTGAATAAAAATAAGGAGGAGTGGAAGCATAAGGAAAGAAGAGAAGAGAAAATTTTGAAAAACCATTCATACATGTTTCATCTGTTGTGTAACAGAATTAAAATCATAGGGATTACGTTATTTTCCAAATAAACACACAAAATACAAATTATAACCAATTAGTGGTCAAGTCCTCCAGCAGGTCTTAACAAGAAAGTGTTGGCAGGCAAGCAAGTCATGCATTGTCGAGAAGTCCGGCATGCATCAGCAGGAATATGTGTGTGTGTAATGACTTGTTTACAATGATACTGTATGGTTACATGATGTAATATTGTGTCATCAAAATTTCAATGCAGGAAAAATCTCACAAATTTACAACAAATTATTAAATTTAAGATGAATCATTTAAAAAAATTTATATTTTTTTGAAATGATGTAAATTAAAAAAAAAAAGAAACTGTTAAAGGGTTAAACAAAGTAGACTTCCAGGGAAGCACTGAGTATTTTTTTTTTTTAAAGCAGTGGTAGGCCAGATAAGTTTGGGACCCTCTGGGTTAAATGATTTGCCTAGAGCCACAAAGCCTGTAAATGTCTAAGGTTGTATTTGAACTCAGGTCTTCCTGACTCCAGCCCAGGGCTCTATCTATTGTACCTTTAAATTCATGGTTTCATATATAGTCCTCTTTTTCTCCTTTGTATGGGGAAATTTTCATGCTTTTTGGCATATGCCAATTTGAAATTAATGAAAAGGGAAATTTAAAGAAAATGAAGCACAATATGTGAATTTGTTGATTATTCTTCTACCTTAGGTGTTAAGTGGAGTTTAGTTGCTAAGAAACATGTAACAGAACTTAACTGATTTCCAGTAACTACTGTATGAGGGAATGCTATTAATATGAATTACTGTTAACATTCTGATAGGTATGGGCCCTGGACCACTCCCTTTGCCCTCACCAACTCTCCTTGAACTTTCCCACATGGGCAAGTCTCTGGTGTTCACCTGAGGCATCGACTCATCACAGTGATTCTTTCAACTGGCCTTTCATTGTGGCCCCATGCCCAAACCTCCAATTCTCTGTCACCTCTAACCTAGCTCCGCCCTTCACTGTCTGGATGGCCCCTGGCCACTTCCTACCCTTATTTCCTTCTAGACCCCTTCTCTGTTTCCACAGTCTTCTATATAAAAGATCCATTTTGCCTCCATTAAAGTGCTCAGATTCAGTCTGGCCTGCTTGTCAATACAAATGTCACAATAGTGCAGATTCGTAAAATCTTGCCCACCCCAACACGTGTTTTAATAAACTTTGTCTCTGGCTGAAAGAAGGCTTGAGTAAAATTCATTCGAGGCAGGACCTGCTTCGTTTGCCCTTGAATTTCATGGTCCTAATGCCCCTAGACCTCAACAATTCCACCATGTATCAATTTTTTCCTGAAAAGTTCAATGAGGCCAAAGACAAAGTATGACACAGTGTCAAACCATCAAGGAAGTTGGGCTAGGTTTGAAAGTCAATTAATTATGTAACTGGTTGGGGTTGGGTGTGTTTGAGTAAACAAGATAACTAGCTACACTCTTAGGTGTCCTTTTCCTCCAACACATTCTTTCAGGTGTGACTATACAGTCACCATCTTTAGCCCTATCTCATGGGAGGAGTGGTGTGGGTGGGCTAGGCCAGGCCTCCTAGAACCTGACTTAGTAATGGAACAATAAGAAGGGAAAGTTGTCTGAGGTTACTACTTCAGAGAAGTTTTGAGAAAAGTCTTTGCCTTATTAAGTCTTCTTCCTTTTATACTGCCGCTATTGAAGAATTTATGCCCAGGAGAATCCATTGTGTTTGAATTTACATGGGGGTATTGTGATAATATTTATCAATATATAAGGATGAGGTTGATAGATATGTACTATCAAGTCACCCACCTCACTTGAAGTTGGTGACAAGAAACCTAAGCAATAAATTTCAATTACAGGCCTTAGTCTTGAATGTATAAAGTTTTTAAGAGCTATTTGGTAATGTGAAATGACACCAGACAGGAATTCTGTTCTAATCAGCCAGGGGTTTCATCATGCCTTCTTAGTTCTGTATAAAAGCAGCAAGCTAGCTAGAATCAAAGAATTCCAAGAATTGGAGCAAGTGTCTTTTTTCAGCAAAGCCCCTAGGAAAAACTATATCGGGAGGATGATGACAGGCTTCAGCTTTGGTCTTGGCCAGGTCTCCTCTCTGTTCCTTGACCTGAGGAGAACTTTGAGAGCTTCAAAGGGTCCAGTTGTTGTTGGACTACTTTTCTTCCCACTGGTATCCTAGCAGTATCTCTGAATGATGTGACAGCAGAGTCTGTCTGCATCAGGAGCCAAGTTCAGACTGGACATAGATTCACCATGCTTAAGGGGAAGTTCTTGAGCACCCCAAAAATGGGAGAAAAGGACTTCCAGCAACCAGGAACTTATATTTATTCCTTTGCCTCTCTTACTTCCTGAGTTTAGAGAGTAAGCTTTTCTCTGGACTTTGTACGTACTCATGGGAAAGTATCAAAGACTTTTGGGGAGATGTTTTATAACAACCATATGCTACTGTAGTAAATATCTCTTTTCGTAGCTACTTAAATCTGGTTGTCTAAAATTATTCTCAACTAATAATCTTAGGAGAAAAGTATATCAGTGGGGACTCCCATTAACGGCCTTAGAGAATCATCCCCAACTCCTCAGAAGTACCCTGGATCTGTGAATGGGAGATGTTCTTAGATAGTGTATAGACAATGACTTTACCCTCTGAGCTTAGCTTTTGTGCTTTAAACTGATTTTTGCCTAATGAATTAAAAACCTGTTAGGTACTCCCAAACTATTGCAAGTGGTTATATACAAATTGTTCTGAGGCTTCTGAAGCAGAAATCCCCTGAAGTGAGTTTGAGAGCGTAGCTATTTTATCCCCACTGGAAATTAAGCAGTATGTTACATAGACTTCAGGGTCCTAAACTGGAGAGAAGTCTCTGAAAGAGATTCAGGTCTCAATAAAAAGGACATCAAGTTAAAAAAAATAGATTTAAATCTGAAGGCCCTCATGAGTTGAGAAAAGAGCTTGACATCAGCAACAAGGAATGTTCCTGTGAAGAAGAGTTTCTAGTCAAGTCTCTACAGGGAAACAAACAAAAAGAAAGAGACAGAACAACAAGTCCTTGTGGAAGATTGGGAAGGTTGGAAAAAGCTTTTTCTTTTAGGAAGGGTTATTCCCCCAACCTCCTTCCAGTAGCTGGATGTATGAAGGGCTTCTGAATTTTAAGAGGAGAACCGCAGGGTAGGCCTTGGAGCCTTAAGCTAACAGAACAAGGTAGAGCATGAACTTGTCCTCCTATGAAGAAAAATTAGGATTTAAGCTCAAGTTGGAGGCATAGAGAAGCCCTGCACTCTTTTGTCCAGTGACACCATGCCTGGCAACAACCATGGACCAACATAGTAGTGCTAAGGAGAAACTGATGCTAGGACTTCATAGAAAAACACGGGGGTAGATCATACTCTCAACAATGCAAGGCCAACCATATCTTCTGGTAACATCATTCCAGTAACTCATAGAAGTCCTTCTGCCTTCGGGCCTTGAATGGCTTGTAATCTCTGCCATACATGTAGTATTTACTCTGTATTATTCCTTCTTGGTCTTGTGCTGGTAAACAGCTGAAAAGGACGAGGAGAGGTTTCTTCATTTGAGAGGTATTGGGGCATGGTGGAAAGAATGTTAAATTTGGAGTCAGGAACACCTAGGTTTGAATCTTACCTCAGACTCTTGGTCTAAAGTCACTTAGCTATGTGACTTTAGACAAGTCACTTAACCTTTCTCAGCCTCAGTTTCTTTATTTGTAAAACTGGCATAATAATATCTGTAGCATTCGCCTCATAGAGATTCCTAGGCTTATTGAGAGGATCAAATGAAATAATGTGTGTGTTCCAAATTGCATGTGAATCCCCCAAATAAAGGTACTCCATGTTTGACATTTTCTGTGTCTTCATCTATTCAAAAGCATTGCTCGTGACCTTTCACTGATTTGTTTACCATTAACAATCAGCTAGATGGGGGCAGCTAGGTGGTGCAGTGAATAGAGCACTGGCCTTGGGGTCAGGAGGACCTGAGTTCAAATCTGGCCTCAGACACATAATACTCCCTAGCTGTGTGACCCTAGGCAAGTCACTTAACCCCATGGCCTAGCCAAAAAAAAAAAAGGTAGAAAACCATAAAACTAAGAACTGCTTTTGAAAAAAATTACCAAAAACTGTTAGTTTATGTGATTTTTTTTAAAGAGAGGAAAACCAAATGGCTAATATAAAAAATGAAAGGATTCACAACAGATGAAAAAATAAATAAAGGTAATTATTAAAATCTATTTTGCCCAATTATATGCTAATAAGTGTATAATAAATGAAATGGATGGATATTTACAAATATATGAAATATCCAGAGTAAGCAAACCAGGAATAGAGAATTTAAATAATCCACTCTACAAAAAGGCATTGAACAAATCTTAAATGAATTACCAAAGTGGGGGGGGGGACTTTAGGACCAGATGGATTTACATACAAATTGAAATCAAACATTCATAGAGCAATTAATTCTATTATCACATAAATTACTATAAATTACATATATTATTACATAAATTCTTATTATATAAATTCTATCATTACATAAACTACAAAAATAGGAAAAGGTGGGATCCCACCAAACTCCTTCTGTAAAGCAAATATAGTCTTGATAACCTAAACTAGGGCAAGACATAGCAGAGAAAGAAACACATACAAATGGCTTTCCAAAATTTTCTTATTTTCTCTTCTTTCCTTATGCTTCCACCTCTCCCTTATTTTTATTCAATGCCCCCCAATTGACCTGAGGCTACTACCTACTCCCTGGTTCATTCCAGAACCCCCCAGGGGGTGGTATCCTCCACTCAGAGAATCTCTGCAGGTTCTAGGGGTGGGGAACCTGTGGCGTCAAGGCCATATGTTGCCTTGTAGGTCCTTAAGTGCAGCCTTTTGACTGAGTCCAAGTTTTACAGAACAAATCCTTTTATTAAGGGGATTTGTTCTGTGAAGTTTGGATTTGTCAAAGGGCTGCACTTGAGGACCTAGAGGACCACGTGTGGCCTCAAGGCTGCCCCACCCCTGGTAGACCATGAGGTTCTTCAGACCAGGGACTAGCTTTTTGCCTTTCTTTGTATCCCCACAGTTTAGCACAGCGACTACCACATAGTAAGCGCCTAATACATATTTATTGACCGACTACTTCCACTCTTCTCCCTAGTGAGACATTTTTTCCAGGCAACAAGTTCTTTCAGACAAAGAAATAGACCCTTCAAACTGGCTAAGGCCCCCCCCCCCCAGGCTTTGTCTTTTCACTCGCTTCTTTGTTTTGGTCCAGGGGTTTGGGTGGAGCTATCACAAACCTCATCTTAGTCAGCATTCTATGTAGCTGAATTTTAATCTCTGAAGGCTAAATTATAAGCCAAATAAGAATTATTTGCCCAATAACTACAAAATAACTCTGAGTATGTGGTTCCTCTGTTTTCAAATCCCATATATTCTTTCATGTGGATGAATGGGTGGGGAAACCGTACAAGCTCAGGGGCGTGATGTTTGTCCCCTTCATGTGCCCAGCCATGTTCCTGGACTTTCCATTTGCAGATGTGACCCGCAAAGTCAAGAAAAAGGCTTTGTAGCACAGTTGTACATAGAGATCTTCTGTCTTGAAGACCCATCAACCACACCTGGTCCTTAATGGGATAGGACAGTTCCTGTATACAAAAGTATTAAAACGAAACCAACCCCTCTAGAGGGTGTAGGAATAACACATTTGTTGTTGGCGCAAATAGTTAAAAAAAACCTAAGGAAAATTGTCATGATATCACATGACCTCAATCTTTTGAGAAACTGGGTTAGTTTGAGTCACTAAATTACCAACCAAGGATTTGTAAAATCAGGGATTGGACTCCCAAGGAATACTCCCATATCTGTGAAGTGGAGAGGATCAAGGGAAGAAATCTATTGCTCAGTTTCCCAAAACAGGTTCTTGCCTTGTCTCTATGGCACAGCTGTTATAACTCTAGTCTGTGACCGCAATAACAAAACAAATCATGTAATGGGTGGGGAATTTGGAATCAGAAATGCAAAGCACCTTTCATCTTTTTCATTTACTTTTAAAATTTTATTTATTTATTTATTTTTTAGGCAATTGGGGTTAAGTGACTTGCCCAGGGTCATACAGCTAGTAAGTGTCAAGTGTTTGATCTGAGGTCAGATTTGAACTCAGGGCTGGTGCTCTATCCACTGCACCACCTAGCTGCCCCTATCTTTTTCATTTACTGAAAAACAGAAGGGATATAAAGGGCAGGAGAGAATTAGACAAGGCATTTCAATTCAACAATCATTAAGTAACTACCACATACGTGCTTTGCACGGTGCTAAATGCTAGAGATGCAAAGATAACAAAAACAGTTCCTTCCCTCAGGGAGGTGTTTGGTGGAGGGAGGCTACTGCTGCTCTCAGGACTCCTGGTCTTACAGGCCCTCTGGTAGTCAGTGGTATAGGTGGTTTCAGAGAAGCTCCCTTCTCCACTATGGTAGTTGGACTGGATAAAGTGGGGCCTGAGAATGATATTTGGACCTCTGGACCATAGTTTACATTACAGGGATGACAAATTCCTGGCCAGAGACGGAGTATACCTAACAAAGGTTTGTAAGAATGTATTTGCTAGGTAGCTTGCAAATCTGATTCAAAAGACTTCAAACTATGAAGGATGGGGGAGGGAGAAGACTGCTTCTGTCCCACCCTCAAACAAGATACCAAAGAGAACCACTACCGTGTAAGAAGACTAGCAGGTGAGACCCTGGTAAATTCACAGGAGACAAAAACCAATTAAGGAGCCAGTAATAAAACCTATGGCCTCAAATATAAAGATTATCTATCTATCTACCCAAATACACAATTTTTTGGCAACAAACAGAAAAATTGGAGTTCTGTTCTCATAGGCTTGATTCAGTAGTCCTTGGGTAGTTTATGTTAGATACTAGAGCAAAATGGCTCATGGATCATGCAATAATTAAAAAAAGGAAGGTTACATGACCCACAGGATGGAGGACTAGACATTTTCTCCAATCCACAAGAATTGTCAAAACTCCCCTGTAACACAGGAGCCACTGGAGCTTTTGGGCTGTAGCCTCTAGCAGAGTCACTCTTGAACCAGGCAGCCAGAAGGACAGGAATGGAGACATAATGAGGGGTTAAATAACTACTTTATTCTTCTCTTCTCAGGGGGGTTACTGATAACGGGAGCACCAACTCCTACAGCTTCCCCTAATTACTCTTCTCGCAGGGGTGAGAGAGAGTATAGCAGGAGCTCCAAGTCCTAGAGTCTCCCTTAAGTCTCGATGGAGGCCGATCAAGACACTCACAGCATTCCAGCTTGTGCATTCCCCCTAAGCCTCAATGGGGGCTGGTTGAGGCAAGCACAGCATTACACTGTCACATTCCCCACTTACTGACCAGTGCTCTCTTGATTTATAGAGGAGCACACGAGGAACTGTCTGTTTGTTGACAAAAATTTGTGTATTTGGGTAGATTGATAGATAGATAATCTTTATATTTGAGGCCATAGGTTTTATTACTGGCCTCTTTATTGGATTTTGTCTCCTGTGAATTTACCAGGTCTTCTTACACTGTAGCGGTTCTCTTTGATATCTTGTTTGAGGGTGGTGCAGAAGCAGTCTTCTCCCTTCCGCATCTTTTATAATTTGAAGACTTTTGAATTAGATTTGCAAGGTACCTAGCAAGAGGAGCATACAATTTGCCAGCAATAGCCTTACAAATTTACATTAGCCTTAACAATATCCTTGTGAGTCAGTATAGTGCATGTGCAGTATGTGTTTATAACTTTAAAC
Source organism: Vombatus ursinus (assembly GCF_900497805.2). Classification (NCBI taxonomy): domain Eukaryota; kingdom Metazoa; phylum Chordata; class Mammalia; order Diprotodontia; family Vombatidae; genus Vombatus; species Vombatus ursinus. The sequence continues at coordinate 14,287,115 of NW_020954587.1, read as the reverse complement.
ATGAATGTTTACATTATCTCATCACTATATCTCACTGAGCAGTCGCAGTAGAAATTGTTTATGATGTGAAATCCTGGGAACTAGAGATTGTTTATGGCCATGGATCTGGGAACTATTATTTTAAAAAGAATAACAAAACCACCTTACATACACTCACTGATACAGAAATTATGCAAGAAAGGTAAAGTAATTGCAACTGTTTCTAAAGGATAATACACCAGGAAGTCTAATGAGATAACAGCCTGGTGAATTAACAGCAGGGGAAAGTGCCCTCTCCCACACCAATCCCTGCTGGCACACCTCTGATACAATGGTACCATCCAACCCATGAACTTGTGCTCTGGAAATCATTCAGCTGCTTAATTTCTGTTGCTTCAGTCTCTACCAGCCCACTCTGCCCCTGCCTTCATCCCATCATGGGGTGGCAAAAAATAGCAGAACCTGAGCTGCCCTGCCTTGTGAAATAGGAGGAGACATAGGAAGGCAGATGCACGGTCTGCCTGTTGAGGCATTGTTCAGCTAGAGAACAAAAGAACAGAGAGAACTGGGTCAGGAAGCCAGCACATATCTAGAGGGGTCATGGGAGAATGATGAAGTGGCAAAGGGAAGAATTCAAATGGGGAAAGAAAGGGAGAAAAATCTCAATTCATTGGTGGGAGTGGGGGTCCCACTGAAGAACACTCCCAAGATTATTAAAATTTGGATGAGAGCAGAAAATCAAATCAACCAAGAAGCAAATGAGCGAGGTGAAATTACAACAAAACCAGAAGAAATTAAAAAAAATTATCAGAATCTACATGCACAGTTATATGCTACAAAACTAAGGAAAAAAAAGGAACAGAGGGATACCTTCAAAAATATTAAATGCCCAGACTCACAGAAGACCACATAAAGATTTTAAATAATCCAGAGAAAATGAAATAGAACTAGCTTGAAATAGAACTACCAAAGAAAAAATTTCTAAACCTGATGGATTCACAGAATTCTATCAAACTTTTAAAGAAAAATTAGTACCAATACTATGCAAATTATTCTCAAAAATTGAGAAAGAAAGCACACTAAAAAAAGAAAAACTCCCTTTATGAGACAAATACAGTTCTAATATCTAATCTAAGAAAGCATAAAGCACAGTAGAATTACATATAATTAATGAATATTAACTCAAAAATTTAAATTAATTTCTGTCAAACAGATGATAGTAGTTCATTCAAGAAAGCATTCATAACAATCAAGTTGGAATTATACCAAAGATGCAAGAATGGTTAAACATTAAGAAACAATAAATGTAATTAAATAAAGCCAAAATATCCAAAGTTATTTTAGTAGATGCTGAAAAGATTATTTCAGTAGATGCTGAAAAAGCTTTTGACAAACTACAATACTTATTCATGCTAAAAACCCCAGAAAGTATAGGCATAAAGATATCTTTTCTTAATATGATAAAAGTATATATCTAAAACTAAAAACAAGCATCATATGCAATGAGCATATATGAGGAACTTTCCCAATAAATATAGGGGAAAAAAAATCCCATTCTCCCCACTATTATTTGATATAGTTCTAGAAATCATAGCAACAGCAATGGCAAGAGAAAGAAATTAAAGGCATAAAGATAAGCAAAGAGGAGATAAATACAACAGTTTACTTAGAAAATCATAGCAAAGATACTAATTGAGATACTAGTTTCAGCAAAGTTTTAGGAAAAAAAACCCTTCAAAAATCAACATTTACATATAATAATAAGAAAATCTAAAAGGTAATAAAAGAAAGTAAAATTCCATTCTAAATAACTGTAAAATGCATAAAATATCTGGGATCAATCTACTAAGCACACGAAAAATGTGTGTAGATTCAAGACCCTCTAACGAAGCAGCTAGTTGATACGGTGTATTGGACCTGTAATCAGGAAGATCTGAGTTCAAATCTAGCTTTATATATTTACTATGTGACCTTAGGCAAGTCACAATTTTTTCCCTGCCTCAGTAACCTGCTTTGCAAACTTTAAAGAACTATGTAAATGCAAGCTATTATTGTATCATAGCTATTATTAATTCTCATAAAGTGCTCCTTTAAAGAAATAAAGGACAATTTAAACAGCTGGAGGAATAGTCAGTGCTCATGGCTAAGTCATGCCAATATAATACTACCAAAGTTAACGTATAGTTTTAATGATATGCCAAACTGCTAAAATGATACTTTACCAAACTCCATAAATTAATAAGAAAATTCATTCAGAGTAACAAAAGATCTAGAATATCAAAAGAAATATGAAAAAAGGTAGGGATAAAGGGAGAATAGCACCTATGGATGTTACACTACATCATAAGGCTGCAGTCAGTAAAAACACTTGGAATGGGTTTAAAAATAGAGAAGTATATGGGGCAGCTAGGTGAAACAGTGGATAGAGCACTGGCCCTGAAGTCAGGAGGACCTGAGTTCAAATATGGCCTCAGACCAAACATTTGACACTAGCTGTGTGACCCTCAGCAAGTCACTTAACCCCAATTGCATTAAAAAAAAATAGAGAAGTATATCAGTGGAACAGACTAGACAAAGGGGAACCATAAACAATGGGATTCAGTGGCCCGGTGTTCAATAAACAGGGAAACATAAATTACTTAAGAAAGAATTCCCTATTTGATACAAATTCCTGGGGAAACCGTAAAGCAGTCTTGCAGAAATTAGGCTTAGACCAACGCCTTACACCACATGCCACAATACATTCCAAAGAAATTTGGATTGTAATATTAAAGATCATAATATAAAAAAATTAGATAAGAAGCAGGCCACATACTTTTCGCAGCTATATGAATGATTACAACGATGTAGATGGAAAGAAGAACTACAAAACAGTAGAAAGTAAATGTTGCAAAATTACAAAGAATAAGATTGACCCTAAAGAAGAGTTAGGTAAAGATACCCCTCCCCATTCCCTTGTAGAGGTGGGAGGTCCATAGAGGTGGAACATTTAAATATTTTTCAGACTTTTTTTGTGTATTGACTAGTTTTGTTGATTTATTTTTTTCTCCCTTCTTTTCCTTTTAAAAAATAACCTTTTTTATATGTGATGGCTCTGTGTGAGGGTTATGTGGGAAGGAATACTAGGAGAAATTTTGGGGATATAAAAACAAAAGATATTAATAATTTTTTTTAAAAAAATTAACAAATGGTGATTTACTTAACCATAGGAGAAGGATATTCAACAAGGCTATACATTGAGGACGCCCCTAAGTTGATTGATCTGAGTGAAGTTCCCTTGCCCCAGTTGCTCATCCAAGAGTGCCTGGAGTTCCTCCTGTCTATCCTTTACTTAGATATCTAGGAAATAAAATTGATAGCTTGAGCCTTTAGTCCCCTGACACAATGAAGCCTGAATGATAGCCTTTTAAGAAAAAGCTGGGTTAATTGGAAACATTAACAACCTCATCGTGGGATGACTGACTTTGTTAGACTTAGCTCTTCTCAGCAATGCAAGGATCTGAGACAACTCCAAAAAGACTCACGATGGAAAATGCCATCCACATCCAGAGAAAGAACTTTGGAATCTGAATGCTGATGGAAGCATGCCATTTCCTCTCCTTTTCTTTTGTTGTTTTGTTTTGTTTCTTCTTTCTCATTCCTCCCATTAGTTCTAATTCTTCTTTACATCATGACTAATGTGAAAATATGCTTAATGTGAATGTATAAGCAGAGCCTATCTCAGATTACATGCCGTCTTGGGGAAGGGGTAGGAGAGGGAGGGGGAGAAAATTTAAAACTCAAAATCTTATGGAAATGAATGTTGAAAACTAAAAATAAATAAATTAATTTAAAAATATATAAATTAAAAAAAGAAAAAAACTAGGTTACTTTGAATGGGAAAAGGGGATAGGATTGGGTTTTTACTATGATAAGTAACGACAGGCATAGATGTTGAAATCTAATTTTGCTTCTGTTTTCTCTGCCAAAGTGAATGACCTTTGCACTGCAAATGTCAAAACAAAAATAACTGAGCGTTGATACTCAAGATAAACAAGATGATAAAAAGAGAGTACCTAGTAGTCCTTAAATTTCAAATCACCTAACTCAGAGAACTACATCCCTGAGTACTGAAAGAACTGGCAGATATGATTGCTGAGCTACTCAGTAACATCAGAACTATCGTGGAGTATGGGAAAGTTATTACAAGATTGGAGAAGTGCAAACGTTCTGATTTTTAAAATAGAGAAGAAATAGACTGTAAACCATGAGGCCAGTGAGCTCACTTGGAACAGTTTCTTTTTTTTTTTTTGAGACACAACATGAGAGACAACAACGGATAGAGTGCTGGACATGGAGTCAGGTAGACATGGGTTTGAATTCTGCCTTGGATGCTTACTGGCTTTGTAGCAGTGTGGTAGCACGGTACAGTAGAAAGTGCTGAATTTGGAGTCAGAGGACCTGGGTTTAAATCCCACTTCTTCCACTTACTACCCATGTGTACTTACTAAAGTCACCTAACTTTCCTATTATCCTGTTATCTATAAAATGAGAGGTTTGGGTTAGATAGTCTCTGAGGTCCTTTCTAGCTTTAAGATCTATGATCCTATAAATCTATGATTCTGGGAAAGTCTTCTAACCTCTGTGGGCCTCAGTGTCTTCATCTGTTAAATGAATTTGATGCCCTCTAAGTTTCCTTCCAGCTCTAAGTGTATAAGCCTATGACATTGCCTTTGATGCCTCAAAAAATTCTTAAACAGATCATTAATGATTCTTGGGGAGCATTCAGAAAGGGAACTGATTATTTCAAGAACCCAGCATGGTTTCATCAAAAATGGGTCATGCTAGACTAAGCTCATTTTCTTTTTTGACCAAGTTACTGAACTTGTAGATGAGAAAAATCTGGTTGATATAATTTACCTAGATTTTAAACAAAGCTTTTAACAAAATAGCTCATTTAACTTTTGCAGGGAAAATGGAGTGATATGTAGTAGACAATAATGCAACCGGATAGACTCAAATCATTGGATGGTCAGATTTAGTTGTTAATGGTTCATCTGTAACGTGAAGGAGGTCTCCAGTAAAGTACTCCAAGGATATGAGCTTGGCTCTATGTTGTTTAATATTTTTATCTGTAGCATCAGCTGATAGGAAACATTGCTTTTTGCCAGCTGGAAGGAAGTATCAAAGCCTCATGGTAGTTAGAAACCATGTGGTACCTGCCAAGACAAGGCATCTGGGCAAAGGAAAGCCATCTCCCTCCTGGCCTTTCTGGCTAGTTTTCTGCTTCACTAGCTGGGTCACCCTAAACTCTAATGGAAGAGATCAAAGACAAGAGTTCTTTCCCTCAGGGTATGGGCTTGCACAGACTGGATTCTGTTTCTACTCTAAACAGAAATTAGGTCTCCTAGTTGGGTAGGGTCCCCCAAATTGAGGGTTAGGAGCAATCTCATCAGGCACACTTGTCCTTCAGAGACTCATTGACCTTAATAGGAGATGAGTTTTTAACAGAAATAGAAGGAAAAGTGTAGATCACAAATTAATAATTAGTTATTGATATAATAGTATATATAATATCAATTTCTTTCACTAATAAGTGTCTGAGATCAGATTTGAACTCAGTTCTTCCTGACTCCAGGCTCAGCACACCATGCCCCCCTAGTTGCCCATAATTAGAATTGGATCCAGTTTAAACCTTAAGTGTTAGTGTACACAGAACTGTGTAACAGGAGAGAGTCCTAGGAAAGTGTAGTCACAGACTCCTCTGGTGAGTCACTCTGTAAAGTAGACATTTGGTAGTTTGATGGGTTTAGCACTGAACAAATAAATTAATTTAGGTAGTATTGTCATCTTATCAACCCTTTGTTTCAGGAACCACCCCCAAAGTTTCCCTTGGGAGACCATGTCACTACCCTTCACCCATTTAGCTACACTTCCTCCCTCTATCCTTAGAGTGCCTATTTGTATTAACAGCCATATTCATCCCAGCAACCATTAGAAAGATGGTGGCATTCTTGATAGTAATAAGGAAGTTTGGAAGAAGGGTAATCTTAGGGAAGAGATAAGGAGTCTATTCTGGGCGTGTTGAGTTTGAGATGCAAACAGGGAACTCCTTTTCAAAATACCCTAGAGAAAACCCATAAAAATGGCTCATCTATACATCTATTTTGGAAAGACACTGCAGCTAAGTTAAAATTTTTTTTAAATTGTTGATCCTAGAGAAATAAGGGATTAAAATAATTTTGATCTACTCATTCTTATGTTAAAATGGGAACCAAGTTTTTGTTTTTTATGTTCATGTGAAAAATGAGCTTTCACACTTTAAAGAGGAAGTGTGATTAGTCACTACGTGATCAGTCAGAGAGAAAATGTCAAAATACAGACAGAGGTCATAGAATTGAGGAAGTAGGTGAATAAGCCTCAAAGGGTTACAGAAATTTCTCCTCTCTAATGAACTGCTTTTAAATCATAAACAAGCAGCACAAATGTACTGTTCTTACATTCTTAAAGATGGCCTTTAAAAATGCCACTGACAGTACTCTTGGGGTGTTATGGACAGATGGAAGAATTAAGGAAGAAGACCTTATTATACTTTTGACATCCTTTCTCTAAAATAATAAACAGTAATATAAGGAGGAAAAATCTTGCTTGTGAAATTCACATTGTTTCTGGTCAATTCTTAGGTATCACATTAGTTGATATTTATAGAGTACTTTGAGGTTTACAAAGTGTATGTATACACATACACATACACACACACACACACACACACACACACACAATTTCAGTTGATTTCTCCAACATCTCTATTCAGTAGGTGAATAGTTATCTGTATTTTATAGGTGGGACAGCTAGGTGGCACAGTGGATACAGCGCTGGGTTTGGAATCAGGAAGATTCATGTTCCTGAGTTCAAATCTGCCCTTAGACACTTACTGGCTATGTGACTCCTGACAAGTCACTTAAGACTGTTTACCTCAGTAACTCATCTCTAAAAATGATCTGGAGAAGGAAATGGCAAACCACTGCAGTACCTTTGCCAAGAAAATCCCAAAGAAGGTCATGATGAGTCAAACACGACTGAACAACACCCAACAACGTTTTATAGATGAGCTAACAGTGATTCAGAGCAATTAAAATGATTGGTCCAATGTCACACAGCTAGAAAGTATCGCTGAGGTAGAGTTCAAGCCCAGGTTTTCCACCTCCAAATCCAGTGTTTTCCAATTATCAAGATGTGATTGCTATAAAGGGCTTCATATGGTATCCTGCCATACCCTTGGCTGCTTATACTATTCTTACCTGAAATCAAATGGAATTAAGGAAGCTTTGTCCTGTTATATATGTGCTAATTCATTCTGTGCCCTTGAACTTGATCTGGAGGACCCATATTGATGCTGTTATAATCATGTCCTGCTTCTTCCCCTCATGGCAAATCTCTTTAACCAGGGCACATCTGAAGTGGAGGCTGGCTTTGAGGTATCAGGTTATCCCTTCAATTTTCAGTTCTTTGTCACCCCAAAAAAGAGCTGCTATAAATATTTTTGTACATATAGGTCCTTTTCCTTTTTTTCTCTCATCTCTTTGCGATATTGACCTAGAAGTAGTATTGCAGGGTCAAAGGGTATGCACAATTTTATAGTCCTTTGGGTATAGTTCCAAATTGCTTTCCAGAATGGTTGGATTGGACTGGAGAATGGGTTGGAGAGGGGAGAGGCTTGAGGCAGGAAGGCCCACCATCAGGCTATTGCAGTGATCAAGGTGTGAGGTTATGAAGGCCTGCACTAGAGTGATGGCAGTGTCAGAAGAGAGGAGGCATGTTCAAGAGATGAGGAAGAGGGAAGAAGAGAGAGTTCCTGGTGAATTACCCAAATTTTTTTCTGTACCAGAGTACAAAGTGGGGGAGCCACAGGAGATTTGAGGAGGGATTAAAAGGTTTAGAAGAGACTCTGATAGTCAGTTGATAAGGGAGGTATAGTAGGTTTGCCTAGCAACAGTGAGGGCTCAGTTACAATTACGTAACAGAAATTTGTTCTGGTCCCAGTTAGAAGGGTTGCATGATTTCTTCCACCTTTGTTCAGCAGCATGTATGTAGGAATGAAGGCAATGAATAGTGGGAGTAGGCTGAAGCTTGACTGGGTATAATCTCTGATGTGAGAAAGGGGCTAGGAAGAAGAGGAGGAAACATAGAGTTGAATTTGCTCACCAAGGAGTCAAGATAGGGAGAAAAGGCGAGAGTGGCCAGTGCAGGGGAGATGGCCTAGGAGAGAATTGATGGGTCAAGAGATTGGAGACCAGGGTACAGATGAAAAGTAGGGTTTTGTAAGGAAAGGCAGAGGGAGAGGTAAAAATCCAATATGGTGGATAAGGGGATTTTGGAATTCTTGAATGTGGAAGTGGCACATTTTGAGTGATGTCAAGATCAAGCATGTCACCATCTTTGTATGTGGTTGAGGTAGAGTGGAGGAGCTCATGGGAGGTGAGTAGGTTGAGGACCTGAGTGGTTAAGGTATTCGAGGAAGAATCAATATGTGTGCTGAAGTCCCCTAGTATGAGGCAGGAGTTGGGGAGGAGAGGAAAACTGTAAACCAAATATTGAACTCATTAAGGAAATAAGGGGATGATCTGGAGGTTCCTGCCAGCAGCTGGCTTAGGATGATGAAGTTGTAGAAAAATAAACAGAAGAAAGCCAGGCTAGGCCAGTCAAGGGCCATGAGCCACAGTGAAGAGGGTTTCATTCAGTTTCAGAAGTGGAGACCTTTGCCACTCACAATTTTATTGTTAAGCCCTTTTCCAAAGCCTCAGCCTCGCCTTTTAATCTTATTCAAATGCGCTTTCCTTCCTGGCCCCAAAAAGAACCTGGCTTCAGTTTTGTTTACCAGTCCCAGGAAACCCTTAAAGTTTTAGAAACTGCCTTATTTCTCTTTGAAAGCAAACTTCCCCCCTTCCAGTTCCCTTCATTATCTATTCTCATTGTCTGTTCAAATCTCTCCGACATTCCAAAGGGAAATTCTCACCTGGACCCTTTGTCTTTATCACCTTGCCCTTCAACTGGCCTCTCATTCCATTGTTTTGCCTTCCTGACCATTTCCCACCCTTAATCCTAGCTAGGTGCCATGAGGTCCAGGACCCAGGAGTTCTGTTCACCCCAGCTTGCTAGCCACTCCCATCCAGATCTCCTTAGACCCCTCCTCCTGTCACCCCAAACTGCTTGGCCACTCCTAGACCCCTTCCACAGTCTTTCTGTACTTAAGATTCACCTTTGCCCCTTTCTGAGACTGGGAATTTCTCATGCCTAGAGGCTGAGCTGTTCCCAAGCCTGCTCATCCTTCTGAGCATCACCTGGCCTGACCACCTTAGCCCCCAGCCCCCATTCTGAGGCTGAGCTGTTCTCAAGCCCAGAGGCTGAAGTTTTCTCAAGCCTGCTCGTCTTTATGGGTGTCACCTGGCCTCCCCCATTCAGACATCCATTCAGACCCCCATTCAGATGTCACCTGACCACCTTAGCCCCCATTTAGATCACCGACATTTGGTTTCCTTGGGGATCTGGCCTATATGCTTTATCTTCAATAAACTTTTTCTCTGTCTGGAAGAAAATTTTGGGTTGAATTCTTTCAGGCAGATCTGTGCCACGATCTGGGGCTTTTTCCCAGCACCCCAAAACTTCCCGCAATCTTGGGCACCTCTGTGCAACTAGGAGCACCCCAAAACCCCTACCCCTCTTCAACAGGACTGTTTATTTCTAGTGAGGCTTGAACTTTTATACATAAAAGTAAATGATGATTTACAATATCCCAAGAGCAAAGAGCTAAAGATACAAAGTTCTCAGTAGATAAGATACTGGAGGAGCATCGCTTCAGGGTGAAGGTTAATTGCCTATTCTAAGACTTCTTTGTTTACTTGTGACTACATGCTTTCCCACAGGACTCAGTAAATGTTTACTCAGCAGCAAAGCAAGTCCAGGGTAAGGTTAGGGACAGATGATCCAGTGAAGGCCATTGCCTTTACCCGTACTGACCCCTAATGGTTTAGAGATTTTCCAGGTAGACCCTGTCCCCAACAAGTTACCAGGATTTTGATTGCATGATTGGTATAAATAGCATGAACCTGAAAGGAAGAGAGGTTACTGAGTGAAAGAGAAAGGGAGAGAACCTGGAAGTGGCAATGAAAAGCAAGGAGAATTCCAATCCTCCACCTTGACCAGTGATCCAAGGAGAACGAGTGAAGGTGCAGCCAATACTGAAAAAGGTGGACAAGGATACTCGGCAGGAATCAGGTTTCAGTAAAAGCTAGTAAAGGGAAGGAGTAGGAAAGAAATAGATTTAAGATGAAGGGAAGTTTTTTGCTTATGGAGCAGGTATTCCAGAGGACACAGCGGAAGGGCTGATTGGAGTTAGGATGAAACTTTGGGGTGGAAGTGTTGAGTGGGATTCGAAGAATTGGGTGATGGAGGGTGAGGAATGGGTTTTGGATGATGATCTATAGGAGTTTAGAGTCCCTGGGGTGGGAAAGGTATGATCAGGTATGAGAATGTTCATCGTGGAGTGGAGGGTGCCTCTCCATTCCCCTCAAAGGACAGGTGCAGCAGGTAAGGGAAGGCTTGAAGGGAAGGTTGCTCTTCTTTGCACTGGAGGTTCTCCACATCTCAGTTGGGACATTAGGCTGGCAGCAGGAGTTGGCAGATGCCTTGTGCTGATATGGATGGAAGTGGTTTCTTTGAGGTATATGGAAGATTCCTGGCTGGCCCCTAGTAACTTTTCCTCTGGGAATGCGCTGCCCTGAGTAGGAGATGGAAAGCTTATGGAAGGCTCAGGGTACTAGCACACCTATGGTCTGAGGTCTTCTCACCCAAGGAGGCTGACTTTGAGGTGGCAGCAGGAAGTAGTAGCCTCCCTTTGCATATGGAAAAACATTTATCTAGTGCTTAAGATTTGCAGGGTCAAAGGGTATGCACAATTTTATAGCCCTTTGGGCGTAGTTCCAAATTGCTTTGCAGAATGGTAAAGACATATTCATATTATGGGGTCCGCTATTTCCAGCACATCCACTGCCAAAGATTTTTATAAGTAGTGGTATAATATTAGGTATTAATTTATTCCATTGATCACACTTAAAAGTATGTGAGGGACTGTCTGATGTTGGCAGCTACCAGGTTGAGTACTGTGGCAAGGGTAGGGTAAGATCTGGGTATTTTGGAAGTCGAGGCAGGGACTGTGGTAGGCAGAGTCGTGTGCACTGGGATGGGCTGGATACGGAGAAGCCCTGAGGCAATTGGGCAGTGCTCTGTGACATAAGCTGGGTACAAGGAAGTAGCTGAGCCTGAGCTCCTGAGGCAAGGGGCGGTGCCACGTGGGAGTGGGATGGCAGAGGACTGAGTTCCCTCTGCTTAGTCCCCTCCCTATATGCAACGTCATCCCCAGATGCCTCTTGTGACCTTCCTGACCTCCGGGTCCCTTTGTGCAGCACTGACCCAGTCCCCTCCTGAGTCTGACTTCCTAGGTCACGTACTCTTGTCCATGCGTCAATCCCAGATGCCTCCTTCCTGTATCCAATCCTGGCCTCCTACGTCACTCCCTCCCCCTTGGTGTGCTAAACTCAGACAGCCCCTTCCGGTATCTGACCCTACAATCATTGGCTAGTAGCGGGCTGGGGAGGAGGGGCTAAGTAGGTACTTAGGAACAAGCGTGGTCAGAACACACGTGCGCTCTCCCCTGGCTCCTGCCCTGTTGCTCTGGCCTTGCTGCTTGGGCTTGCTATGATGGTTTGCTGTGTTGGCCTCTGAATAAAGCTCTGATGTTGGTGCCTCCCGATGGCTTGTCTCTGTGTGGTGATCCGGCTGAGGACCGAAGACCCGGGAGTGGGTAAGACTCTGGCAGTGTACTTCTTTTAGGAGAAGTGGGTACTGGCGCACGACTGGCAGAAGGTCGGCGTGCGGCCCATATAAAAGTACATTGTAATTTAGTTCAAATCTGCATTCTACAATCTCAGAAAGAACCCATTGATTATCAATTCACTCATAACTTTCTTGGATTTTTCTCTATCTATTTTCAAATCAAGTTGTGATTGTTGTTACTGCAGTTTCCATAAGTAAATACATAAAATTTCTCACATGTTTCTTACTTTAACAAAGCCAAAACTTTCCTAAAACAATTTTTACAATATATTCAAGACTCCTGTTTTTTTAAAAATATATCTCTCCCAGGGTCTGAAAACTTACACCTTTCTTATTACCTTCATATTCTTCTTTTAAACTTCCTTTTATTTTGTTCATTCCCTAAATTCTCTTTTTTTCAATAGTATTTCAGGCTATTATTCTCTAATCTTCACTTCACTGAGTTTCTCCTTTCTAATTTTAGCATACATAATTGTTAAACAAAACCAATGACTTACTAAAAACTTTTACTCCCTGTAGTTGGGACTTTGCCAGGACTTTCCCTATAATAGTTAAACTTTGTTAAATTATTGCCATTTCTGTTATTCCCTAAGAGATGGAAGCACCAAAAAAATCTTATAAGATGCTTTGTAGCAATTATAAAAATCTTGAACAGCTTTATAAAAACTTGGTCTATTAAAATAACAATTAAGTTCTGGTATATTATTCATAAAAGGAACACAAAGCATTCTTCTAATTAAATATGTACATTTCAAGTTGCTATCTTAAATAAGCTTCTCTTTTTGTGGGCAAGAGGCAAAAACAGTTCTTAAAAATTCAAAAATATCTGTTATAAAGATGGATAGGAATCTCATATAATTTACAGCAAAATTTCTAATTTCAAAACACATACCAATTAAGAAGTTATTTCTAAATTGGTTTTTACTTCATTTAACTTGTAAAACTCCCAAGTATCCAATTACATTTTTTTTAAGGCAATTGGGGTTAAGTGACTTGCCCAGGGTCACACAGCTAGTAAGTGTCAAGTGTTTGGTTTGAGACCGGATTTGAACTCAGGTCCTCCTGACTTTAGGGCCAATGCTCTGTCCATTGTACCACCTAGCTGCACCACCCAATTGGATTTTCTAATAAAACTTATTTATCTAATTCACACGAACCTTTCTCTTTCCATGACCCTTTCCTGGCAAGGCTGAAGTTACTAGCCATTTGAATAGTTTCTTCACCTGCTAATTTATCTCTTCTGTTCAAAGAAATCTTTAACTGGTATAACTGGGCAGCTCTTAACTAAATGCCGCTGAATGTCTTTACCTATTGCCTTACTCAGTTTGGTTGCCGCAGACTTGTGCTATCTCTCACACACACACACACACACGGAAGTCAAAATTTGGCAATTACTTTGATTTAGGTTGGTCCTTCGTTTAATGCATCACCAGTTAGGACAAGACATCCTCAACCCTACACATTGGAGAAACACTGAGAGCCAATAGAGAAGTAGGAATTCCCTCAGCTCCCTGCAGTGTACAAAGAGCTGAACATTTGTGGATACCCTCGTTTGCCTCTTTATCCCTTGCCAGGAGATCTTTATAGAGACCCATCTCTGTAAAGGCACATGTAAATTTATCTCTTCCTCATTTTATATGTCGATCCAATTAAATACAAATTTAAAAGCCATAGCTATTAACACAGATAGAAACACTCAAACAGACATAAATCATACAACATTCACCCTTTTTGTCAAGACAAGATCTGAAACTGTTGTGAATAGAGGGCTCTCACAGAAACACTCCCTTTGTGGAAAATTTGTCCCACTTAAGTCCAGTAGAATAGGGGGATGTTCTGATAAGGACTTGGGTGGGGGCAGCTCTTATCTCTCTATCCTACTGCTGGCACCAACTATCACAAATGAATTTAACAAAAGGGTAAACTGAGTCAGGTCTTTGAACAATATAACATTTATTAGCAAGGGCATGCTACCTGTCAATAAATGGATCAATGGATGAATAACTTGCCTCCATTAATGCCAAAGACCCTAAGCAAAAGGACAATTTTCCTTACATAGGTTTTGGGGAGTACAGAACAAAGAACAGTAGATGGCATCATGGAATTAAGGGAAATATCGTTGGTTACAGAGCTGAAGTTCAAGGAACAACATGATTAGTTGGAAGTTTGTTAATGGGCATATGGCCATAACAATGACCCACCCCTTCTTCTCTCATGAGACTGAGAAGTACTCTTTGTTTGAATCCAGGTGCAAGATAGTGGCCCAGACTTTTGGACAGCAAATCAGACATCCGTGAAGGATAGCTTGGTCCAGTAAAGATACCAGGTCCATCTTCTTTTCTTTTCACATGCATTCTCCAAAGTCAGTCAAATTCCTTGAGCAGAAGAGCTGGAATTTTAAACTTAACACATTACTGACCAACTGAAATTTGAACTAAGTTCAGAGACAAAGAACCATAATTCAAATAGTTACGGGACAAAATCAATTAATTATAAATAGGATCAATAAGAAATTGATACAGGATCAATCTTAATATTCTCAGATGGAGGACTTCAAACCAACATTCAGGCATTATCCCTGATATGTATTTTGTCTTGGCCTTTTGAATGGTCAGTTGAATCTGGTGACTTTGTCCCAGTATGGATTATTTTACAGTCTCTCAACTTTTATTATGACTGTCTACTCTAAGCATCAGTAATCACCAATGGATTTTAATGTCTATAAAATGACATGATTTATCCAGTGTCTCATAAATTTTTTACATTATTGACCCATAATGCTTACATTTGAACAATGTATTAAATTTAATATTAAATTTGAAAATGTATTAAATGATCAGTCTTGTATTATGGTGTCTTCAAATCAGTATACAAAAATAACTGAAACAAAGCAAGAAACAGTACAGTAAATATGCGCATTAGCAATAACAACAACATCCATTTGCATAACAGGCAGTTAAATAACGGTATTCAGGTTAGCACCAACAAATAATAGATATTCTTAGGCATGTATAATATTGGGATGCAGTAGGTTAGACACAAAGAAGACAAGTACACAAGAGGGAAAGAAAAACAAAGCAGAGGCAAAATAAATGAAATCCAAAGGTAAAAACAGCATTCACAATAAAATCCAATGGAAAACTTCAGAGATAAAGAAAAGAAAAATAAAATAGCAGAAAGTGAAATAAAGTATACTTCAAAGGAAAACAAAATTGCTACATAAAATATGATACATTCAACAGACACAAAATAAAATTAATTTAAAAAATTCAACAAAGTTTTTCCCAAAGTACTAAATTGTTGAACTAAATTAAACTCTAAAGTCAAGCATAAAAGGAAAATAAATAAATACTATAATGGCATGAAAATAAAAATAAAGAATTTTTGTAGTTTAGGTATTTCCAATGGATGCAGCTATAATGCAGGAAATTATGCTTAAAAGGAAGCAGCAAAAAACGAACTGAGTATTTAAACTTCAAAAGCAGAATAAAAGGACAAAAAGCTTACATACTATATATAATATATAAGAAAGATTTTAGGGGGTTAGGCTTCCACGGCAGGATAAGAAATTCCAAGAGCTTGTGGATAGTCCCTCAACCAATCAGAAAGTACTCCAAACTTTTCTATAAACAACTAGTTCTTAAGAAAGAGCCCTGGAGCTATATTCCAAAGAGATCACACCAATGGAAAAGGACCTACATGCACAAAGATATTCATAGCAGCTCTTTTTGTGGTGGCAAAGAATTGGAAATTGAGAGGATGCCCATCAATTGGGGAATGGCTGAGCAAGTTGTGGTATATGAATGTGATGGAATACTATTGTGCTATAAGAAATGATGAACAGGCTGACTTCAGAAAAACCTGGGAAGACTTGTATGGTCTGATGCTGAGTGAAGTGAGCAGAACCAAGAGAACATTGTACACAATAGCAGCCACGTTGTGTGATGACTAATATTGATAAACTTAACTCTTCCTGGCAATACAAGGATCTAAGACATCACCAGAGGCCTTGTGATGGAAAATGCTGTCCACATCCAAAGAAAGAACTATGGAAGCTGAATTGCTATTTTTTTCTCTTCTGTTGAGTTTTGTTTCCTCTTTCTGATGGTTCTTCCTATTGGTTTTAATTTTTACTTACAACATCACTAATGTGAAAATAAGTTTAATATGAATGTAAATGTATAGCCTATATCACATTGTGCGCCACCTTGGGGAGGGTGGTGGGAGGAAGGGGGAGAAAAATTTTAAACTCAAAAGCATGTGGAAGTGATTGTTGATAAATCAAAATAAATTAAAAAAAGAAAAAGAAAAAAATCAAAGAGCCAAAGAGGCTAAACCGGTTGCAACCAGCCAGGTTCAAGTTCAGGGCTTGGACTAGGCAAAGGCTTTTCTTTTGAATATTGACTGACACACCCCAAGGGCAGAGATAGCTGCCATTTTGGAGCATGGAACCCATAAAGTGGGCGGAGTTAACGGAACATGGACAAACATGGGATGGGCTGTCCAGAAAGGGTGTAATTCAGATGGACTAGACCAATAGGAGCTCTGATGGGTGGAGTATGGATCTTACTAAAGATTTAAAAGTTGATTCTACCACTGAACCAGTGCCCACATGATACTAAAGTCGGTTGTTGTGCCCGTTTCTCTCACGAGAAGCATAATAAATTCCTTCACTCACTGTAGTAGATTTTTGTTTCAGATTTTTCTAACATAATATACAAACATATATGGATGTATTATGTATGTATTTATATATGTATGTGTGTATATCTCCTATGGACAAGCCTCTCCATATGAGAGTTGTTCACCAGCTGGGTTACTATGGGAAAGGAAGAATTCTCATTGGTCTGATCCAGAGGTGGGGAACCTGCCTCTGGTCCTTTCCCTTGGAATTCTGGCACCACCCTTCTTGTCCATCCTTTACTATCTACTCCCTTTGTTGTTGCCTGTGGCTCTTTGCCCACAGATGGATTTCATTTTGCATATGTGAAGGAAAACAAAGGCACAAGGGACCATATGACCATCACAACAAAAGCTCTGCCCCTCCTGGGGAGCCAAACTTCTTTTTTAATCTCTTTTCTTTTATCCTAGGTGAAAAGAGATGAGATCCATGAGTTCTTTACATATTACTAAGTCTTTTCATAACTCCAAGCCAGAGAGCTACTCCTTTTCAACAATTCAGTGTCCCATTTTCCTCACATCTGTATACTTTGCTCAGTTGCTGTCCCTGTCCCTTTTCCTATACTCAGTGAATCACACAGATCAGAAGCAGCTGTGGTTGTTGTTCAGTCATTTCGGTCTTGTCCTGACCCTTCATGACCCCCATTTGGGGTTTTCTTGGCAAAGATATTGGAGTGGTTTGCCTTTTCCTTCTCCAGTTCATTTGACAGATGAGGAAACTGAGGTAAACGGGGTTAAGTGACTTGTCCAGGGTCACACAAGAAGTAAAGTGTCTGAGGCTGGATTTGAACTCAGGTCTTCCTGACTCCACCCAACCACTTAGCTGTTACTATGGTTAGTCAAGTCTTATCTAGCCAGCATTCAAAACTAATTATACAGAAATATAACAAGAAACTTGGAATGGGAACTCACTCTCCCACATGGAACGGAGAAGGGAGTGTAAATCTTTACTTCATTTCTCACCTGGTTGCACTACTTTGGGACTTCTAATTTGGGACTTCTCTGACTTTTCAGGCCACGTCCCAGGAAGTTTATTATTGGGACAACCTTATCATCTTGTAAGATCTAATCAGTCTTGGTAGTCCCCTCATCACTACCCTCTGCCTCTCTAATTGGAAGGTGGGGCCATGAACTCCAAACCACCTTTTAACGAGAGTACCTGGCTCATATATCTCCTCATTTCTCATTTGGCTGCACTACTTTGATTTTTCTGACTGATTTCAAAACCACACCCCACCTTTGGGTACTTCCTTCTCTATGCCCTGTCACCACTCCCTTTTCAATTGCCTTTGTGTGTTGTCTTCTCCATTAGATTGGTACATAGTAGGTGCTTAATAAAAGTTTATTGATTGATAGGTAGGTGGGAAGAATTACCATCATCTTTAGCAAAGTCTGATGGCTATAGTCTCTTTTTATCATCCAAGCCCTAAGTAGTGTTAACATAGTTTAACAACTACCTCCTCCCCATCCTAGAATTTAGGTAGCAGCAGTGGTGGCAGAGAAAGCTACTCCTCAGGTACTATCTCTAACTTGAATCCCAGACTGAAAGCCAGAACCAAATGCTCATGCTACCAGATGAACTCAGTCTAAGATTCCACATGCTTGCTTATGATGGGGTTGGGATCTAGACTCCAAAAAGGAAAAACCCTGGACTTTCCCATGTGGCCAAATCTCTGGTTTTTGCCTGAGGCTATAACCCCATCAACTGGCCTTTCATTGTGGCTACACCCAATCTTCCAATTCTGTTACCTTTAACCTAACCTGGCCTTTCTTTGTTTTACCTCCCTATGTATGGCCCCTGGCCATTTCCCATCCTTAATCCTAGGCTCCTTTCTCCCTTCGCGGCTTCAGTTTACTGGCCACTCCTAGGTCCCTTCCACAGTCTTTCTGTATATAAAGTCTACCTTGTCTCCATGAAGATGCTTAGATTCTTATAATCTAGCCACTGCTCAGATTCCTAAAATCTAGCCACTGCCTAGATTCTTATAATCTAGCCACTGCTTACTCACGTTCAGACTCCGTAAGAGTCAGCCCAATATGACAATGTTCTAATAAACCTTGTTTTTGGCTGAAAGAAGGCTTGGGGCGAATTCTTTTGGGTAGGACCTGGGTTTTGTGATTTTGGGGTCCCAGCACCCCTGGCCCTCTAAACCGCATTACTTACTTCTCACAGTCTGCAAGATTTTCACCTTTGAGGATGAAGGGGAAACAATGTATTTTTCAAGATTCACAGTCCTTCTGTGAAAAGTCAAAGAATTTCATTCTAGATAGCAGAACTTCATTTCTGGTATAATTTCTTTTTAGTAGAGAAAAGCACCAAAGGTTACACCTGTATTATTATTTTTGCTAGGCTGTAATGCATAAAGGATATTTCCTATCTGCTCTTTTTTACATTTATAGCTTATCTTTGCTCTTTTTGGTAAAGGTATGACATTGTACCAAGAAATAAGTATATTCTTTTATTTTCTCGTTCAGAAGATATCAGAAGACTTTCAGCCCTGTCTTTGCCAGAACACAATATGGAATATTGTCTTTGATTCTGGGCAACATAGTTTAAGAAGAATATTGGTAAGTTGTAAAGTGTCCGAAAGAAGATTATCAGGATGGTGAATGGCTTTGAGCCTGTTATATGAGGATCAATTGGGGAAATTGGGTATGTTCATCCTGCAGAAGACTTAGCAGGGAACAAGATAGCTGTCTTCAACTAATTGAAGGACTATAATGTGGTTAGGGATGATTATTTGGTTCCATAGAACAGATCTAGAAATAATGGGTGAAAGTGGCCAAAAGGAAAATTTAGAGTACTTGACAGGGAAAAACTAAACTTTCTAATAATTAGTGCTGTTCAAAATTGAAATGAGTCGCCTTGAGAAATGGTGGGTTCCTTTTATTTGGAAGTCTTCAGAAAGTGTCCAGATTACTACTTGTTGGGTAGATTACAGCAGGGTTTTTTTTTTCCAAGTATGGTTCAGGCAAGATGTCTGATAAGGTCCTTTTAAACTTAATTTCTGTGATTCTCCAAGTTTGTTCAGTTCTATGATTTTCTCCTTATCTTCGTTAGATTTTTCCAGCTCTGAGAGGAACATTGCCTCCTACAATTCTTATGTCCTTTTGCATATTGATTTGATATTGGTTCATTGTCTAAGGTTCTTTTCAGCATAATGTAATTTTTTCTCAATTTTTATTTGTAATAATAATTTGATAACAAATCCTGCTTTCTTGGATTTGCTTGATATATAGTAAATTTTCTTCCAGCTTCTAATTTTTGTGCTTTATATATATTTTTTTTCCTTATCCATTGTCATTCTTATTTCACTGGATTGTTTGTAATCTATTCAGATTTAAAGTTATGATTTTTAGGTGTTTTCCTTATTTCACATTATCTCCTTCCTCTTAACTCAGTACTTTGTCATTGTGATTCATTTTGATTCCCATCCCCCCACTTCCCATTGCCAGACTTATTTCAAATCCAATGAATTTACTGTATTTCTTTACTTTTAAATTTATGTTTTTCTCTCTCTTCACCTGTCCCTTCTCTTTTCTAGTCTAGGTAAGCCATTAGTTCAAAATTTTTCCTCCCTTCCAACCTTTCATTTTAAGTAAGTTTCTTTCCAAAGTTTTTGCTTTTTCTTCATTTTTTTTTTTTTACCTTCCAGACTATTCTAAATTTCATTTTATGATTCCCTTACTTCTTCCTGCTTTATTCTTTGTATCCCTCATAGGAGCAAAAGTTTCAGAAATATCAGGTTTGAGCTCTTTCTACTAGTTTTAGGTAGTCTCTGTAAATCTTACTCTGTTCTTCTGTGACTGTGTGCAAATTCATGAGGGATTTCTACCTCCTGCTTTTATCAGTCCCTAATGGGAATTTTCTTTAGTGGTGCCCTTTTAAATTTTCCTTAAATCTTGAACCCTTTCGGTCCTTTCTGTCCCTTGATTTGTCTTCATTCTTTTTTTTTTTTTTTTGGTGAGGCAATTGGGGCTAAGCGACTTGCCCAGGGTCACACAGCTAGTAAATGTGTCTGAGGCCAGATTTGAACTCAGGTCCTCCTCACTCCCCGTCCAGTGCTCTATCCACTGCCTTACCTAGCTGCTGCAATCTGTCTTCATTCTAATACATCATAGAACAGATTGTTTTAAAAATATGATAACTTATGGGGCAGCTAGGTGGCATAGTAGATAGAGCACTGGCCCTAGAGTCAGGAGGAACTGAGTTCAAATCTGGCCTCAGACACTTGACATTTACTAGTTTAGCTGTGTGACCCTGGGCAAGTCACTTAATCCCATTGCTTGCCAAAAACAAACAAAACAAAATAACTTACAAATGAGTGAATTGATTTCATTACATTAGCCCTTTCTTAATTTTACTTTTTAAATTTTTCTTGTGTTTCTGTTGTGTTTGCAAGTCAAATAATACACTTATATATTTGTTTTTTCAGGAATGCTTCCAATGCCTATCTTTTGTTGAATGGCCATCTTTTTCCATTGATGGTTAAACTTAGGTTTGCAGAATAACTATTTTTGGGTTGCAGCTTGGAATCCATTGATTTTTTGAGTATGCTATTACATTCTGCCTTTTGAAATTGTGAGAAGTCAAGTCAAATGAACAAGCATTTATTAATGTGTCAAGTATTGTACTAAACCCTGGGGATTCAAAAGAAATGCAAAAACAATCCCTGCCCTCAAATAGCTCACAATTTAACCGGGGAGATAACATGCAAACAACTATGTACAAACAAGGTATGTACAAGAACTGACTAGTTCTGTTATTTGAATTAACCCTTCTTTTAGAAAGTCTTTCTGCTGGTTGCTTAAAAAACTTGCTATTGATTTTATGAAATTTAGCAACTATATGCCTTGAAATGTGAAGCTTTTTTTTTTTCCTCCCTGATGGTATCTGTGGATTTTAAAAGCTGATTTGTGTGTTGAGTTTCAGTTTCAGACCTAAGTTAATTACTAGTTTCTTACGTTATCTCATTTCTCTTTTTAACCATTCTGTTTTTTTGCTATTGTTCCATGGTGTCTAGGGAGTTCACAGGTTTTTCCCTTTCACTAGGTAAAATTGCTTCATTGTCCTTCATATTATATTTGTTGAAAGTGCTTTGGTTTCACTTTGAGGTTTTACTCATTCTTTCTTCTATTTTATTTTATTTTTTTCTTGTTAATTTGTCTGCTTGTGAACTAGGTTTTAAAATTCAGGTTCTCTTGACCTTTTGGTCTTTGGGCCTTTTTCTTGTACTGTATTCCTGACCTCACTAGCCTCACACTTTCTGGCTTCTACCTTTTCCACTGATGGACAGACTCTTAAAGCCCTTTTCATGATGGGGCTATGAGGGTCGATAGGTTCTGATTCCTATTGTAAGAAATCTTGAGTGTAGGAAGAGGATTGACCCGTTGCCTTCTAGTGCTCCTTTCTTCAGATCTACCACTTATTTTCTTCCCCCTTCCAACGTAAGTTTCTAAGCACTGCTGTATATTCCATACTGCTCAAGCGCCCTGTCCTGCCTCC
The DNA here is from genome assembly GCF_900497805.2 of Vombatus ursinus. Classification (NCBI taxonomy): domain Eukaryota; kingdom Metazoa; phylum Chordata; class Mammalia; order Diprotodontia; family Vombatidae; genus Vombatus; species Vombatus ursinus. The sequence goes on along the minus strand of NW_020954587.1, from coordinate 14,265,079 downwards.
TCCAGTCACTTTCAATTTCCCTCTAGTGACTGGGCAGAATCAGAATCTATTACCTCTTGTAGGGTCAGGGGTGGAGTGGGGAATGAGTAGCCACTGCTGTTGAGGATCCCTACAATTGAACCCTGTGTCAAAAGGCCATCAGTTTGCTTGTGCTTATGCAGGAACAAGGAATTGTTTGCTGAATTACAGCTCTTCTTATGGATTCAGCTATGGCTACTCTATAAATGGTACAGAATTCCATTCTTTCTTTCTTTTTCTTTTTAATTAATTAATTAATTAATTTTTGGTTTTCAACATTCACTTCCACAAGATTTTGAGTTCCAAATTTTCTCCCCATCTCTCCTCTCCCCCACCCCAAGATGGCATACATTCTGATTACCCTTTCCCCCAATGTGCTCTCCCTTCCACCGCGGCCCCTTCTCTTATCCCCTTCCCCTTCTATTTTCCTGTAGGGCAAGATAGATTTCTATACCCCATTGCCTGTGTATCTTATTTCTCGGTTGCATATAAAAAACAATTTTTAACAGTTGTTTTTAAAACTTTGAGCTCCAAATTCTCTCTCTTCCTCCCTCCCCACCCACCATCATTGAGAAGGCAAGCATTTGCGTATGGGTTATACATGTGTAGTCATGCAAAACAGTTACATAATAGTCATGTTGTGAAAATTATTTCCCTCTATCCTATCTTGAGCCCCCCCGTTTATTTTCTTCTCTCCTTTGACCCTGTCCCTCCTCAAAAGTGTTTGCTTCTGATTACCCCCTCCCCCAATTTGTCCTCCCTTTTATCACATCCCCCTTCTCTTATCCCCTTCCCCCCTACTTTCCTGTATGGTAAGATAGATTTCCATACCCAACTGAGTGTGTTATTCCCTCCTTAAGCCAAATCCAATGAGTGTAAGATTCATTCATTTTCTCACCTTCCCCCTCTTCCCCTCCACTGTAAAAGCTTTTTCTTGCCTCTTTTATGTGAGATAATTTACCCCATTCTACTTCTCCCTTTCTCCTTCTCCCAGTACATTCCTCACACCCCTTAATTTTATTTTTTAGATATCATCCCTTCATATTCAACTCACCCTGTGCTCTCTGACTTCATATATATTCCCTCCAACTATCTTAATACTTACAAATATCTTCTTCCCATGTAGGAATGTAAATAGTTTAACTTTAATAAGTCCCTTATGATTTCTCTTTCCTGTTTACCTTTTTATACTTCTCTAGAGTCTTGTATTTGAAAGTAAAATTTTCCATTCTGCTATGGTCTTTCCATCAATAATGATTGAAAGTATTCTATTTCATTTTTTCCCCTGAAGGATTATATACTCAACTTTGTTGGGTAGGTGATTCTTTGTTGTAATCCTAGCTCCTTTGCTCTCTGGAATATCATATTACAAGCCCTCTGATCCCTTAATGTAGAAGCTGCTAAATCTTGTGTTATCCTGATTGTGTTTCCACAATACTTGAATTGCTTCTTTCTGGCTGCTTGCAATATTTTCTCCTTGACCTAGGAACTCTGGAATTGGACTATAATATTCCCAGGAGTTTTCCTTTTGGAATCTCTTTCAAGAGGTGGTTGGTGGATTGTTTCAATTTTTATTTTACCCTCTGGTTCTACAGTTTCAGGGCAGTGTTCCTTGATAATTTCTTGAAAGATGTCGAGGCTCTTTTTTTGATCATGGTTTTCAGGTAGTCCAATAACATTTAAATTATCTTTCCTGGATCTATTTTCCAGGTCAGTTTTTTTTTCTATTTTTTTCAGTTGTTTTTCCAATGAGATATTTCACATTGTTTTATATTTTTTCATTCTTTTGGTTTTGTTTTATTGTTTCTTCATTTCTCATAAAATCATTAGCTTCCATTTGCTCCATTCTAATTTTTAAGGAATTATTATCTTCAGTGAGCTTTTGGACCTTCTTTTCCATAACCAATTCTGCTTTTTAAGGCATTCTTCTCCTCATTGGCTTTTTGGACCTCTTTTGCCATTTGGGTTAGTCTATTTTTTTCTCTTTTTTTTTTTTAGTCTATTTTTTAAGGTGTTATTTTCTTCAGTATTTTTTTTGGGTCTCCTTTAGCAAGCTGTTCACTCGTTTTTCATTATTTTCTTGCATCACTCTCATTTATCTTCCCAATTTTTCCTGTACTTCTCTTACTTGATTTTCAAAATCCTTTTTGAGCTCTTCCACGGCCTGAGACCAATTCATATTTTTCTTGGAGGCTTTGGATGTAGGAGCTTTGACTTTATTATCTTCTTTTGGTTGTATGTTTTGATCTTTTTTGTCACCAAAGTAAGATTCTATAGTCTGAGTTTTTTTTTCCTCCTGTTTGCTCAATTTCCCAGCCAATTATTTCACTTTTCAAACTCTGTTAAGGTAGGGTTCTGCATCTAGTGTGGAGGGTGTACTGTCTCAAGCTTTAGGGGGTTGTGTAGCTGTTTTCACAGATACTTCTAGGGACATGTAAATTTTCAGTTCTCTCAAGGTGGTATGATCAAGGGCGAGGTGTTTACTCCTTTTCTGGCTTGTGCTCTGGTCTATGAGTGACCATAAGCACTCTTTCCTGCCTTGGAACTGTGAGGATTCCCTCTACACTGCCACCACAAGCTCTGCTATGCCAGCATTCCTTCTCACCCCAGAACCACCACCGAAGACCATGACCCAGATCCAAACACAGGCAAAGAAAGAGATTCCTGGCTCAGTGCCAGCGAAGAGATCCCTACAATCCCCCTCTGATCAGCTGCTTGATCTCCCCACCATCTGTGAGTTAAAAGCTCTAGAAGCAGTCGCTACTCCTGCCTCCACCACCACTCCAGGGCTGGGGCTGGACCACGTTCCCTTCTCACCCAGGTCTGACAGACCTTTCTTACTGACCTTCTAAGTTCTCTGGTGTTTGTTGGTTGAGAAGTCTGGAAACTGTCACAGCTGCCAGTGATTCAGTCCCCTGACGCCTGCTCCAGGTTTGCTGGGGCCCAGTCTATGCTCTCGTGTTTTGCATTGGATTGTACCCCTCTCTCACCCTGGTGCAACTTTCCAAGTTGTCTTGGGCTAGAAATTTGTTTCACTGTCATTTTGCGGGTTTTGCTGCTCTAGAATTTGTTTAGAGTCATTTTTACAGGTATTTGGAGGGGTTTGGGGAAGAGCTCAAGCAAGTCCCTGCTTTTATTCTGCCATCTTGGCTTAGCCCTCAGAATTCCTTTCTTTAAAAGAAACCTGAAAGGTTTTAGGGTTGAAGTTTGTAGAACCCTGACATTTTTCTGCTCACATACTTTCCAATTTTTTTCCTTTAAAAACAAAATTAAGTGCCTAGATCATGTTGAAAAAACCAAAAGGTTTTAGTCTTCCATACTCCAACAAAGCACGTAAACATTTGTCATGTTTCTTAACAGAATTTTTTTATTAACTTTGTTTCCTCATGCATAAAACAGACAGTAACACTACTTGGTCCAAAAGGTGAATCTCTTTAGGCATCAAATTCAAGAATTCCATAACTACATAAATTTATTCTTTCTAGTCAAATTTAAACATTATAGTGATAGATTCTGACAACCTCTCATATTCTGGTTTTGGAAATATTTGGAATGTATCACTTCTTTGGCTCAGCACTATTTTACTGGCTGTAAGGATTAAAAAAGACAATCATGTCTTTTACATTCAGACTCTAAAGGGGCATTATGTATGTTATGTGGCACACATCTATGACTTCAGATGAGTACTTTGATTTCTACATGTCATAAAAACACATTTGTTTCAGATGAAGCCTTATGTTGAAATGGAAAGAACAGTACTCTAAGAATTAGGATATTGGATGATAGTACCAACTCTTCCATTAACTCAATTTGTAACCTTAAATAACCTCTCTGGACCTCTGTTTCCTTATGTGTAAAATTGTGCATGGGAGAATTAACTAAAAAACTTTTAGGACCCTTTCTAGTCCCAATAGTCTATAGTATTGACTGAATATGCATTAAGGGACTTAATGGATGATAGTTAAAAAATACAGGTCCCCTTCTCACACCTGGTTCTGGCACGCATGCCCGCCCCCCCCCCCCCCCCCGGCCATGCACATTACCTTGCTCTTTTTTTGCTACCTAGGTGAAGGCTTGTCATTTCACTGACATAGCATACTGTTAAAATTTGAAATCCCTGGTCCTCAAACTTTCTCCCAAGGATCCTTTTAAGATCAATGATTTCCTAGAGTGCCTTTCAATTTCAATATCCATATTTTCTCCTCTTCTCTCCCACAAAGGTTAACACTTCTTTACGTCCCTAAGGGATGAAAACTTTCATCCAGAAGAAACAATGTATTGTGCTTTTAAAAAAAATAGGCCAAATACAGCCAAAATTGCTAAGTGTGACTACTCTTCCATGGAGCTGTGAATACCATTGGTGCTATTGGCTAGTAGAATGCCCCAGTCTGCCCCAGTCCATTCTCCTGGGCCAAGTCAGGCATTTACAAGCTTCCAGCAATGTAGGACAGAACCAGGAAACTCACCGAATCTGAAATCAGTTTGGTTTCTATCACAGAAAAGCAGTTTGCCTTCAATTGACAAGGATGTACAAAATGTGTGTCACAGAAACACCAAGTGAGCAAAGCTGGTTTCTGATGAGGAGCTTATCAACATGGATGTGTATTTCTTTGCAATTCAGCATGGAGTATAATCCTAAAGTAACCTGTAACATCTAAGTAGTCTTTGCCATATTTTAGCAAACTAGGTTATAAACTCAAGTAGTTCCTGACCTTTGGTCAGGAAGGCAGGCAGATGATTTTTTTTTCCTTTAATTATTTCCAGGTCCCTCTGGGGGGTCTGCAGCATGTGAACATCCATCAATAAAAAAGCATTTATTAAAAGTTGGTCATGTGCCAGGCAGTCTGCTAGGCACTGTGGATACAAAGACAAAACAACAACAACACAGTCTTCAGCCTGTAAGGAACTTTCATTTTATAGAAAATAATATGTACAACATATACACACATATAAGTATATATAAAAAAATTATATATAAAAGTATATATACAATAAATTCATACCAGGGCAGTTTGAAGTTGAAATGTACCCTATGTACTCAAAATGGCCATGGAGTCTTAGGAATTGGCTTGTGCCCTAATACAGGTTTAAGAAATCTTGTAATTTGAGGATATTGAATGACATGGAAAACAATAACTCAGGCCCACAATCAATGCTGTGTAGATTGGGTACTTAAGGCTGTCCTAGGGGGCAATCAGAATGTTCCCTAACAGTTAAATTTTGGTTATGCATGTTAGCAGAGGAGTGGCACAGATAATGTAAAGAGTAGAAAGTACAGAAATTGTTTATTAGGGATGTATATGATTTTTAAATAATAGGCCTGCATATTCCTTAGGCTAATACAAAGTTTGCATTTCTTGAGCATATACTGGCTGAAGAGTAGAGGGAGACGGCCTGAAAAACTGTGGTGTAGCAGGGAGAAGACACCTCATACGTAAAAGAGGAAACGGCTAATTCACAAAATGGTCAAACATGCTAATAATAGTTTTTTTCTTTAACTGAAGTAATTTCTTGACACCTGATAACTTTACTCTGAAATACACTATTACTTAATCACAAATTTTGAGGGCATTTGTTTCCTCAACTATAAAATGAGGTGGCTAAACTAGTTTCTGCCAGTCCTAAATCTGACATAGTCCCATTCTATTACTTCCTTTTTGCCTAGTTTATATCTTCAATATCATAGGATAATAAAGATTCCTCCAGAGGTAGCATGGCATTGAGATAAAATGCTGGACTTAAGAGTCAGAAGACCTAGGTTTGAATACTGCTTTATACTTGCTATTATGCTATAAGGACTCCGGTGAGGTCACTTAATTTCTCATACCCTAAATCTTATGGACTTCATATGTAAATTTCTTTATTTGTTAAATTGAGATAATAACACTTGTACTGCCTAGTTCACAGGGTTTTGATTCTACAAACCTCAAAGCACTACATAAATGTGAGTTATTATCATTGGTGTCTCCATAGACTCACTAATAAACCTTTTAAAAAATATTTTTTTCCTGAGTAAACAATTCATATCCCTGTCATATTAGGTACATAAAATCTAATAAAAAGTTATAGCTCTAGTAAATTATTAACCAAAATACTGGGCCACTTACTAGTTGTGTGACCTTAACCAAGGGAGAGTCAGATAACATTTCTAGACCTCAGCCATCTTATTGGTAAAATGGAAAAAAATGCTGCCTTACTTGCCAAGGGGCTGGGCTAGATGATTTCTTGACGTTTCTTCTAGCTCAGAGATCTTATGATAAAGAGGATGAAAAGATATTAAAGGATGTTTAAAGGAAGTTAAATTCTAACTACTAAGTCTGAGGCAATTCAACCTGAACTTTCCAGCAAGAGGTGGATGTGGTTCACAAGACTTTCTTTTCTGGTACTTAAGGCTGTTTTAAAACAAAAGAAAACACTGCTTTTAACTGGCTCCCAATGAAACAGTATAGAAGACTGATGGCATGCTGTTTAAAGCGAGTTTGTCAAGTTGTTTAGAGAGGCAGGTTCTTCTTCTGGAATTCAAAGACAGAACTTTGAAGACATTTATAAATGTAGGAGCAATATGCTTTGTAGTTATACTTCTTTAAACGCTAGGAATTTCACTTTAAATAGATGAGTATTAATTAAGAATTTTGGGGTTGAAAGTCTAAAGTTAGGCTTCATTTCTCTGTCAAAAATTCTCTTAGAGTACTAAGAAGGGCATGGGACTCAGGCCCCCAGTCTGGCAAGGTACTACATCAGACGATTTCTAGTTGCATAGTTTCCTGTTATAGTTTTTCTTCAGTCATTTTATTGCTACTGGTTTCATCCTCATTGGAATAGTTTCCTGAATCATGATTGTCTTGCTTATTGCAAACATCATTTTTTTCATTTTGATTTGTTTCTTCTAACACAATGATATTTGCTTTTTCAATAATACAACTTTCTGTTTGCTCTTCTGAAGTGACAAGGAGATTTTTCAATGGCTGATCAGAAAACCACTAATGAAGAAGAAAAACAGAAAAAAATTAATTTAACATTATTAAGTTAATATGGTTGTCAAACTATTCCTACTACTCTTTTTTTAGGCATATAAATTAAAAAATCCTAGAAGCTTTAACTAAATTAAAGAAATGGAGACTAGAAAGCTTTAAATAATCTGTATTATACCACCTACATTTAGGATCTCAGTTAAGCATAATGAAAAGGGCTGTTGTCTGTTTCCTGAAATCAGCATTCCATTTTTTATCTCTGTGCCTTCTTATAGGACTTCTGCCATTTCTAGAAAAGATGATGCTAATGCTAACAGCTTTTTTTTGATTCTTCTGGTATTCAGGGTTCTCTGTTCTTCAAGTTTCATTTCTTAAACTGTGTACACCTGTGTATATATTACACTGAGGGTGGTGGGGTGGGGTGTAAATTCCTGGAGGGCTGGGTTTGTTTTGTCAAAATTTCGGGGCACGAGTGGTCACTTGTTTCCTTCTACAGGTTTCTAACTACAGGTTGTCATGAGCAACACAAGGGCAAGGAAACTACCCCCAAATGAATAATAAATGTTTTATACTTGTTTGATGTCCTTTTTGGCTGTGAATATCTTTCCCTTGCTATGGCTAAAAAAACCCCTTTCATTAACTTCTATGAGTAATTCATTCTGGTCCAATCTCAAACCTGAATAATCAGGATGGCCAGATTCAGGACTGGCCTATTACAGAAGTGAGGATACTAAGGGTACAAATGGAGGCATTAGCCTCGGCAATGACGAGGGCCTCTTCATACTCTGAGACGGAAACAAAGGTGAAGAGGATGAGAGAAGATTTAGAGTGTGGAAGAAGGACAGCTTCTGAAGATCTACTTCTCAAGTAAGGTAAGAGGAAAGACCATCTACTAAGAGAGGGGGGATGGCATAAAATTGTCTTCTCTGAGAGGAGGGATTATTTAATTTTTTTCTTTGTATTTTCAATGTCTAATACAACACCTTACATATGCAGCTAGAGCTTATTAAAGTTTGCAAAATTCTTTGTGAACTGAGTTGGAATGTTTGGAACTGTTGCTTTGGAAAATGTGAGAGGGTCAGCCAGAGAAGAATAAAAGTGTTGCTGTGTTTCAGTGAAGGCCCAGTTGAGATGAGATAACATGAGCTTGTAGCAGACCAACTCTACATGGTTGCATCCCTTAGATGATGGGGATTACCTAGGAGTGAGGATTAGTGGGGTGTGAATAGCAGGATAAGAGGGCAAAGGATTCAAGAATGGAGTATAGAACCTTGCTGAACTAACTTTAGGGTCAAGATTGAAGGGAGCAAAGCAAGGGAGATAGATCAGGCGTAATGGACTAGGACAACAGGGAATGACTACAGAAGTAGAGGTAAAATGTAGATGGAAGAGATTTAGGAGCCGAAAGGAAGTATAAAAGATGGTGATCAACAAAATGAATTTTAAAGGTGGTGATCAGAGGTGTCTAATTAAGACTGCTCCTGTAAAGTAGAAACAGAGCTCACGGGATTTAAGAAGGTTCATTAACACTATGTACCAAGATAAGGTCAAAATGGGTGCATGATTAGACAAAGTGTGACACCATAAGCAAAACAGAAGAACAAGGATTAGTCTGCCTGTCAAAACTATGGGGAAGGGAAGAATTCATACCAAACAAAAGGTAGAGAGCATTATGAAATGTATAATTTTGATTATATTAAATTAAAAAGATTTTGTACAAACAAAACCAATGCAACCAAGATTAGATGGAAAGCAAAGCTGCGAAACAATCTTTACAGCAAGTGTCTCTGATAAAGGCCTTATTCCTCAGATATGTAGAGAACTGAGTCAAATTTACAAGAATATAAGCCATTCACCAAATTGAAAAACGGTCAAAGGATATGAACAGGCAGTTTTCAGATGAAGAAATCAAAGCTATCTATAGGCATATGAAGAAATGCTCTAAATCACTACTGATCAGAGAAATTCAAGTTAAAACAACTCTGATGTACCACCTCATACCTATCAAATTGGCTAATATGACAAAAAAAAGAAAATGATAAATGCTGGAGAAGATATGGGAAATTGGGACACTAATGTACTGCTGGTGGAGTAGTGAACTGATCCAACCATTCTGGAGAGCAATTTGGAACTATACCCAAAGGGCAATCAAACTGTGTATACCCTTTGATCCAACAATACCACTATCCTAAAGAGATCATACAAAAGGGAAAAGGACCTACATGTACAAAAATATTAATAGCAGCCCTTTTTGTGATGGCAAAATATTGGAAACTGATTGGATGCCCATCCATTGGGGAATGGCTGAAGAGATTGTGGTATATGAATGTAATGGAACATCATTTTGTAATAAGAAATGATGAACAGGTAGATTTCAGAAAAACCTAGAAAGATTTGTAGAAACTGATGCAAAGTGAAATGAGCAGAATCAGGAAAACAGACACAGTATTGGCAATACTGTGTGATGATAAAGAACTGATGGACTCTGAATGCAGATAGAAGTATACTTTTTTCACTTACTTTATTCTTTTTTGTGTTTTTTTTCCTTTTGTTCTGTTTCTTCTTTCATAACTGTGACTAACATGGAAATATGTTTTACATGAGAGCACATGTATAACCTATATCAAATTGTCTATCAGTCTCGGAAGAGGGGAGGGAGAAAAATTTGGAAATGAAAATCTTGTAAAAATTAATGCTAAAAATTGTCTTGACGTGTAACTGGGAAAAAAAACACTACAAAAAATAAAAACAAAAGGTACCATTAAAAAAAACGTTCATTGAATTGAAGGCCACTAAGGGTCAACAGCATTAATAATGAAGTTCATAAGGGCTGGGATAGAAAGCAAGTCTGTGACCTGAGTATTACACTCACTAATAAAGGAAGATAACCTTGTTGGTGTCATCACCTGACCTCAGGATTCAGACATGGTGATAGAATCTAAAAATCAACTAATATTTTCCCCAAGCAAATGAGTATTTACAAGTTTATTTTAAACACATAGATAGTATATTTTATAGTAATGATAGAGACCTAGATGTATCCCAGTCCTTTCATTAGTTATTTCACAGGCATGAGTATGATTATTTATTGTTATTTCATTTCCACAACATGTTTCAAAAACTTAAAATAGCAAAAATTAAGTGCCATAGACTTCAATTTGTCAGAGGAGTGTGGTATTTGGTAGTAAATCCTGCTTTATGACTTCCATTTAATCATATGTATTATATCATTTATATGTTTACTGCAACTTAGAGGAAATGCACAAACTAGCCCATGAGATTTTCTGCAGTAAATCTTAAATATTCTATTGAATTCTAACATTATACAAGTTTTAACATCTTTTTCTTGAGGGATTATAATTCTGTACATTCTGCATCCCTTCAAAAGAAGAAGAAAAAAGTGCCACATACCTCATCCATATTTGAAGGAGGTTTGCAGGATGGATAAAAAACATATTTTACCAATTTCAGTAGTCTTTTTAAACAATAAGCTATAACAATCAGTCCCACGATAAATATAAAGCAAATGACTATAATCCAGGTTTTTTTCGGTTCATCTGAAAAAAATGGAATTCAAAGAAAATGAATTTAATAAGTGGCATTCTAGGCAGAGAAAAAAGTGAGTCATATACACACATATCTGTCTAATTGCTGCCCTTTGTCTTCTATTCTAGGCATTTTTTAATATACTACCATTATCACCCTGTGAGCCTTGCCTTGTAACAAATTTAATGGGTGCTTCCCTTTGCCCTCAAAAAACGAATAAATCTGTAGCATTCCGGTTGAACAGAGAGATCTATAGGCGGCTGGTTTCCAGTCCTGCATGACTCCTCTACTGAGAATTTCCTAGTTGGCTGACTAACTATAAGAGTTGACAGCACTGGTACTTATTATACCTAGTAGAAGATGGAGAGGCTTCCAGTCAGCCTCCTGGATACAGACTTTTTCTAACCCAACATAATTCCAGCGGAACTGTTGCTCCTCATATGGAATAGGGACTCAACCAGTTAGGTTTGTACTATGGTTGTTGGAGGCCTTCCTTTAGCATTTACTTTGTGAATTTTAAAAGGTCTGGAGAAAATCGAGCATCAGAATCTTCCACCAATAAACTGGTGCTGTCCCTGGGGCAGCATTGGTTAATGCAAGTGAAAAGTGCTGGCAGCAGATAATTTAAATACTCCCTGGAGAGAAGCTTCTAAAAAGATGATCATTATTGGCTATGTGATTGGACAGTGTCCAGGCAGAGGTAAAAAATGAAACCGCTAAAGCATCTTTGCTTCTGGTTCAGAGTATGAAGAGGCCCTTGTCATTGCCGAGGCTAATGCCTCCATTTGTATCCTCAATTTCCTCACTTCTGTAATAGGCCAGCCCTGACTCTGGCCATCCTGATTACTCAGTCTTGAGAACGGACCAAAATGAATTACTCACAGAAGTTAACAAAACGAGTTTATTTAGCCATAGCAGGGGAAAGATATTCACAGCCCTCTTCATACAGAGGCAAAGGTTAAGAGGATGAGAGAAGATTTAGAATGTGGAAGAAGGAAGATGGCCTCCAAAGATCCACTTCTAAAGTAAGGTAAGAGGAAAGGCCATCTACAAATTCTTTAGGATTAAATCAGTCTCCAATTTTTAGACCTTTCTTCATAGGTCTTTTATGAAACACAGTCTGAGTTGTGGTTAATAAATGTGTTTGTTTATGAAGATTTATTCTCTAATAAATGGTCTATTTTTATGAAAATGCCATATACAGCTGAGAATATGCATGTTCTTTTCCCATTCAACAGTAACCAGATAGTTATATCTATTTTTTCCCCCCTAAAATTCTATTCATATCCTTAATTTAGCTTAGTGCATAGCACAGTGCCTGGAACACAGTAGTTACTTAATAAATGTTTACTGACTGACTGAAGGTCTTGTTTTATCTTTTTGTTAATTTGGTTAGGTTTAAAAAGGATGCATTGAAGGGGCAGCTAGGTGGCACAGTGGACAGAGTACCAGCCCTAGAGTCAGGAAGACCCAAGTCCAAATGTGGCCTCAGAGACATGATGCTCACTAGCCCTGTGATCCTGGGCAGGTCACTTAACCCTGATTGCCTGCATTGAAGTTCCCAACCACCAGTTTTACCATCAATTTCTTCCTGTAATTTGCTTAACTTTTCCTTCAAGTACTCAGATGCCATGCAATTCAATGACTACATTAAATACTGCTATTAACTCATTTCTATGCCTTTATGTATAATGTAGTTTCCCTGTTTATCTCTTTTAATTATGTCTATTTTTGCCATTGTCTTCTCTGGCATCATAATTAATATATCTGCTTTCTGAAATTCATATGAAGTACAACAGATTTTGCCCTAGCCCCTCATTTGAACACAATATGAAGGAGAGTGAACTCAATGTTAAGATGAGCACACATGCTTGTGCCCATACACAAACACAAAAACACAGAGCTGGGCACAGAAATAATAGCACTCAACAGGGAAACAGGAGGGAAAGGCAAAAACAATGAGGGAGGGTACATTAAGGGAAGGATTAGTTCTAAGCAAAAGAAGCTAGGGAGAGTCGATTCCAAAGCAGGGGAGGGAGAGAGAAGGCGGGAGAGAGGAGGAGAGGGAGAGAGAGACAGAGACACAGAGAGAGAGAGAGAGAGAGAGAGAGAGAAAAGAAGGAAAAGAATTTGTGACTGGGTTCTGGGTGAGGGAAAGAGAAGATGAAGAGGAGAGCCAAAGTAGTCTGGCAGAAACTAGGTATGGACTAACATCTCATACCAGAAACCAAGATAAATTACAAATCAGTACATGACTCAAGACATAAAGGGCAATATAAATTGGAGGAGCAAGGAAAAAAATCACCTGTCATAGCTATGGAGACAGATAAAGGAAGAGTTCATTACCCAAAGAGAGAAAAGATCAAAGAAGGAAAAATGGACAATTTTGATGAAATAAAATTTGAAAGTTTTTGCACAAACAAAACCAAATTTAGCTAAAATTAGAAGCAGGCAAATAGGTATAAATCTTTGTGGCAAGTTCTCTGATAAAAGTCTCACTTCTATGACATAGAGGGAATGGACTAACATTTACAAAAATAGGAGTCATTCCCCAAGTAATAAATGGTCAAAGGACATGAATAGGTATTTTCCCCCTTCTCCTGTCTGACTGCTTCTCAGTTTCCTTTGATGGATTTTCATCCAGGTCAAGCCCATTAACTGTGAGTATCCCCCAAGTCTTGGGCCCTTTTCTCCCTCTATTTATTTAACCTAGTGACCTCATTAACTCACATGGATTCAATTATTATCTCCATGTATATGATTCTTAAATCTATTTATCCAACTCTACCCTCTAGTCTCACATCTCCAATTACTTATGAGACATCTCAAACTGGACGTCTCCTGGACATCTTAAATTTAATATGGTCAAAACTGAACTTATCTTTCCCCTCAAAAAGTTCCCTCTTCTGAATATTCCTAATCCTGTTAAGGATATCAGAATCATCCCAGTCACCCAGGCTCAAAACCTAGGTATCATCCTCAACTCTTTACTATCTCTCACTTCCCCTATCCAATTAATTGCTAAGTCCTGTTGATTATTCCTTCCTAACATCTCTCATATATGCCCCCTTCTCTCCTCTGACAATGCTACCATCCTGGTGTAGGTCCTTATCACCTCATGTCTGGACTACTGCAATAGCATGCTAGTAGCTTTCCCTGCCTCACCCAGTCCAAACTCCACTCAGCTCTCAAAGTAATCTTCCTACAGTACAGGTCTAACCGTATCACCCTCCCTCACATTCAATAAATTCCAGTGGCTCCCTATTTTGTATTGTCTAGGATCAAATTCAAAATGTTTTGTTTGGCTTTTAAAATCCATAACCTGATACCTTCCTACCCTTTCCAGTCTTCTTATACTTTACTCTTCTCCATGTATTGTATGACCCAGTTACACCGTATCTCCTAACTTTGTGCATTTTCATTGCCTGTCACCCAAGTCTAGAATTCTGTCCATCCTCACCCTCCGCCTTCTGGCTTCCTTCGAGTCTCTGCTAAAATCCCACCTTCTTTAGTAAGTCAATCTCAGTTTCCATTCCCTGAAAAAATGCCTCAAATTCATCCCATATATATCTGGTTTGTACATAGCTGTCCGCATGTTGTTTTTTCTTTTAGGCTGTGAGCTCCTTGAAGGCAAGAATTGTTTTGCCTTTCTTTGTATCTTTTGTGCATTTAGCACACTGACTGGCACATGGTGGGTTACTAAGCTCAATAAATACTTATTGATGACTTGGAAAAGCAAAATATGTACCTCAAAATTGGGAATGGTTGAACAAATTATAGCATATGGACACAGTGGAAGATTATTGTGTTGTAAGAAATGATGACTATGAAGAAGTCAGAGACACAGAGGAAGACTTATTTGATATGATACAGAATGAAAAAGTGGAACCAAAGAACAATATACACTGTGATTAAAACTATGTAAATAAAGTCAACATGGAAAATTAATAAAACTCTAGTTAAACAGTCAATTCAAGTACCACGCTACAAAGTAAAGGGAAATAACTCTTCCTTTTTTAGCGATCATTTAACTTTGGAGATAAAAGGATATATTTGGGTAAAGCGTATGTTGGTTTTTTTTTCATTTTTTCTCAAGCTTCCCATGGCTCCCCCTCCTCTTACCCTCTCTGCTGAGAACACTGCCTAGTGTTTTACTAAAACAAATCGAGGGCATTCCTCATGTGATCTTGTTCTTCCCTCCATCTTGCATCACCCAGATGCCTCATGCCACTATCTTCTGCCTCCTTCACCCCTGTCCCACATGAAGAGGTGGCTCTAAACCTAGCCACGGCAAACCCTTTCCACATGGACAAGTGATCCCGTTCTATCCTGTTTCCACCAACAGACTGACCCCTCTATCATCACCACTCTTTCACTGATCTTCAATCTGTCCCTGTCTACTGGCTCCTTTCACACTGAAAGATATAAAGAAAATGTTTGTTTCCATAAAGTTGAAACAATCACTAGAAAAATAACTAAGTAAAGCAAAGAAGAACCAGTCTTATCTTGTTTTGTTGGTAGAAGTCAGTAAGTAGGACAAAGGTTAAGCTTTACTTAAGAGTGTGCTCATAAATACTAACTTCTTCACCTCTGGGTGGGGTTAAGCACGTATGATGTATGTAGGAGGAAGAGGGACATGTCAAGGAGTAGATGTGTTATCAGGCGTGCTGGAAAGTTGTATACTCTGGAGTACTCAGCCAATGAGGAAACACAGGAGGGACTCTACGGCTGGGATTAGAAATAAATAGTTGCTTTGGTGTGTGTGTGTGTGTGTGTGTGTGTGTGTTAGGATGCCCACTTTTGCTACTGCGTAATAAACTGGGCTTTTAACTTCATCCTTCCTGAGTCCAAATGAGTTATTTCTCATAATACTGCCTACAAACATGCCCATATCTTCTCCATCCTCACAAATCCCTCACTTGATCCATCCATCTCTATCATTTCATATCTCACCTGCCCTTTGTGGCTAACCTTCTTCAAAAGGCTATCTACAACAGGTACCTCCACTACTTTTCTTTTTTTTTTTAAACAGTATTTTTTCCCAATTATATGTAAAGAAAATTTTTATCATCCATTTTTACAAGATTTTGAGTTCCAAATTTTTCTCTCTTCCTCTTTCCTTTCCCCTCTTCCTAAAATGGTAAACAATTTGATATAGGTTATATATGTGCAAGCATGAAAAACATATTTCCATATTAGTCACAGTTGTAAAAAAAAAAGCAACAGACCAAAAGGAAAAAAAAAACATGAAAAAAAAAATAAAGTGAAAATAGCACGCTTCAATCTGCATTTGGAGGCCATCAGTTCTTTATCTGGATGCCTCTACTATCTTTCTTCTCATTCTCTTTTTAACTCTCTGCAGTCTGGCTTCTGACTTCATCATTCCACTGAAACTCTCTAAATTTAACAATGATCTTTATTTGCCAAATCCAATGGCCTTCTCTCAAATTTCTTATCTTCTCTGCAGCCTCTGACACTGTCAATCACTGTCTTCTCGATACTCTCTTCTCTCTAGGTTTTCTGTACATTGCTCTTTCCTGGTTCTCTTCCTACTTATGTGACTGCTTCTTCTCTGTCTCCTTTGCTGGATCTTCATCCAGGTCATGCCTACCTGTCCTGGACCACCTTCTCTTTTCTCTCTATACTATTTTATCTGGTGATCTCATCAGTTCCCACGGATTTGATTAACATCTCTATGCAAATCCCAGCTTTAACCTCCAGTCTCACATTTCCAACTGCCTACTAGACATCTTGAACTAGATATCCCATAAATATCTTTAACTCAATGTTTCTAAAACTGAACTCATTACTTTTTCCCCCAAACCCTACCCTCTTCCAAACTTCTCTATTACCGTCAAGGGCACGAGCATCCTCCCAATCCCCCAGGCTTACAACCCAGATGTTGTCCTTGACTTCTCACTAACTCTTACTTCCCATATCAATCTATTGTCAAGGCCTGTCAATTTCACTTTTGCAACATCTCTTGAATGTACCTTTTTATCTCCTCTGATACTGTACTCCATTCCATTGCAGACCCTTCTCATACTCTGCTTATGGTAATAGCCTGCTGGTAGGTCTGCCTGTCAGTCTCCACCCACTCTAATCCATCCTCCATTCAACAATCAAAGTCATTCACCTGAAGCAGAGGTTCCCAAATGTATTTGGCCTACCACCCCCTTTAAAGAAAAAAATTCAGCACCTCCCTGGAAACCTACTTTCTTTAACCCCTTAACAGTTTTTGTTTTGAAATTTGCATAATTTCAAAAAATATAAAACATTTTTTAAAAGAAATGATGTATCTTAAATTTAATAACTTATTTTAAATTTGTGGGTTTTTTCCTGCATTGAAATTTTGATGATGCAATATTGTGGTCAAGATGTCAATATCTGTGTTAGAGTAACAGCACAATTTGGTGGATTTGGAACTGGATGGATTATCATATGTACAGTTGTCATTAATGGGTTCATATCAGCTTAGAGGGAGAGCTCCTGTGGAATGCTCCTGAGACCTATCTTTGGTCCTACACCATTCAACATTTTTATCAGTGACTTGGATTAAAGCAGAGAAGGCATGCCTGACAAATTTGCAGACGATATGAGGGGGATAGCAAGTATGACAGATGACAGAATTAGCATCCAAAAAGATCAAGACAGGCTAAAATGATGAGACAAATCTAACAAGAAGAAATGTAAACAATCACAGAATCTTAGAGTTACACGGGATTCTTGGAAGCCATCTAGTCCAAACCATACCCGAACAAGAATACACACTGCAATATGCCTAATAAGTGGTGATCCAGTCAGTCCTCAAAGACCTTCACTGAAAGATCCTAAGCCTGTCTAGATAGCCCTACATCAAGTGTAACTTTGCCTCTTTATATCTTCTACAAACTGATCCAAAGTTCTGCCTATGAAGTCAAGAAAAACACGTTAAATCCCTCTTTCACGTGACAAGTCCTTCAAATACTTGAAAATGGATCTCATTCCCTTCCTTTGAAAATCTTCTCTTCTCCAGGTCAAATAGCCTCAGTTCCTTCAACCAATCTTTATACATTATTGTCTTCAGCCCTTTCACAGTCCTGAATACTTTCCCCATGTGCTCTCTAGCTTATCAATGTCCTCCCTAAAATATGGCACCAAGTATCACCTCTTAATTGTTGGACACTATGCCTCTCTTAACATAGATTATAATAGTAATTTAATAGGGATAAATGTAAAATTTAAAAAATCTTCTTAAGTTAGGATAAGGAAGGGTGGCTAGATAATATTCTTATGAAAAAGATCACAGGTTTTAGTGGATTGCAAGTTCAGTTTGAGTCAATGCTATGACAAGATAGACAAAAAAGTTAATGCTATCTGAGGCTGTGTTAAAAAGCCTCTTAGTATGCAGAAAGAAGATTTCCACTGAAATCTGTCCTAATCAGAGCACATCTATATCAATGTTTTTAGTTCTATGTATCATATTTAAAGATAGACATTGGTAAGCTGAAAACTTGCTGACTAAAGATCATACTCTATAAGCATTAGTTACCAGAGACTTTAACTTGGAGAAGAGAAAAACTGCCTGGGGGTGGGGGATTAGGGCATGATAGCTGTCTAAATATTTGAAGAGTTGTCATGTAGAAGGGATTAGGCTTTATTCTTGACTCCTGAGGGTAGAATTAGAAGCAATGAGTGTAAGTTACAGAGAGACAGCTCTAGGCTTGAAGTAAAGATAAAAATTCCCCAAAATGAGTGCTATCCAAAGTGGAGAGTGCTAATTTAGGAAGTAACGGACACTCCTCATTGGAGATTATTAAGCAGAAGTGAGATGATCACTTCTTCGTGATCTGCAGAAATTCTTGGTCAAGTCCATTCAAATTCAATCCATTCATTCTGCTTGAATGATTTACTCTGCATAGAAAATAGCTATATTGTGGCAGCTAGATGGCACCAGCCCTGGAGTCAGGAGGACCTGAGTGCAAATCTGGCCTCAGACACATCACATTCACTACCTGTGTGACTCTGGGCAAGTCACTTAACCCCAACTGCCTCACCAAAAAACAAACAAAAAACCCCCCAGCTATATTGCTTATAAACTTAATATGCCCTTTAAATGTTTTCTACATGCACAGTCTATATTTCCCAAAGAGATTCATATTTTATTCGTATCCTAAAAATTAACACAATTTTTCAGAAAGATCTTAATATGTCCTCATATATTCTCAGTCAAAAAAGTACACTGGTCTCTAACTTATAACTAATAGAGATAACAGTTTTAAGGAAAACAACTGTCTAAATAGCACTTACAATTACCACTAGAGGCAACACAATGAGGCTAAGAAATCCTATATGCTGAAAAGAACCAACAAAATAATGAAGTGATAAACCAAAGTATCTTAATTATATTAAGAAAAAATATGCATGAGATTTCAAAGAGCATATTTGATTAAGTTGGATACTAAGAATTTATGAGAGGAAAACAAAAATATGTGGACATTAGTTTCACTGATTAACACAACGGAGCCAACCACAGTTCCAGTGGACTCATGAGGAAACACACTATTCCCTCCCTTCCCCAGCCAGACAAAGAGGTGCTCAACTCAAAGTACAGACTGAAGCTATTTTTTTTTTTTGATGTGGCTAACATGGGGATTTTGCTTAAGTATATATATTTGTAACTGGTTTTATTCTTCTTACTTTTTCAATGGGTGGGAGAGAACTCGGAATAGAAAACAAAAGAAAACAGACTTAAAAAAAGAAAAAAAGAATATGGAGTTCAAAACCCAAGCTCATGTTCATAAAGCATTTGAAAGAGTTCTTACATAACTATTTAATGACAGAAAAAATGACAAAACAATTTCATAAATGTATCTTGAAAAACTACCTAAAAGAGTTACACTATACCTGGTGTTGTGTATTTGAAGGGAGGATAAAAGGGAATATTTTTATAGTATTTATCAATAATCTAAAACTGTTTCTGTTCCATGAGACAGTGGATCCCTTTAAGTATTTGAGTAAAATAATTTTTATCAAGTTCATTTGCTATAGAGATATGCACAAAAAATCTCCACTGACCTGGTGTTATCTTACTGCATTCAACATTACTAAATTGAATGCTTTTGCTGCTCTTTTCATTGTCAAGAAGTGCTCTGACCTTGAAACAATACAGAGTCAGGGGCTTCAAATCAGAAACTTCAAATAATTTCTGTTTTACTATCATTTTGTTCTGTAAAGAAAAAAAGGGAAAAATTTACACACACACTTTAATATAGTAGTCAACTCTAAATTATGAGGATGTGAAATATCCATTTTGTGGCTAATTTACGTCAAGTGTTTAATTCCAAACTGACCTCTACTTAGCACTCAGTTTGGAGTCAGAAGAACTAGGGTCTAGGTACTTTATCACTGATGAGTTCAAAGGCCTTGGGACAAGTCACTTAACCTCTCTGAGGCCTCACTTTCCTCATCTGTAAACTGTAAACTAATTATAATTGTACAGCCTACCTCCTGGGGTTGTTGTGAAGATCAAATATATAAAGTGCTTTATTATTATTTACTTCTGGTCTTTCTGCCCCTGAACTAGGTAATGGGTGCTCAAGAAATGCAAACTGCACAGTTTGCATATAACTACTAAGGTGAGAAGTTAAATCTGTTACTGCCAAAAAATAAAATTATGGAAACTAAGTTATATTGATCTTTGAAATACATCATCTTCTACTAGTTTGGATTAATCCATGCTATTGTTCCTTTTCTCAAACATAGCTAATTGACAGCTGACTAATTCTAAAGTGAAAGATGTATGCTACTGAGCAACGATGACAGTGGATTCAGAAGATAAAGTGACTACATCTCTTAGAACTGCTCAGACTTGTAACAGGAGGTAAAAAAGAAACACACAAACCAAATTTACTATTCTTACCTATCAGCATCTTCAGAGACTGCTTTTATGATTCCTATTTCATACAGGAAAAGCAATCTGGGGAAACAGATTAAGTAATGTCCTATACTATCTATGGTACCATCTCCTCTAACATAATTAACTGAGTTAATTGTATAGCCTTAAAGTTAGGCGTTACTCCAAATTTAAAACTTCAAATTGTTAGGATATAAACTCAATGAGATTAGAGATTGTTTCATTCTTTATATTTGCATTCCCAGGCCCTGTACAGTACCTGGGTATACAGTAGGCATAATATAAATGGTGGCTGGTTGATTTCTCCAACTCAATTAATCTAGTGTTAAAATGAACCTCATGAACCTCTTCAATTGGAAAACAGTATTCATGTTTTTACCTCAATATTTGAAGCATTTTTCCAGTAAATAACTTCATAAATTAATGGATAATCCTGGCTCATTGGCTTTTTTTCAGATTCTCCTGGAACACTAATGTAGACAGAAAGTGAGTCCTTATGGGGTTTCACTATTATGCTTGGAGGACCTCTTCTGGCTAGATATATTTTATGGAGAGAAACAAAATCTAATTAGAAAAATAAAACTTAAAAATACTCACATCAATAAAGGAGAATTATAACATGTATCTGCTTACTATGTATTCTAGTATCAAATTTTCTCTCAGCAGACCAAAGAGATGTGATAGTTCCGTTTGAAGCTTGTACACGCAGATAATAAATTCCATCTGTGGTGATTTCTTCTGAGAAGTCACAGTGTCTACTTATGATATGTTTACAATCAGATATAGTTTTCCATTTATCTGAGTAGTCACTTGGAATTCTTTTATAATAGCCCCTGTAAGACAAAATGTAATTTACTTTTAAAAACGTTCAACAGTTGCAGAATTAAACACATTAGACCTTATAAAATTTAGAAATAATTTTACTTCTATCACTCAAATTTATCATTTAACAGTATGAACAAATCAAGAGTCCATCAATCAGATTTTTAAATGCTCTTGACAAGATACTCCTGGTATATTTTCTGAATATGTCTGAAGTGCTGACCATCTAGGAGACATACAAAGTTTATACAAAGACATCCTTACCCTTAGGAAGTTTATAGGTTATTAGGGGCAGGGACAATGATTCATAAATAACTATTAATATGAACTAAAACTTCAGTCCATTAGAGGTACACAGTGCATTTTCTGACCACCTCAGTATACAAAGATTTCGATATTCAACTTTTATTGCATTTATGACCTATGTCACTTTCCTTGGAGTTTAAATTAAATTAATAAACTATTTTATGTAAATTGTATCTACCACTCATTGCATGGCCAAACCCTCAGAAACACCTCTCTCTTCAATGGCTCTATTATTAAGCATATTAAGGGTAAAACTTAAAGCACATAACAAAAAACCATCAGCACCAACTTTCTAATCAGTTTGTATAATTACATTTGAATACAAGTGAAGTTTTATTTCCTTTCTGTAGATCCCTTCTTAGATCATTTAACTTCGAGGAATGATACACAGAGCTTGGGGGTGATGACTTCTTTTCTGATTCCTCTTTTCCCTACTTCCTTTCTTTTGATTCGCCATTCTAGATCTTTACTAACCCTTCTTTTCCTTGACTCATTTCATTCTCTTTTCTCTTCCCCTTTCCCTTAATGTTTCTCTTCCCTCTTCATTCTATTCTTTCCCCAACATCTATTATTGCTGTTCAGCCAGCACATTTTTTCTTGAGTTTCCATTTAAGCTTGGTTCCCACCCACTGGTACTTGGTTACTTCTCCTATAGGCTAGCCAGTTGTCAGCTAGCAGAAGAGATTGCTTTCTCCTTCCCATCTTTCCTTAACCTTTCACTCAAGACCACATAAAGTATTTAGGAAAACAGGAAGGGTAACGGCTTCAAATAATGATGTGATAATTATAACCAATTTAAAAGGATTTCATGGAAAAAACAAGACTTAAAATTTTAAAAGTAAAAAAGACATGGTTTAGTGGATGATGTCAATCCAGGTTGGGGAAATAACAAGTGAAATCAACCAGATTGTAGATAGGGAGACTTAGGTTAGAAAATAAAGCATTAGGAAGAACAACATGATATACATAGACAAGGAAAGTGAATAGAACAGGCTTGTTGAACTTACAGGAGATACTGAACTTGAAAGCTCATGTTTTCATATGGATAATCCCATTTTAGAATATAGTTATTTACAGCATCAACTTCTACATTTTCTGGACGAGGTAATTTATGTTGAGCTAGGTCAAATAATATGTAAAAAAGTTAGATTTTTGCTCTGGCAAAATGATATATAGTGCTAACAGCTCTAGTTCACTTTGACTATTTAGCAAGGTATACTGCTTAAACAATTATCAAAATGTCATAACGCAACAATATTAAAATACTTTTAAGGTGGCATTTTATAGAAGGTTTTCTAAAAACAAACTATCTTCTTTCTGTGGATTGGGAAAAGATAAACAGCAATCTATTTTACTACGGATATTTTTTTTTTTTGGCTAGGCAGTGGGGTTAACTGACTTGCCTAGGGTCACACAGCTAGTAAGTATTGTGTCTGAGGCTAGATTTGAACTCAGGTCTTCTCAAATCCAGGGTCAGTGCTCTACCCACCCAGCTGCTCCATGGATATTTCTTTAAGGGGAAAAAATCTTTGTCTTCTTTAAAAAACAAAAACAAAAACATTTTCTTGACAAGAAGCAGTAAATTAACTTCAGAAAAAAAATCCCAAATAGACTTTTAAAATTACGTAAATACTCTCATTATCTAGTGATCTTAGTGTTTTTTTTCCCCTAAAAATACATGTATATCTCCTAGCTGATCTAAAATGATTTCTTTCTTACCTGTAGTATTTATACAAAGTATTGGACTATAGGAACCACTTTTTTTCTGTATAGGTAATCTTGCTTGAACTTTTAAACAATAAGTAGTTTCTGGTGAGAGATCATTAATTTTATCTCCAGAATGAACAGTATAACGAGTTCCCTATAATAAGAGAGAAATGTATTCTTTTCAAAATAGAATCCAATTTTGGAATCTAATTTTTCACATGTTCTTCTATTTCTCATTCTTCTCAAAATCAACTGTATTCTCACATCAAATTTTTAGAAACCCAACTATTACTTACTTCTACACTTGAAGAGTTTTTCCAAATAATTAGACTGTAGGTAAAACTTGAGATGTGAGTAGCCCACATGCTACTATTTATTGTTCCTGGAGGAGAAATATTTATTATTATTGATGTATCTTCAGCTTCTAACTGTACTTCTGGAGGACCAATTTGTGCTGGAAAGGAAAAGCAATTTTTTTGGTATGCATACACATATACATAATCACATATATAACAATTCAATAATTTTATCAACATGATGAATAATTAATGAAAAAAAGGAAATGTGACCTATGGTAAGAAGATTATTTTAAAGTTATTTGTAACGAGGAAGTAACTTCTTTAGGTATTTATACTGCTATATTTTTAAGAAGTACCACCTGGCTTAGGAACTTCAACAGTAAGAGAATATGAGGGTCTTGGGATTAAGTTTCCAGATATGCTCTGGGCACATCAAAGGTGATTTAGAGTTCAGTTTTAGGAATAAATTACTTTCTAGCTAAAGCAACAAAAGAGGGATCCTTAGAAATAAAAATGCCAAGAACTACAGGTGAAAGGTTCTTCCTGGAATATTAAACATGACACCTCTAGAATCCCTGGACTGGAAAGTCAATACCAGAACCTCACTCCTAGTACTGGGTAAACCTGAAAGAATTTTGCATTTAATGTTAGGGTAGGTAATCTAGGGGTAAAGAGTGACCATAAATATTCTATAAAGTCTTGCTCAATACTCTAGTTTAAGAAACATTCATGTATCTTAGCTATAATAAACAAATATAGAAAGACAGATGGATATAAGTAAATAAGGGTAAGCTAGCTGTTTTCTAAGAATAAACTTCCTCCAATAAAATGACCTTTTAAAAATATCACACTTAATTTATGACATCTTAATAGTATCTGAGGTCACTCAAAGAAGTTTCCTTAAGATATAATTGTTCTCCATACAGTTTCTGAGATAACAGATGAAAGTGTTGATAAGCCCTCAGACATTTTTTAGAAGACATGTTCTACTTTATGCCCAAGTATTCCCTAACAGAATAATTACGTTATAGCAGAATAGTCTTTTACAAAAGCAATTTCAATTAGGAATTGCTGCATGACTACCTAATTTTGGAAAGAGATCAATGAGCAACTGAATTTCATGTACATATCAATAACATGACAATACTTTTAATCAAGAACTACAGACAATTTAACTCAGAACTGGCTCCTTACCTACTTGAAACGGTGCAAACAGGACATCATTACACCATGGTGATGTTTCTTGTCCTTTTTCAGATCTTATACGCACTCTAATTTTTTCAAATATATTTAAATTTGTTGAAGTAAAGTCACATTTGGTGCCAGTGACGTTTTGACATCCAATCAATTTGTTCCAATTGCTCATCTTACCAGACTTTATTCTTCAAAAAACAAAAACAACAAAATAAGCATCTATTAAGTACATCTATTTATTAAAATTAAGAAAGCTCTAACTTAAGTGTAGTCATGTTACTTTAGTAATGATTTCTATGAATTATCTGTACTGCTATCTATACACTAAAAATAAAGAGAAGACAATAGGTTGTTATGGAAATTTTTTAAAAGATCAATTCAATTACAATTACCCTTTAGATGATTTGCAAGATAAATCTGCTCACTACAAAATCAGATAAATCTGCTCACTACAAAAAACCCAATGCCTATAATGTAAGCTTATACACAAGGATTTAGAAGATAACCAGTAAAACATACTCTGGCAGTACAAATTTTCAGTTAGACTCAGTGATGCATCATGTATACAACCAAATTTTTAAAAATTATACCATTTCTAGTAACTAAGGTAAGCTGGATGTGCTCAAACAGGAGATGAAAAGATTAAACACTGACACCTTGGATGTTAGTGTGCTTAAATGCACAGGAATGAGTGAATTTAATTCGAGTGGTCATCATATATACTGGCAAGAATCACTTAGAAGAAATGGAGTAGCTCTCAGAGCAAAAGGGTGAGAAAAGCAGTACTGGGGTATAATCTCAAAAACGACAAAATGTTATCTGTTCGAATCCAAGATATACTGTTCAATATCACAGTAATACAAGTCTATGCTCCAACCACTGCTGCTGAAGAAGCTAAAGTTACTTAGTTTTACGAAGACCTACCACATCTTCCAAAAAAAAAAAAAAGCCGCATTCATCATAGGGAATTGGAATGCTAAAGTAGGAAATCAAGTGATAATTAGAATAACAGGCAAATTTAGCTTTGGAGTACAAAATGAAGCAGGGCAGAGACTAATAGAGTTTTGTCAAGATAACTCACTGGTCATAGTAAATACTCTTTGTCAACAACCCAAAAGTTGACTCTTTACATGGATATCACCAGGTAGTCAATATCGATAATCAGAATGATTACATACTTCGCAGCCAAAGGTGGAGAAACTCTATATAGTCAATTAAAATAAGACCTGGAACTGACTATGACTCAGATCGTGAGCTTCTTACTGCAAAATTCAGACTTAAATGGAAAATAGGGAAAAACAACAGGCCATATAAGTATGACTTAAACAACATTCCTGATGAATATGAAGTGGAAGTGATTTAAGAGATTAGATCTGATAGACAGAATACCTGAAGAATTATGGACAGAGGTTCACAATATTTTATAAGAAACAGCAACAAAAACATTCCAAAGAAAAAGAAAAGTAAGAAGACAAAATGCTGTCTGATAAGGCTTTACAAACAGCTGAGGAAAGAAGGAAAGCGAAAGGGAAAGATATACCCATCTGAATGCAGATAAGAAGGTTCTCTTAAATGGGTAATGCAAAGAAATAAAAGAAAACAATAGAATGGGAAAGCTAAGATATCTCTTCAAGAAAATTAGAGATACTGAAGGAACATTTCATGCAAAAATGGGCATAATAAAAGACAAAGATGGTACTGACTTAACAGATGTAGAAGAGATTAAGAAGAAATGTCAAGAAGCTACAGAAGAACTATACAATAAAGATCTTAACATCACCGATAACCAGGATGTGTGGTTACTGATCTAGAGCTGGACATCCTGGAGAATGAAGTCAAATATACCTTAGGAAGCACTGCTAACAAAAAGGTTAGTGGAGGTCACTGAATTCCAGCTGAGCTATTTAAAATCCCAAAAGATGATGCTGTCAAAGTGCTGCACTCAATATGCCTGGCAAATATGGAAAAGTCAACAGTGGACACTGGACTGGAAAAGATCAGTTTATGTCCCAGTCCTAAAGAAGGGAAATGCCAAAGAATGTTCAAATCACCAAACAATTGTACTCATTTTACATGTCAGCAAGTTTATGCTTAAGATTCTGTAAGCTAAGGCAGATTTCAGAAAAAGCTGTTAAGACTTGCATGAACTGATGCTGAGTGAAGTAAGCAGAACCAGAACATTGTACACAGTGACAGTAATACTGTGTGATGACTAATTGGATGGGGCAGCTAGATGATGCAGTAGATAGAGCACCAGCCCTGAAGTCAGGAGGATCTGAGTTCAAATTTGGCCTCAGACCAAACATTTGACACTTACTAGCTGTGTGACCCTGGGCTAGTCACTTAACCCCAATTGCCTAAAAAGAAATAACAACAACAACAAAAAAAAACAAATCATATGATGACAACAATGTGGGTACTGTGCAATACAGCATGTGAAAGCCTTCTTGTTTCCTATTAATACTCTCATCAAGCATGTCCTTAATTTGTGTATACATCATTCTCTTTTACTAGAGATTGGATGATGGACATAGAGGTGTTAGTTTCTTGGTTGTTTCCAGACCAGATTTGTTCTGTAGGTACTTAGTTTGATACAGATTCTCTTTCTGCCTTCATCTTTTTGAACGCTTCTTCTACTTCCTCATGCAGCTTAGCAGGTACAGAGGTAGAGTCCAAATGCAGTGATTCCTCCATTACCACTGATGAAAAAAGATTAAAGAAATACTGGCAAATCTTTTCCAATTTTCTTGGTCAACTTTTTTCGTCCCAGAGTGTTAGTAATACCCTAATTTAAATGTATACAGCTGAGTCTTAGCAACCCTTACTGGCCTTTCTATAATTTGCCTTCCAATATAGAGTTCTTTAGACCTTGGTTTCTAAAAGAGTTGTAACACAGCATTTTAGAAAAGGGGGAAAGACAGTTTTCAGACAGACATTTTATGTTCTTCAAACATATTTCCCAAACCTTTCTACCTACGTCCTTGCCCTGGAGGCCTCATTCATGAGGTATCTGTGCAGGACAAAGCTGGTTTCACAGAGAGAAGATGATTTCTAGATTGTGCAACTAACTGGGTTGACTGGGAGGACACTTGATATTCCCTCAGCAGAAACAGGCAAGTTAGGAAGAAGGTAGAAGGGCTCGGGAAAAAGAGAATGCATTCTGTTTTGGACATTTTAATTCTGAGATGTACAGAATAGAACATCCAGGTGGAAATTTCTAATAGGTAGTTGGAGAAGGGGGGACTACAGTTCAGGACAGAGATAAGAGCTGAGGATCTTTAAATCTTTTAATATTTTGTGTATATCAATGCTGTATTTGGTGTCTTTTTTCTTACATGACCAAATCACTTGTTTTTCCCATGATACATTTCCTGGATGCTATCTGTTACCTCCCTGGGCCTCAGATTTCTCATCTTTAAAATGAGGGAGTTGGACCAACTGGTCTCTGATGTCTTTTCTACCTCCAGATCTATGAGATCTATGATATTTTTTTTGCTCCTTTCTGTAGGTAGTCAACCTTGAGCAACCAACCATTGGAGGCTTAAGGAGTGAGAAAGAAAGCAAGGAGTGATAGAATAAATCCATAATAATTAAATTTAAATAATCAATAATTAACAAGTAATTAAATCAGCAGATACTTGAACACGCCCAAGAGCAACTGGTCTAATAAAAATTAGTCTTAGGTGTTAGCTAGGAGAATAATGGCTAGAGATAGCATGCTTAAAAAGTATTGCCACCTTCTGCAGGAAACTCTCCCTCTCTCAGGTTACCTTCCACTTACTCTGCATATATCTTGAATATACTGATTTATTGCTATGTTGTTTCTCCTTTTAGAACATGGGTTCCCTAAGGGCAGGGGCAATGTTTTGCCTTTCTTTGAGTTCCTAGTACTTAGAATTGACTGGCACACAGTCATTGTTTAAGAAATGCTTGTTGACTGACTACACCTGCCCTACCCTTAGAACCTTGAAAACCTTGATGTAAACAAATAAGATGTGCAATATTTTTTAAAGTTTCTTTTATAAAACTGCTCTATAGATTATTCTGATGAATATAGTCTAAGGGTTTCAAAATCTGAGGCTGTAATCGACATGTTTACTTTAAAAGACCATTTTCATCTATACGCTGCCCTGCCAAAACCTCATAATAAATGGTAAGTCAGTCCACAACATCAAGATTTTGGATAATCACTTATTCTGCAGGCACTGGATCCTCTCTCACCAAAGATAAGAACAACAAAGATAGTGTTGTTCAAGAAGACACTAGGATGCCAAAGCAGTGTGGCATATTTCTGTATGAAAAAACAGTAAAAATTAAATAAAAATCATAATGAAATAATATAATCTTACCGTTAAGATCCCAAAATTAAAGTGAAAAAACAGATCATCAAGGCATTAAGTATTACAACAGCACACATGCAATCAATAGCCATTGTAGGTCCGTGAAATAAAGACAAATCCTTAGGTATTTCTTATTTCATTCTTAAAAGGGAAACAGAAGCAACCTTTGCTGTATATAAATATATACAGAGGCATTCTGAACTTGTATTAGTAACAAGGTGAAAACAACCTTGATATTCATAACTTTAAGATTTAAACTTAGAAATCTTCAGATAGCCACAAATTTTTTGATTATTAATCTAAATATTTTTAGTCTGAACTGTAGTAACAAGAAACTGGTTCCTCTTTCCCACTATAGCTATTGAATGAATTCACTGCTACAGACAGGAAGCTGAGCCCAGAGGTTCTAGACTCTGCTGCTTACTGGTTTATTTCCATGGGCCCTAGGGAGCGTAATCAGGCAAGATTTAGGTGACTGCCCAGATTGTGTTTCCCTCAATTGTTCTTTTCAATTTGTTTTCCTGTGCAGCTTAATGAAAACATAATGTAAGTAAGCAGTAGGGAGTTAGTCTCCTCTTCGAAAGCGTGAGCCCACAGGATCCAACACACACTAAAATTTGCTTTTTTATAAGTAGTTTGGATTGTTCAAAAGCATTGAGGGATAAATATAGGGTCCTGAGAACATGAGGCCACATAAACAGAAAACATCCCCCAAATGGCCACGCCACTTCTAGGTTTTCTATCCTAAGGATGTTAGGAACTGGAAACAAAGACCTGTCTGTATAAAACTACTCATAATCGCACAATTTGTAATAGAAAAAAAGTGGAAACAAACAATGTGTCCTATGATTTTGGATTGGCTAAATAAACTGTGGTATGTTAATATTATTACACCTTCAGAAATGAGGAATATGAAGAAATCAGAGACCATACATAGTAGGGAAAGAAAGCAGAACCAATAGACTACATACACTAACTTCAACTACATAAAAGGATGTCAAATAGCAGCAAAATCCCTGCTAAATACATGCTCTTCTTCTGAATTGGTCACAACCTCTCAAGCCCTCAGGCATAATTTAGGACTATAAGTTGTAGAAAATCTGCATGGTAGAGAAAGTTTTCTATCCGGAGCTCCACATACTGATGTTATCAGAAGTCCAGACCAAAATAAAGCCAAACAAATCAGAAAGATGCTGTACATACAAATTATTCTCGACTACTTCTTGAAAAATCATTTTGTTTTACTGTCTGTAGGGTTTTCGTGGTCTTAAAAATCATTTTGCTTGGGATTTATCTTGTTTGTTATTAATTGTTATTCTTGTTTAAGAGTTTAATGTATGTGGTCTCATTCATAATCTTTTAAGTTCATAACATAATTCATAAATGTGTATAACTATTGAAGGAAAATTGAAGTTTCTCAGTTAAAAAAAGGGAATTATCCAGGTGACTGAGGCCTGCTTCTGAATGATCTCCATCTAGTTGCTTCCACCTATATCCATAAGACCTCCAGAGAGAATGATTGGTATTTGTAGACAATTTGGTTCAGAAACTAATTTCTGATAATGGAGTTGGCTTATCTAGATTAGTTCATAGAGATACTGCTGTGGGTAGGAGATAGGTAGAAAGGCTTGAGAGGCCCTGTCTAAATTTAATCCAAGTTTTATCCCTTTATGCCTAACTCCAAAAAATGATTTTCCTAGGACCTTGTTAAACAAGGTCATATATAGGCTGGAGATTATGCTTTATCTGTAAAAGAAAATTTTAATTACAGCATAGGGAAAGTATTCTAGCATAAAATTGAAATATAGCATGTCAACTTTGCTCATGTAAAATATTCAGATAATTCTAGCACATCTGAAAATAAAAAACATACATACTTTTGGTAATATGCTGAAAAAGTAACATTGCTGTTAGGTTCATTATCCCAATTCCATTTCAGTATGAAATTATGATCTACAATCTCAACGGTTACATTTTGAGGAGTCTCTAAGTTCTTTTCACCTATGAAGGTAAGAAAAAGAGAGAAGATAATTATTTATACTGTCCAAAGAAGCAAAAATCAAATTCTGCTAATACCCAACCCTCCTTCCCCTAAATAATAAAATATATACACACACACACATATACCCTCACAATTCCTTTGGTACAGTTATATTTAAGAAGCAATAAATATTAGATTTCAGTCTAGGAAAGGGCCTTCCAGTAGAATTCCAATTAGTGAGCCCTTAAAAAAAAATCTTGTTTTGAATGTATTTGTTTATCTATCATCTTAATTTCCAAATATACCCCTCCCAGGCTTGAGCTCTCCCCCAAACCTCTCCAAATACCTGTAAAAAATGCTCTAAACAAATTGTAGAGCACCAAATATACCCCTCCCCTAGCCAATGAGCCATCACTTGAGGCAAAGGTTTTAAAATGAGAAAAAGGAATAGTTCAGTAAAGGAATACTACATTAACTTTCTAGTATTATGTGCAATACTGAACACCAATAGTCCTCCCTCTGCAAAGACAAGGGAAATTCATTTTATTAACTCTCTTCTGAAGCAAACTCATTCACTATAATTACATAGCACTCAGCTGGTTCACCTTGGGTGACTTGCCTTGAGCTGTCTGAGCTGACATGCAGATACAGCTTTTACCACAGTGAAGGTGTATCAGCAGTCTGGAGCAAGCACAATGTTGTGTGTGGGACAGCGATGATCCTTACCCAAATTAATTCAGAGGCGTCTCCAGGTAGAAAGCAGAAAGGATTTTATTTCGATCTCGAAAAAGGGCGACTCGCAATGAAAAGCAGTTCCGTGCAAGACCGCAGGTGGTGTTAGCCAAACAAACATTTTTATAGGTTCTAACCACAACTCCTCCCTAGCCCTTACCTCTTATCCCATTGGCTGGGCTTCAGAGGGCACAATCTAAACACGAAAAAAACTACCCCAGCAACATCAGAGGAAATTACAGAATCGCTACATAGGTTGCACCTTACTCACACTCCTTCAAGTATCCTCTTAGCACATCCTGTTTTTGTTCATTTCAGATCGGGGAATAATTTGTGGTGGTGACTATTTTTGCAACAATTTGAACATATCCATCTGGGCTATTTACAAGCTTCCTGACCTGGGCGCACATATACACATATATTATTATTTGGGGTCTTTACCTTATTTTACTTATTTAAGTTTAAATTTTATGAGGGGTCTTCACCAATCTCACTCAGTTGGGACTCAAGCAACTTTAAATATTGTGTTTTGTCTAATAAAGGCTGGGAGATTATAGTAATTGATCCTTAATTGCCACAATTTTAAAAGTCAGTCAGCTAACACAACCACCAAGTTTTGGTTTTGTATTCTCTACATATTTGTATGTGTATGTTTCCCCTGATAGAATGTAATCTCCTTGAGGGAGTTTTGTTTTTGTAACCCCAGTGCTTAGTAAAGTATTTGTCAAATAGATGCTTAATGAATGTTGACTGATCTAGTAGCTAATTACACAACGGATTCTCAGTGAATGCTGACTATTACTGACCATATTTGAACAAGTTTATCTCATTTATAAACCAAGTTAGGAAATAATTTTTAAAAGATAACAGAAAAACCCTCCTGAAATGAGAACTAATAAATTATATGTTGTACTTTAATGGCCTTCCCAGGAAGTCCTGAGTACCCTCAGGCACTTCCTACTAATTAGAATCAGATCATAACCTCCTATCATTCTATCTTTCCCAAGGCCTTCCCCCTAATTTTTCATAGGTTTTTTTTTTTTGTTGTTGTTGTATTTTATTTTTTATTTTTATTTTTTTGCTAGGCAACGGGGGTTAAATGCCTTGCCTGGGGTCACAGAGCTAGTAAGTGTCAAGTGTCTGAGGCCACATTTGAACTCAGGTCCTCCTGACTGCAGGGCCAGTGCTCTATCCACTGTGTCACCTAGATGCCCCAGCTTCACAAGCTCTTAAACAGGAAATTCAATCTCTCCATCCTTCAGTAATCTCCCAGGACATCACCCCTGCCCCCCTCCCTTCACTTTCTTCCTTTTGTAATTTTGATGCTATAGTTAACAAGATCAACTCCAAACTGTCCTTTGCCCTCAAATTTCTCATCCTTCACATCTTGCCAAACCCTACCAATCCTCTCTGCTCAGTCTGCTGCTGAATGTTAACTAAAGGAAAACACCAAACTGAGCTGAGTAGGTCCACTACAAATGTTACTTAATCTCAACTGAGCCCTCACCTCAGCTCGACAATCCTTCCATTTCTCCTTAAGTATTTTTCCATCCTATTATCCACAAAACCTCTTCTCAGGTCTCCCTCCCACACTATCCCATCTCTTCTCTCTTTCAGCAAAGGGCATCTCATACTTTACTGAGACAATAAACACCACTGCCTATGAGTTTTCTTTTTCTATATCTCAAAAAATTCCTCAACATCATTCTCCATTCTCTCCTTCTTGTCTCTGATAAAGAGATGGTCTCTTTACCAATGCCAACTTTTGTCTGAGCACCTTTGATCCTCTCTCTTCTAGTGTTCCTCTGCTCCTAAAATATTGCCTCTCTCTGACTCTTATCTTAAATCTCTCCATATCTATTGCTTTTACATTCTGCCAACAAACTCAAGCTTTCTTCATCTCAAAAACAAAACAAAACAAAAAAACAAACAAACCCCCAAACCTTCACTAGACCCTTTAATCACTTCAAGCTATCACCATTTATCTCTCTTACATTTCTTGGCCAAAATCCTACAAAGAGCTCTCTGTACTTGTGGGCCTCTACTTCTGACCACATCACTTCCCTGTTCTAAAAACCACAGAGGTATTACCTCTAGAACAAAATACAAACTTCTGAGCTCAGTCCTTTAAGGCCCACCACAATTTGGCTTCCACCACACAATTATTTCATTTTAGTCCCTTTCTTTTATTTCATATTACTTCTTTTCCCTATGGTCTAGGCAATTTGGATCATTCTCCAAATTTGACATTCAATCTCATGCCTTTACACATTTGTATAAGATGCAAGCTAAGTCCCACAAAATGGCTCATTCACTGTTCCTAATACATACATGACATTCTAGTTCCTATCAGTCTCTGAGTCTTTGTACAGACTATGTCCTCCATATTTGAAATGCAATATTTCCTTGACAATTCTGAAGAAGCTCTTGCTTCCTTTAAAGTTTAGTTCAAATCCACCTATTACAGGAATCCTATACTCATCTCACCCAATTATTGTGAATCACCCAGAAATTACTTTGCAGATATTTTTAGTTTAATTTTCTACATACATGTTGATTTCCCCCAATAGAATATAAGTTATTTAATGGTAAGTTCTATTTAATTTTTTTTCTTTGCATCTCTAGTGCCTAACTAGTTTAATGCTTAGAATATAGCAGGTGTTTAATAAATGCTTGTTAAAATGTGGAAAAAACAATATTAACCCTCAAATGTTCAAAGGCAGATTATCTAATTTACACCACTGGAGTCCAGAGGACTAGAATTTGAATCCTTCTCAGACACACCCTGGCTGTGCAACCCTGGGCAAGTCACTTAACCTCTGTGCCTCAGTTTTCTAATCTGCAAAATAGGGATAATAATAGCACCTACCTCACAGGGTTGTTGTGAGAAACAAATGGGTTAACATATGGATCTCACATTGATAACTTCAAAGTACTATACAAATGATATTATTATTTTTATTACATCAGCATCTCTTCTGTGGATTCTCAAGTCATACTTGGCCTTCAGCCCAACAAGAGCTAGCAGGTAATGGATCTAGATAGAAGTCTGCACCATCCTTCACCTAAAGCTGGCTCAGTCACCAAGAAAACTTAACTCTCTCTGGTCTTTTGCTTCCCTTCCCTAGGTGTAAGGTATATAGACAACAAATTTAGAATAATAATGATGATGAATCCACCAATAATTATTTCATAGGAGGGACACTAGCTCTTCTCTTTTGATCTAGTTTTTTTTGCCCTGTTTCGTATTAACAGACACTACTATCAATAAAAAAAAAATTGTTTAACTTGTACGTTCTAAGAGATGTCAGAAATAAATGTCACCCAGTCATTAATGTTAGAATCCCTTCTTCTTTTCTTTTTTTGCCTTTTTGGTAAGGCAATCGGGGTTGAGTGACTTGCCCAGGGTCATACAGCTGTTAAGTGCCATGTGTCTGAGACCAAATTTGAACTTAGATCCTCCTGACTCCAAGGCCAGAGCTTATCCACTGCGCCACATAGCTGCCCTGTTAGAATCTCTTCTAATACAACTTAAAATGGTTTGAGCAAATAAACAAAAACCCCTTACTTATTGAAGGCCCTTTAACTTGAAAAGAGTTTCATTTTTAAAAAAATCATCTATTCTGGAATCTGTGACTTTCAAAGTTCTAAAAATATTTGGTGCTAAAGAATGACTATCTTCAGAAGACCCAGTTATTATAGAGAGCAGGTTTCATGCTTCAAACAGAAACAATTATTTTTGACAACTTTGGTAAAAATAAACCATATTTTTTTAGCTCCCCCAAAAGAAGGAGGTTTAATAACTCAGGTCTAGTAAATGAATAATAATTAATTTGAAATGAATAACAATGTATAAGTGAACACATAAACGCCATAGCCTTTAAGAATCCAGGGTCACTTCCAAAAAAAATTCTACTCTAATATTTTATTATGGCAAGAAAGTGATTCTTGAATTCTTAAAAATGATGCCAGCAGAGTATAAGTTCGGACAGGTGTAGAACTTTGACAGATAAGCTGGAAGGCCTTCAAAAGTATAGTTCTGGCAACATATTGCCCTGGCTGTCTGAGAATGAGGAATAGTATGGAAAGCATCATTAAAATCAGGTTGGTTACTTGATGGAGAGTGCTGTGGTCACATGAAACAAAAGAAAGATACAAAATGGCTCTTACTACTGACCATAAAGCCCCCTTCAGTGCCTCAGCGACGGTGCTGGAATTTCAGAGCAGGGGACTAAGACTTGCAGAGTTTTTGGATATTCCCCATATACTGAAAGTCAGTACTCTAAATTTAATCTGTCCAATAATCAATGAGTTTATCTACTACTGGAGGAACTGAACCACAATGTTAACACTACCTCCATGAGACCAGAATACAGACTGCTGCCAAATGGAAAGAAGACTCTGAAGTTCTTCTTAGAGAACCAAGTAAAGGAATTATTTTATTTTGTGGTCTAGGTCAACAAGAAATATTTCATGAATCATTTGGCAATCTTGTCTTGTGGTGTTTACGATGAACAAAAAAGTATGTGACCACTATCATAGGGCAATTTATGGACCAATATCTGTTGCACAGGATGGTCAAATAAAGAAATCTTGTGAAGAACCTGATGAGGTCCTTACAATAAAATCAATGTATACCTCATATATTGAATTCACTTTTATGGTAACTTCACTGGGAAGGTAGACACAGTGGAAGATGGTTAAAAAAATGAAAAGAAAAGTTGGTTCAGATTAAGAAAAACATTTGGTTTCTAGGCTACAAAGAGGCTTTGTGTCTAAGGGGCAAGACAAGAACCAAGGAACCAACAGAAAAAAATAAAAAGAATATCCTATTGACAGTGACCACTATGAAGGCCAAAGTAGCCAAGAGTCTTCCACAGCCAGCAAATCCTGCATCTACTCAAAGAAAAAGAGGACAAAGGGAAGTCAACAAACATTTAATAAGCACTTTCTTTGTACCAAGCACTGTGCTAAGCAGGGGGGTACAATACAAGCAAAAAGAAAGACAGTCCTTGCTCTCAATGGGCTTATATTCTAATGGAGCTGAAAAGGTGTGTGTAGGGGGGAAGAAAGTAGAAGAGGGCTGAAGGGAACAAGGTTCTGAAACCTGAAAGCCAGTACAGTAGGGAAGATGAAGGCATAAAACAAAGGTATCAGGAGTAATTCATCAATCAGAGAAGGAGGTGGCCCTTAAAAGAGAGATATTCCAGATTGAGAAGGATGCAAGAATGGGCGAGGAAGCCCTAACAACTGAGGGAAGTTCCAAAACTCCTATTTAAAAGAAGCTTATAGTATAATAAGAGAGACAAGTATATATGTAAATATATGCAGCATAAAGTTAAATATGTGGTAGTTTGGAGGAAGGACACTATCAGTTGGGGGAATCAGAAAAGATTCATACAGAATATGGTACATGACCTGTGACTTTTTTTTTTTTGATGGCTAGGCAATGGGTTTAAGTGACTTGTCCAGGGTCACAGAGCTAGTGAGTGTTATGTGTCTGAGGTCACATTTGAACTCAGGTCCTCCTGACTCCAGGGCTGGTACCCTATCCACTGCGTCACCAACTGCCCCCAACCTTTAAAAAAATAAGAGAGGGGAATTGGGTTCTGGGTCACAACACTAAGAAGATGGAAGACCAGACACTTTCTGTAATCCTCACGATCTCTCAAACCTTTCAACAAAAAGGAAGCTATGTACATGAGATAAGACAATTTCAGCTATTTCCAACTGGCATTTGGTAATGAAACACTGGATCTCAGAGACATCAGGGCAAGGTATATAGATCTGGAAATCTTCTGCATAAAGACGATTATTGAACCCAGGGGAACTGATGAGATCACAAAGCAAGACAGTATTGAGAGAAAAGGGAAGACGGCCCAGGATAGAGTCTTGAAGGATACTGAGGGTTGGCAGGAAACTGGGAATGGAAACTGATAAGGAACAGTGATACATGTATGAGGAGATGCAAAAGAAAGCAGTCTCTCAAAAATCAACATCTAATGAGGCAGAAGGTGCTGTGTATTGCCAAGACAGAATGCAACCACAGCAGTATGTCCCCAAATAATTTAAAAGAGAAATAAGAATTGTGAAAGTAGAATTTATGGCTGGCATATCAGAAATAACTGGAATAGAAGAACTTGGGTTAATGGGGCCAATCCAAAACACACACACACAAAAGAACAATTGTAATGCAAATACACATAAGTAAAGGACAATCTGGAAAAGAACCAAAAAAGTAATAACATTAAATATTTTTATATTCATTTTATTTCATTTTCAGTGTCACATTCTCTTATTCTTCTCCCTTCTCCCCTATCTATTGATAAGGGAAAAAAAATATACATATATATATATAAAAATACTTGAAAATCTACTTGTCAAGACACACAGAGGAATTATATATGAACACAATTATAAAACAGCCCACACAAAGACAGATCCAAAAAAGAAGACGAAAGGGGGCCTACCAGTACAAGATTTTAAACTATACTACAAAGCTTTAATCATCAAAACACTATTTCTTACCTAGTAGTAAATTGTTTTGATGATTAAAGCCTTACTTTCTTCTTTTTTCCTGTTTCTTTTAATATTCTTGACCTTTTGATCCTCTAGATTAATCCTGTTATTTATTCTAGCTCTATGAAGAAAAGAAATCTTTTGGTTGTGTGACTGGTGCAGCACTGAATAAGTAAATTAATTTAGGTAGTACTGTCATTTTTATTATACAGGCTTGGCCTACCCATGAGCAATGAATATTTCTACAGGTATTTGGATCTGTCTTTCTTTGTGTGGACTGTTTTGTAATTGTGTTCATATAATTCCTCTGTACATCTTGACAAGTAGATTTTCGAGTATTTTATCCCGTTTTTAGTTATTTTAAATGGAATTTCTCTATTTCTTCCTGCTGGGTTCTGTTGGCAACATAAAGAAAAGCAAATGATTTATGTGGGTTTATTTTATATCTTGCAAATTTGCTGAAGTTATTGTTTTGATTAGTTTTTTTAGCTGATATATCTAGAGTTCTCTAAGTAACACACATCTGCCAAAAAGTAATTATTTTTGTTTTTCAATACCTAAGTTTATTCTTTTGATTTCTTTTTCTTATCTTATTGCTATAGCTAGCACTCCTAGTACAATATTGCACAACAATGTTGATAATGGATATCCTTGTTTCTCTAATCTTACTAGAAAGGCTTCCAAGCTTATCTCCATTACAAATAATGCTTATTCTTATACTAGTTCTGTTTATATTTTGTTTTTTTAAAGGAGTGTTGTATTTCATCAAAATATTTTTCTGTATCTACTGAAATAATCATATGATTTTTATTATTTTTGTTATTGATATGGTCAATTATGCTTATAGTTTTCCTAATATCAAACCAGCCTGACATTCCTGGTATACATCCAGCCTTATCATACTTTATGATCTTTGTGATATATTGCTGTCAACTCCTTGCTTATATTTTATTTAAAATTCTCCATCAAAATTCATTACCAAAATTGGTCTACAGTTTCCTTTCTCTGTTTTGGCTCTCCCTAGTTTAGGTATCAAGACCGTATTTATTTTATAAAAGGAATTTGGTAAGAATTCATCTTTACCTATTTTTTTCCAATAGTTTACACAGTATTAGAATTAATGGTTCTTTGAATGTTTGGTAGAATTCACTTGTAACTTCATCTAGTTCTAGGTTCCTCCTCATCCACCCTTAAGGAGTTCATTTATATCTTGTTCAATTTCTTTTTACTAAGAGAGGCTTATTTAAATATTTTATTTCTTGTTCTGTTGAACGGGGCAGTTCATATTTTTGTAAATAATTATACATCATCAGTTTTATTGGAATATAATTGGATAAAATAGTTTCTAACAATTGCTTTTATTTCATCTTCATTAGTTGAGAATTCACCCTTTTCATTTCTGATACTGGTAATTTGCTTTTTCCCTTTCTTTCTTTAAATCAAATTAACCAATAATTTGTCTATTTTATTGGGTTTTTTTCCCCTCCAAAAACCAGCTCCTAATTTTACTAGTTCAACCGTATTTTTTTAAAACTTTCAATTTCATTAATTTCTTCTTTGATTTTCAGGATTTCTATTTTGGCATTTAAATTAAGGGTTTTAAAATTGTTGGTTTTTAAAAAGTATTTTTAAAAACTGCATGCCCAATTTGTTGATCTGTTTTCTCTTTTAATGATGTAAGCATTTAGAGATATAAATTTTCCCTTCCATATTGCTGTGGCCGCATCCTACAGTTTTTTGTATGTTGTTTCATTGTTGTCATTACTCTTAATTAAATTATTGATTGTTTCTATTATTTGTTCTCTGAACCACTCATTCTTTAGGATTAAGTTATTTTAGTTTCCAATTAATTTTTAAACCACGTTTCAAAGGCCATTTGTTGAATGTAATTTTTATTACTATGGTAAAAAAAAAAAGATGCATTTAATATTTCTGCATTTGTTTCCCTAATACACGTCAATTTGTTTCTGCATTTGATTCCCTAATACATGTCAATTTTTTTGTAATGGTGCCAGGCACAGCAGAGGATAGGTATGTGCCTTTTTATTCCCATTCAATATTTTCCAGAGATCAATTATATCTAACTTTTCTAAAACTCTATTCATCTCTTTAACTTTTTTGTTTCTTTTTTATGGTTAGATTTATCTAGGTCTGAGAAGGATAAAGTGAGGTCCCCCACTGGTATAATTTTATTGAATATTTCCTCTTATAATTCTGAATTGCTGGGTCTACCCTGGTTTTAGTTTCCTGCCCTAGTTTATTTCACTACAGGCTTATGTGTGGGGCTAAAGGTTAGAACTGTGGCTTCTTAACTCAGGGCCATACAGCTATGTTTCTGAAACTTGTTCCTTACTACAGATGGAATCCATGCTCTCTCAAAAGACTCCTCTCCTCACTGGAATGGTGACCTATGACTGGGTAATGGGCAACAGAGCTGCCAGATGGCACCATTCCTGTTCCCAGTGCTGGTACTGGGATCCTTGGAGATCTCTTTCTGCTCAAATGCTTCCCTTTCTGTCCCAGAGTGCTGTAATGCCACTGCCTACAGCTTCTGCAGCTCATTGTCACTGTCTCTGCTACTGCTACTGCTCTGCTCTCCTAGCCAGCCCCTACCCCATTGTCCACAGACCTCTCCATCTATCCAGGGCTGGAAAAATGACCCACTTTGATGTTTTCTTGGTTTTTCCAATCAGTATTTGGTCTGGCACATTTTCTAGTTGTTGCGGAGGAGCTAAGGCAAAAATGCTACCTCTTACGCCATGATCTTTACTCTGTCCCTCAAAGTAATAACATTCAAAGAAAACATTATCTCCATACAAGCAAAACATATTGATTGATCTTGAAGACAGGATATAGATAACTTAAGGATAATATATTTCCCAGAAGAACATAGATCAAAATCCTGAACACCATAATATAAGGAAATAATAGAAGAAAACTGCCTGGAATTTCTGAACACAGAAAACAAAGTGATAATTAAAAGCATTCATAGATCACATCAACTTCTGCCCCCTCCCCCGATAAATAACAACAATAACAATAACAACTATATGCTGGAAATTCCAAGACACATAGTGGTTGGATTTAACAATTCCAATGACAAATAAGAAATATTGCAAGTGACCAGGAGAAAGACCTTCAAATACAAAGGAAAAGGAAATTCTACTATCAGAGAACTATTCTGCATCCACAAAAATGTTAGCAAAAGTGAAAATATACAATTGTAAAAATTGCTGGAGAAACTAGAACTAAAAGTCTTAATAGTATATCCTAAATAGGTCTGAAAAAGAATTTACATATTTTTCAGCACCACATAAAACTTTTATAAAAACTGGTTCCATGTTAGGCCAGAGATATTGCAAACAAATGTAAAAGGGCAGAAATAGTAAACACATTTTTCTAGATCATAACACAATAAAAATAATAACAGATCAGGGAACACAAAAGAAAGACATGGACAAAAATAGAGACAAAAGAAATGCTAAATATTGAATGAGTCAAAAAATCATAGAAACAATAAGTGAAATAAATGAAACAAGATGAATTATGAAACAGAGATGCAGCTAAAACATTTGTGGGGAAAAACATATCTCTGTAAACATACATCAACAAAATAGAAGAGAAGATTAATGAAATGAATTAATAAAATGAATTAGAAAGATAACAAAATTAAAATAAGCTCAAAAGAAGGGATATTAAAAATGAAAGGAGGAAAAAACTGGAAACCCCTCCCCCCCATAG
The DNA here is from genome assembly GCF_900497805.2 of Vombatus ursinus. NCBI lineage: Eukaryota > Metazoa > Chordata > Mammalia > Diprotodontia > Vombatidae > Vombatus > Vombatus ursinus. Next base: position 14,223,008 of record NW_020954587.1, on the reverse strand, counting down.
AAATGATCAATAAAACCAAAAGTTGGTTCTTTGAAAATACTAACCAAAAAAAAAGGGGGGGGGCCGCTAGGTGGCGCAGTAGATAGAGTCAGGAGGACCTGAGTTCAAACCCAGCCTCGGACCAAACACTTGACATGTACCAGCTGTGTGACCTTAGGCAAGTCACTTAACCCCGACTGCCTAACAAACAAAAAAAAGAAAATACTAACAAATAATCCTTTAGCTGACCTGATTAAAAGGAAGAGAGCAGAAAAGCAAATCAACTAGAAAATGAACAAAATAAAATCACAACCAGAAGAAATAAAAAGAAGTATCAGAACTTATTATGTAGTTACATGCTAACAAAACTGAAAACACAAAAGAAATAGAGGGAAATCTTCAAAAATATAAAATACTCAAATTAGCAGATCACAAAATAAAAATTCTAAATAATTCAATCTCAGTAAAAGAAATAGAGGATTCTGGGAAGATGGCAGAGTAGGTCAGAAAATTTCAAGCTCTCAAGATTTTCCTCCATAAAAGAAATAAAATAGCGTCACGGGGCCAACACAGAGCCATGAAAATAAGTAAGAGTAGGGGCAGAACAGGGGTCCTCTTGGCACAATTGGAGAAGGTCTGAAGAAAAATCCTGGATAAGATCTCCTCCTGGTGAAGAGTAAACACCTCCAGGCTAGGGTCGTCTTCAACAATAAGCAGCAAGCCCTGGGGTTAGCTGGTTTGGGAGGCTGCCTCTTCCCCAGCCACAGTAACTTTAACCCCCCACTCCCCCTCAGTGAGGGGAGTTGGGCATCTGACCTGGAGAAGATGGAGGGAAGCCCTTCTGACAAGGAATGCCAGACCCAGCTGTGCTGCCAGGATGACGAGAAGGAACCAGCACACAAGCATTGGTGGGGTGGGGGTGGGAGGACACCTCTACTGTGGCCACTTACAGGAAGCTGGAGGTCTTGGTTTGAGTTCAAGGTCAAAAGGGTGAACTGAAGGGGATTAGTAACTAAATTATTATAAAAAAAAACCGCACAGGCAAAGGAGAAAGAATCCAACCATAGAGAGCTACTATGAGAATAGAGAAGATTGGGATTCGTCTTCAGAGGATATGGAAGCAAAGAAACCCTCTTCTACCCCAAAGAGTAATGTCAAATGGTCACCTGCCCAAAAAGAACTCATCGAAGAACTTAAAAAAGACTTTAAATATAAAATAAGAGAGACTGAGGAAAAACTAAAAAGAAAAGAATAATACGAGAAAAACAAGAAGATTATGAAAAGGAGATCCAGAAGCTTAAGGAAGAAAATGACTCCTTGAAAATCAGAAGGACAAGGGGAAGCCAACGAAGTTATAAGAGATGAAGAAATAAAAAAACAAAATATAAAGAATGAAAAAATAGAAAACGTTTCTGACACACTGTATAAGACCAAAAGCCATTTCCCAATAGTGGTCAAATAATAGTTCTAAAAAAATAATTGTAAACTATTAACAACCACGTAGTCTATTTTATCAACTAGTAGCTTTTAAATGGAGAGGCCAAGTAAATCTTAGCTAAGACTTGTGTTACTTAATTTTAATTATCTATAAATTTAAGTCTCCTGTGTGCTTCCCAGAGTTTCAAAGTGTAAAATTCTCCTGAACCTGCTCCCTATGACTGAGGACCTCAGTGATTCCCTCCTTATCAATCAGGAGGACACTTACAGGAAACCCACCAGATGTCCTTTTCCCATCCTCCACTTCCATACATCCAAATAATTGCAGAACATTGATGGGGTAATTTTTCAGAGCGGAGCTTTGTCTAATGGGATTTAGCAAGACAGCACAGACAGTACACCATTGTTGAAACATGTCCATCTGGAAACCATTCACATCTTGTCTCTGACACCCCAGACAGACTACTAATTCTAGCCTTAGAGCTCTTGGTACTATCCTCTGAATTAACTGTCTACCGTGCTTGGCACACTCTTAATAAATGTTTGTTGACTTAGAAGTGCAGCTGTAGTTTCCTTGACTTTTTTTCTTCAAATCTCTATTTGTGTTTCTGAACTCTGTATGAGGCCCTTTTCCATCAACTTAATGCACTGTTATTAGTCCAGCCTAAGTCCTCATTAATAGCCCCTCCACAAGGTACACATGCCATCTGACCTGTATTGGACTCAAATTTCTCTTACATTTTCTCTTACCTTGTTCCTGCCACACCTTGTAAGCTATGCAACAGATAATGCATCTGAAATACCTGCTTCTCAGGCTCTGTCCTTGCTAGCCAGTCCTAGTACACCTAATTGACTGGTATGACACTAACCCTATGTTATTATAACTATTTTTTACTTTGAAAAATGTATTATTTTATTTGTACGCTTTAAAAATTGTCTATTGAAACTTATAATACAGTTACGGAAAAGCTACTTATCGATGGAAGAGCTACCAGGGAAAATGGAGAGTGTTACCTTTTTTGGTTAATCATTAGGAAAAGTTAGAGGAATAAACAAAAACACAGTAAAATTTTTTTTAAATTAAGGAACTTTTTCCAGGTACAAATTTTATAAATACAAAGACAAGTTTGCAAATTCCTTTGAATACTAAATAAATATCTATCTAATAAACTCCGCTTGAATACCTCCAGCTAGCACTTTTATTAATATGCAAAAAATTGTACTCATTCACATACAGTGTTCAAAGGATGTGCTCATAAAACAATTTTTAATCATTTACAGTTTCGAAACTGTGCTAAAGTAGATTTCATTTATATTTATTATCCCTCTCCCCCCAACAATGCCAGAGTCTAGAAAAAAAGTAAAAGATAAAAAACAAGTCAAAGGTGTAGAAAAAAATTATTTTTTGGATACATGATCTTTAAAATATGTAAAAACCTCTGTAAACCTGTACTGTATCTAACGCTATGTTATTAATTTTCTGTAATACCAAGTACCACAATGCCATTCAAACAACACTACTGAATTTCTTTCTAGGTATTATCCACCTTGCCCCTTTTTAGAATAAGGAAGGTATTTAACTTTGGTTAAATTGCAGTTGACTGTCACAAAGCTACTTTGTAAATGCCTTATACTTTTATGTTGTCAAAATGTATTCATCAGCTCAAAAAATATCCGCTACAAATGTGAAGCATTATTACCATTACCCAGGATCAGGATGCTGAAAGCCCTGTATTTAAGGAGAGGAGGATTCTGCCATACAGCTCTCCCAAAACTCCGGAGAAAACCCCCTCAAACAAATGAACTTCAGAGAAAGCTTCCTCTCCCAGAGGCATGCCATCTCCCGACTCCCGGCATTCTCATTAGCTGTCCCTCATGCATGGGATGCTGTCTTTCCTCACCTCTGCCTCCCCCTCTGGCGTCCCTGGTTTCCTCCAGGTCCCAGCTAAAATTCTTCTACAAGAAGCCTTCCTTGGCCATTTTCCCTTAGTCCTGGTGCCTTCCTTTTGTTGACAAATCTCCAATCTATCCCGCACATTCAGCGTATGCACATAACTGTTTGCATGTTATCTCTCTATCTCATCCCATTAGGACCTAGAGCTCCTTAAGGGCAGGCACTTGTCCTTTGCCTCTTTTTGTATCCAGAGCTTGGGACGGTGGCTGTGGCATACAGTAGACGCTTCATAAATGCTAGTTGGCTGCCTGCTAACATTTAGCAACAGTGTGAGCCTAGGCAAGTCGCTTAACCTCACTGTTCCTCATTGGGAAAATGAGAAGACTACCACGGAAAGTTAGCTAATTCTTCCTTGCAAGGCGTCTTTCGTTTGGAAGATGGCTCAACCACAGCCCAGAAGATTGGGGGCGGGAGGACTTTGGTTAGCCCGGGGTGGGGGGCGGTCAAGGGAACAGTGGAGGCGAGGAGGTGCCGACCATCGCATCCCCTACCAGCGGGGTGTCCCCTCTCCCCTTCCCCACGCCCACTCCCCAAGCACCCCGGGCGTCCTCGGCCACACCCTTCGCCTGGGGCCGCCGGGGGGCTCACCGGCAGCGCGGGGGAAGCGCGACAGCTTCCCGGAGGCGACCAGCAGCACCAGGACCGCGGCCGGGGAGAAGGAGGGCATCGTCCTGGCCGTTGGCAAAGTCGCCACCGCCCTCGGGGCATCCTCCGGAGACACCAGTCCTCGGGAGCAGCGGTGGGTCCCGCCGCGCTTGGTGAACAGCGGCAGGAGGAGGCGGGCTCCGGCCTCTTTTGCGCTTGCGCCTGGTATGGGCAGGAACTGGTAACCCCGCGGCGAGGAGTCGAGCTGGGGAGGCTGAGAGGGGCGGGGGAGCAAAAATCCCCTTCCTGTTCTCCCTCCCTGCTCCCTACCCTTCCTGCTCCCTCCTTCTCCTCCTCCTCCTCCCCTCCACTCCCTTCCCCTCCCGCCCAAGGGCTTCCTCTTTCTGCCACGTGACTCCCCTCTCATCCTCCACCTACGCTTTCCTGGAAGGCCAGGCCCACGTCCGACAATGACGTCGGGGCCTCTGAGTGCAAGAGCGCCCTCTTCACTGCCTCATCTCCCCTCCCCCGCCCCCATTCTCCGTCTCTGTCTCTCACAATCTGTCTCTCTTCCCGTCTCTCTCTGCGCTTCCTCCTCCCCCTTTCTCCCTTTTCTCTCCCCCCCATTTCTCAGTGCGCATGCTCCCTTTCCGCTTTTGTTGGGGGAGGGAAGGTTGCAGATTTTAGGGAGCTGGTGGGGTGAGAGTGGTGCTGGATATTATTTCGAAATAATAGTGACAGTTATCTCGAGAAGGGAAGGGAGAACGCATCCGAACCACTTTTGTAGTTGTGTAGTAGGAAGGGGAAGAGCTGCGTGAACATTAAAGCAGAGGTTCATTCTGTTTGAATCTGATATTCTTGATTTTTTTTTTGTAGTGGCTACATTTTATTGTTTCAGTTAACAAGCATTCCCCCCACCCCCTCCCGTCTTCTTCTTCCCTTAGTGCGCTTTAGATTTTAAAGGGTCCTCAGGTCTAATACATTCACTCTTATTTTGAAAAAGTGGGTTTAATTTGCTTCTTTGGGCACAAGGTAGTGTAGAAGAGTCATATTTCCAAGTTTTTTGAGCCTTATTCCCTCCCTCCCCCCTTTCCCATGAGAGTTATTTAACCACAGCCTTGTGACCCACTATGAGAAAAGCCTTTTCCAGCTTACAGGAAGACTGGCTTTTCTTTGTTCATAGAGTAGTAGGATCCCTGCTGTACAATCTTTTAGCTATGTGAGGGCAGGGAATCAGTAGTAGTATCTGATTGGGGTACAGACTTTGGAAACACTGTCCTTGAATTCTCCCTCTAGATCTAGGAAGTCGCTAGCATTTGCCTGAGGCTATAATAAACTGGCCTTTCATTGCATCCAGACCCAATCTCCCAATTCTTAGTTACCCTTAACCTAACCCAGGCCTCCATTGTCTGTTACCTGGGCTGGCCCCCAGCTACTTCCCATACTTGATCCTATCCAGACCCTATCCCTACTTGGATTGTGACCTCTAGTAACCCCAGCCTACTGGCCACTCCCATCAAGATCCTCACTAGACCCCTCCTACGGTCACCCCAGACTACTTGGCCACTCCTAGATCCCTCCCACAGTCTTTCTGTATATAAGGTCCATCTTGTCTCCATTAAGGTACTTAGATTTCTATAATCTAGCCAATAGCTCACAAATGTTCAGATTCTTTAAGAATCTGGCCAATATGGTAAACCTTTAATAAACCTTGTCTTTGACTGAAAGAAGGGTTGGGTTGAATTCGTTCTGGCAGGATCCACGTGGCTATTTATGGGTCCCAGCAACCCTAACCTCAACAGTATCTACCTTGTCAGGCTGCAGTGTTATATCCACTTCGATTTGTGAATCCTGAAATTCCTTTGTCCCATGATAATCTTTTGTCATTCCATCCTTCATTTAAACCTTCTGATCCCTAACCCTCTTCTTCTTGCTGTCACCTCCAATCCCTCTACCCCTCAGTTTTTTGCTAGGGCAATGTACCATCAAATTTGCCATAATAATAACTAGCATTAACTAAGTGTGAAAAGTCTTTAATTAATTTGGTCAGTATGAAATGCTTTGAGCCAGTGGATGAAATAGATGATTCTATACAAAAAATGTATTAAGATTGGTTGAGAGAATTAGACACACTAATGGGTCTGTTGCGATCTAGGGGTGCTGGGAACCCTGAAATTCAAGGGCAAAAGACAAAGTTCTGCCTGGAAAGAATTTGACTCAAGCCTTCTTTAAGTCAAAGACAAGGTTCATTGTTTCGCCAATAGAAGCAGGCCAGACTCTTAAGGAGTCTGAGCAATTGGTAGATGAGATTGATGTCTTTTATAAGGGAAAAATAATTTGTAGAAAGATTTGAAGGGGATCTAGGAGTGGCCAGTAGGCTGCAGTGACCCAGAGGTAACTAGGGGTCTAGATGGAATTAAGGGTGGGAAGTGGCTCAGCAGATCTAGAGGTTACTGACCATGAAAGACTGGGCTAGGTTAGAGGTAATCAGAATTGGAGATTGGGGCAGGGTCAAAGCCACAGTGCAAGGACTGTTGGAAAGATTGTAGCCTCAGGCAACCACCAGGGCCTTGTGGGAAAGTTCAGAGGAAATTTTGGGGGGAGGGGTTCCAGGGTTCATATTTTGTCAGGTCTATGTGGTGGATTCTTTTCTATTTTCACTTCTTATGTTATTTACCTTTTTCTGTGCTATTAGCCAATCTAATAGGTAAGAGGTAGTACCTTAGAATTGTTTTAATTTGTTTTTGTCCAATCAACAGTGAGTTAGAGTATTTTTTTTATGTGGCTATAGCTAACTCTGATTACTTCATTTGAAAATTGTTCATATCTTTTGATCATTTATAAATTGGGGAATGACTCTTATTTTTATAAATTTACTCAATTCTCATTTGACTCAGAAATGAGACCTTTATCAGAGAAACTAATTTCAAAATTTTTTTCACAGCTACTATTGCTAACTGTATTTCCCTCCATCCTACCCCCCCATTTATTCTACTCTCTCCTTTCACCTTGTCCCTCCTCAAAAATATTTTGCTTCTGACCACCCCCTTCTCCAATCTGCCCTCCCCTCTATTATCCCTCACCCTTTTTCTCTCATCCCCTTTTCCCCCTACTTTCCTGTAGAGTAAGATAGATCTCTATACCCAATTGAATGTGTATATTATTCCCTTTTTGAGCTAATTTTGATGAGAGTAAAGTTCACTCACTCCCCCTCAACTCCCCCCTCTTCCCCTCCACTATAAAAGCTTTTTTCTTGCCTCTTTTATGTGTGATAATTTACCCCATTCTACCTCTCACTTTCTTTTTCTCCTAGTATGTTCCTCTCTCACACCTTGATTTTATTTTTTTAGATATCCCTTCATATTCAACTCACTCCTGTACCCTCTGTCTATATATATAGTCTTTCTAACTACCCCAATAATGAGAAAGGTCTTATGAATTACAAATATCATCTTTCCATGTAGGAATGTAAACAGGTTAACCTTATTAAATCCCTTATGATTTCCTTTTCCTTTTTACTTTTATATGCTTCTTGTATTTGAAAGTCAGATTTTCTATTCAGTTCTGGTCTTTTTCATCAAGAATGCTTTAAAGTCCTCTATCTCATTGAATGTCTATTTTTCCCCCGAAGGATTATATTCAGTTTTGCTGGGTAGATGGTTCTGGGTTGTAATCCTAGCTCCTTTACCCTCCAGAATATCATATTCCCAGCCCTCCGATCAAAATCCTTTTTGAGCTCTTCCATGGCCCGAGACCAATTCACGTTTTTCTTGAAGGCTTTGGAGATAGGAGCTTTGACTTTGCTGTCCTCTTCTGAGTGTATGTTTTGATCTTCCTTATCACCATAGGAACTTTCTATAGTCAGAGTTTTTTTTTTTCTTCCTCGGTTGTTTGTGCATTTTCGCAGCCTATTACTTGAGCTTTAGCGTTGTTAAAGTAGGGCTCTGCTTCCAGGGTGGAGGGCGAACTGCCCCAAGCTTCAGGGGTTTTACACAGCTGTTTTCAGAAATATTTCTAGGGATCTATAAGTTTTCAGTTCTTCTAAGGTGGTATGATCTAAGAAGAGGTATTTACTACTCTCCTAATCTGTGCTCTGGTCTGTGAGCAACCCCAAGCACTCTTTTCTGCCCTGGAACTGTGAAGAAAATCCTACCTCCATGGTGGCCTCAAGTTCTGCTGTGGTTGTGTTCCTCCTTGCCCTGGGACTGCCCAGGACTTTGACCCAGATCAGAGTCCTAGCAAGAGTCCTACCTCAGTGCTTGCGAAAAGACCCCTGTAATCTCCTTCTGCCAAGTCTTCGACCCCCTTACTGGCTGTGGGCTGAGAGCCGCTGCCGCTGGAGCCGCCCATACAGCCTCCTCCAAGGTTGGCTCCTTGTTTCCTGAGGCTGAGGCTGAGACTGTACGCGCTCTACTCTCATCTAGCTGTGACAGACCTTTCCTGTTGACCTTCTAAGTTACAGGTTCCCAAACTTGTATGGCCTATTTGTTTGACCCCCTTTAAAAAAAAATTACTCAATGACCCCTGGAAATCTACTTTCTTTAACCCTTCTGGTTTTTTTTTGAAATTTGCATCATTTCAAAAAATATAAAATATATATATATATATATATTTAAAATGATGAATCTTAAATTTAATAATTTATTGTAAATTTGTGGTTTTTTCCTCCATTGAAATTTTGATGATGCAATACTGTGTCATGTAACTGTATAGTAAAGTATTGTAAACAAGTCATTGTACACGTATATTCCTGCCCATGCACTCTGGACTAACAATGTGCGACACTGCTCTCCAATACTTAATTGTTGAGACCTGTCGGAAGACTTGACCACTGATAGGTTATAACTTACATTTTGTGTGTTTATTTGGAAATAATGTAATCACTATGACTTTAGCCTTATTATACAACAGATGAAGCGTGTATAAATGTTTTTTTCACAATTTTCTTATCTTCTTTCCTTATGCTTCCACTGCCCCCTTATTTTTATTCAATGTCCCCTAATTGCACCTGAGGCTACTACCACCATACTGTATCATACCGGTGCCCCACTGGGAGGTGGTATGGCCCACTCTGGGAACCTATGAAAAAATCTAAGTTGTCTTTGGCATCTGTGGGCTGAGAGGTCTGGGAACCACCAGTGCTGCCAGTAACTCAGTTGCCATAAGGCCTGCTCTGGGTTTACTGGGGCTTGGTCTGTGCTGTACTGTACTCCTCTCTCACCCTGGTGCAACAGATCTTTCCTGCCGACCTTCCAAGTTATCTTGGGCTGGGAATTTGTTTCACTCTATCTTTTTGTGGGTTCTGCTGCTCTAGAATTTGTTTAGAGTCATTTTTAAAGGTATTTGGAGGGTTTTGGGGGAGAGCTCAGGTGAGTCCCTGCCTTTACTCTGCCATCTTGGCTCCACCTCTCAATGTCTTACATTTTCTTCTTTTTTATCATTCTTTTGTTCTTCTGAGCTCCAGTTCTGTATCACCAATGCCTTTTGGACATCCTGAATTTTATATCTCCAACTCAGCATGTCCAAAACAGAACTCTCTCCACCCTCATACTCTTCAAGTTTTTTTTTATTACAATCAAGAGGATAACAATATTTCCAGTCACCTAGCCTTGCAATGGGCTTGCACCCATTGATAAGTAGTAGTGGGCAGTGGAGCTGGCCATAGTAACAGATATGGCCCCCAGTAGAGTGAGCACTGATACTAGCTGTGGCAAAGCAGACTCAATGTAGTCCTTTGCTTACTATAATCTAGAACTGTTTGGCCCTCCCCACAGCACCTACTGGTTACTGGAAACTTCTCTCCAGGGAAGGCTTGGAGGACCAAGGGGCCATATTGTTGGTTGCTTTCTGATCACAACGGGGAGGTGTCCATCCATTCCCCACAAAAGAAGGAGACAGTGGTTCCTAATGGATAAAGATATTTTATCCCCTTCCTCCTCCCATTGGTCTCCTAGGAAGGGATAGGTACTGGCTGGTGGGCCAAATCCTAAGTGGGGGGGGGTACAGGGTAATTCTCCCAAACCGTCAGTGAGATTCAGTGACTATGTAGAAGTGCTATCATCTAAAGCTCTAATGTTCCTGCTTCTGCTTATGGTGACCTCTTTGGATTGAGAGGCTTATTGTGAACTGCAAAGATTTGTCATTAACCACATCGATCAGATTGTTTAGATTTGGGACTTGGCCCTTTCAAGTGGTTGGGTAGGAGATTAGAGAGGGGAAGCAAAGTCTAGAATTTCTGATCTTTATTCTTCCATATTCAGTTATTCCTGCATGGGCCTATTACATTGTTTTGTTTTATTATTTTTACTATTTTTTAATTTTAATTTTCCTTCTTCATTGTTGCTTATGTCAAGCTTCTTGTATCTTCTCCTGGCTTTGCTTCTGACTTGCTAGATGTTGACACTATGCCTTCCCTGCTATGTTACCCTCAACTCCTGGAGCCTGCCTTCACCTTGAAACATCCCTCTACCATGCTGGCCCCTTTCTGCCATTGCTGAGTTTCTCCTTGAGCTTCCATTTTGGAAATAGGCCCAGTCTGGCCAATTTTCATTGCTTTCCTATTTTTGCTACTGACTTTCTTGACTTTGACAACATGTTCCTCAAAGGTATGTTCTCCACTTCCTCCCTGTCCTCAATTTTCAGCTCCCTTTTGCGTATTTTCTCCCCCTCCCCTCTATTAGAACATAAATTCCTTGAAGGGATTATGTTTCTTTTTGCTTACATTTGTGCCCTTAGCACTCAGCACAGTGTCTGGTACAAAGGGCTCAATAAATGCTAAAGCCTTGTGTTATCTCTCAGATGGGGTTAGACTAGTAGCCCTAAAGTCATTTAAGTGCTGAAAGGTTCTCTAGAAGATTCTAAATGTTTGGGTATCATGGGAGCAGTATCCTAATCCTGTCTCCCTCCATACCTTAGTTTAGTTTTTCCTTAAAACGTATTGAAACTGCCCTTCAGATTTGATTGTCACAGAAGACTAAGACTCAGGCCATTGATGTAGCTTCCTGGTCACTTGGGTACAAATCAGTCAGGACATGAGGGTCTCCTCTTCAAGCTTCAGATTGTAGACAGACAGCGTGAACAAAACTGGGAATCTGCTCAACTGAAACAATGCTTTATCCTGGATAATCATCCCTTCATTGCTCCAATGTCTTTCTCCTGCTCTCACTAAGCAAACCTTTTGTTAACTCCTAGATGAATTGTGAGCACCTCATTTCAGACCTAAACTCCCAAAAGACAGGCCTGTATAAGAGCCAGATTTTTATGCCCGTGTATTATTTATCCACCTGACCTTTCCCATGTAAATTGTAAGGTCTACCTAGTTAGAGGACTTAGCTCTTATTGTGGAGTTTCTCTGGTGTTTCGGGTCTCAGTACTGACAAACGCAGTTGATTGACTTGAGAACAGACTGATCCTGACCTGGTTTCAGTTCCCAGTCCAATGAATTGCCTGGGGCTGACCAGACACTGTCACTCTGGCCTCTGATTATTTTGCAAATCTCCCAAACTCTTCTCTCCAAAGATTCCCAAACTTCCCTTAAGAACTTTTGCTAGTTATTGTCAACCTCCAGAATTCATTCTAAGAAATTAGGCTGTAGCTTGCTTTGGGGTTAGGCTGCACAGATTATAAAGCCATGAAGCAAGGTAGAGCCCCTGACTCAGGATATCTGTCTTTTTCTTAGCCAAGATTACAGTTTCCTTAAGGCAAGAAAGTGCCTCTGACTTCAGGATGTCTGTGCAAGCTTAATCTGGTCTTGTGGCTGTTGACACAGCAGAAAGATTTTGTCTTCATTCAGAGAGCATTGCAAAGGACTATTAATGTCAGTCCAGAAGGACTCAAATTGATGGGGTGCTTGGGTGCTTGTACTTGGACCCCAGTTTCTCCCTAGCCTCAGAAACACTGTCTCTGACAACCACTCCCCAGCCCGAGGACACTGTGCCTAGCAGTTATTCATGCGTGGGCCCCAGCAGGACCCTTATCTCTCTCTCTGGTGCAGCTACACAAAGCTGGGTGAGAGAGTGCTGGGCTGCTCAGGCCTGAGCCCTCAGATCATGACTCTGGAAGCCTCCCAATTCCTTAGTAAGTTCCTGTCTTGTGAGAAAGCTTTCCCTTCTTGCAGAGCATTCTCTCATCAAGACAGAGGAAGAGTGGTGCCTTAACTAGCCCAAGGAGTTTTGTCCTTGGTTGGCCCAAGGACTCTTCCTCCTGCCAGACTTCCAAGGTCCATACCTGTCATCTCCTTCCCTGTTCGGTATAGTCCCTGTACTTTCTCATCCATAGCTCCCGAAGACACCTGTACCTTTAGATTACCTCATCAGTGTCTCTGGCATTCCTTTCCCATGCCCTTTTCCATATAAACCCTAGCTCCATCCTCAGTCTCTTGCAGGTTCCTTAAGAATCCTTGCCCACTGAAAAGCATACCAATAAATCTTTGCCACCTTGACTTAAAGAATGCTTGAGTCTGTGAATTCATTCCAGACCACCTGTCTTGTACTCAGGTCTTTGAGGGATCTCAACCTCTCAGTCCACAACAAAATCATCCTCTCCAATTAGCCAGTCCAGGTTTTTGGCATTCTTTGGATGATAAGAGGCTCAAGCAGGTCTCACATTATGTGAAACAATTTACCTTATGAATCTCTGAGATACCTGACCCCTCCCACTTAGTCATTCTCTCTGCTCTGGTACTCTATATAAACCCCATTCCCAGCTCCCCTCCTATGGTACCACTTGCTGAGTGGTACCATGAGTTGCAACTCCTTTGCCCTGATTAAAGACCTCCATTTTGTTTTCATTAAAATTTCAGGTTGACAGTACAATCAACACAATGTCTTTGGCATATAATAGTATCTAGAGAACCTCACCAATTATAGGGAATCTTTATTTTTACTTGAACTTTAACATAGGAGATCCCATAAAAGTGGTGAACACCAATAGTAAATATATGTTTTATGTCTGGATACTGATAATTAGGGGGTCTTTGAACACTTTTTTTAGTATAGCTGTATCTATCAGGGAATCATATAATATTAACTTATGCATGCATGCATGCAAAGAGACACTTTGTTGACACACTTGAAAGAGAAACATACACACAGAGTTAAAATAAAGGTCTGAAGCAGAATCTAATATGCTTCCACTAAACTAAAAAAAGTCAGGAGTAACAACTATTATCTCAGACAAAGCAAAAGCAAAAATGGACCTAATTAAGAGGGGAATCAGAGAAACTACAGTTTGCTAAAATGTACCATAGAGAATGAAGTAATATAAAAAAAATTAGTGTGTTTCTATGATAAAGGTCTCATTTCTCAAATATATGTTGAGTGTAGAACTGAGTCAAATTTATAAAAATAAGAGGCATTCTCCAATTGATAAATTGTCAAAGGTTATAAACAGGCAGTTTTCAGAAGAGGAAATCAATTATATAGTCATATGAAAAAATGCTCTAAATCAATAATGATTAGAGAAGGGCAAAGTAAAACAACTTTGAGGTACTACCAGGTGTCTATCAGAAATGACAAATGATGGACGGGATAAGGGAAAAAAACAGGTTCAGTAATGAATTGCTGGTGGGGTACTGCACTGGTCCAACCATTCTGAAGAAAAATTTGGAACTATGTCCAAAAGGCTATAAAACCGTGGGTATACCCCTTGACCCAGAAATACCACTACTTGGTCTGTGTCCTGTAGAGATCAATTAAAAAGAAAAAGAATCTATATGTTCAAAAATATTTATAGCAGCTCTTTTTGTGGTGGCAAAGACCTGAAAATTGAGAGGATGCTCATCAACTGGGGAATGGCTAAGTTTTTGGATATGATGGTAATAGAGTACTATTGTACTGTGGGAAATGATGAGGGAGTGGTTTCAGGAACATGGAAGACCTATATGAACTGACACAAAGTGAAGTAAGAACTGGGAGATCATTGGAAATGATGATCACCTGTGAAAGACTTCGCTACTCCGAGCAATACAATGATCTGAGATAATTCCAAAGGCCTCATGATGAAAAAATGCTATATGCTATCCATCTCCAGAGAGAGAACTGATGAACTCAGAGTGCAAACAAGTATAATTTTCTCACATTATTTTTCTTGCCTGTTTTTGGAATATAGCTGTTAAGGTCTAGAATTCCTCCACCTAGGTAACTCCATACCTCCCTCCCAAAACAGTGGGGCAAGTTTGATATTGAAGGAAGAGGCCAGGGAGATCCAGATTGGTTATAGATAGTAGTTTAATCAATCAATTACTTACATTGTGAGTATGATGGATCCCTGCCAAGAGTTTCATAAATCATCAGTCTGGGGCAGTGGCCAGACTACAGGTTGGATCCTCACAAAGACCCCAGGAAAGTCCAGTGATAATTATAGAAATCAAACAAAGGGAGGAGGGGCTATAGAGTACATTGCTACTGATTGGTGGATATTTTGGATTTCTGTTTAATAATGAGCTCATTTAAAAGCTTGGACATAGCGTAAGCTAATATTATTGGGTAAAATGCCCAAACACAGGTTTGTGTACTGATTACGTACTGGTTACAAATGTGTTGCTGTGCTCGTGTTATGACTGTTAACTGACACATTATCTAAGTTATGACTCAGTATCTGAATTATGATTTTAACATATCACCAAGTTTCAACTTCCACCTTTCACAGAGTTTAAGTTATGGCTTTCACTTCTTGTTGTGTTTTGTGGTTTTTCCCCAACCAGGACCCCACATTGGCTAATATGGAAATACGTTTTGCATTATTCCATGTATATTATTAATATCATATTGCTTGCCTTCTCATTGGGTAGGGGAGTGGGGTAGGAAGGAGAGAGAGAAAACTTGTAGCTCAAAATTTAGAAAGAAAAAAAACCCAGATAAATGAGTAAAATTAAAAAAAATTTTTTTTTCAAAGGTAATTGGGAAATAGTTAACAAAATAAATAAAATTACAATGAAATATAAAAATATTAGATTTGGCCAAATGGAAGCTAATATTGCCATGGGACATCAAGAAATAATAAGACAAAATGAAAAGTCTGAAAAAAAAATAGAAGAAAATGTGATATATCTCATAGGAAAAACAACTGATCTGGAAAACAGATCAAGGACAGATAATTTAATAATCATTGAAATAGCTGAAAGATAAAGAGACTAGATAGCATATTTCAAGAAATCATAAAACTGCTAAAATATCTTACGAACAGAGGGCAAAGCAGAAATTACAAAATCCACTGGTCATCCCTTAAAAAAAAAAAACCCAAAATGAAAACCCCAGGAATAATATAATAAAAATTCAGAGCTCTTAGGTCAAGGAAACAAATACTACAGGCAGCCAGAAAGGAAGAATTCAAATATGAGGAGCCACAGTTAGGATCATACAAAATTTGTCAGCCACCACAAAGAAAGAGTGGAGAGCTTGGAACATATTCCAGAAGGCAAAGGATCTAGGATCACAATCAAGAATAACCCACCTAGCAAAACTGAGTGTAGTCCAACAAGGGGAAAAATGGATCTTCAATGAAATAAGGGGCTTCCAAACATTCCTGAGAAAAAGAGCAAAGCTCAGTAGAAAATTTGACAGACTTTAGGAGAAGCATAAAATGACAAATTTCAGTAAGAAATCATAATGGACCAAACAAGGTTAGATTGTTTTCATACTTATATGGGAAGATGATATATGTAACCCCTCAGAACTTTATCATCACCAGGGATCATAAAGGAAGTCTAATTAGACTAACCCTAAGTCTCATATTGTTATGTTTTTTAAATGATCTCAAAAAAAAAAGAATGCAAAATATGGGGAGGAGGAATGCACTGAGAGGGGAAGGAAGGGAGAAAAAAAATGGGGAAAATTATCTCAAATAAACGGAGTGTATAAGGAGGAGTTTATACAATGGATGGGGCAGTGGGAGGTAGCAGATAACCCTCCTCTGAACTAGGTAGAGGAGGGAATAATATACACATACAATTGGGTATAGAAATATATCTTACCCAGGGGCAGTTAGGTATTGCAGTGGATAGAGCACCGGCCTTGAAGTCAGGAAGACCTGAGTTCAAATCTGACCTCAGACCAAACACTTGACACTTACTAGCTATGTGACCCTGGGCAAGTCACTTAGCCCCAATTGCCTTAAAATATATATATATGTATCTTACCCAACAGGAAAATAGGAGAGAAAAGGGTTAAAAGAAAGGGGAAAAATAAGAGGGAAGGTAGGCATTTTTCAGAATCAAAATACATTCTCAAAGTGAGGCCAGGGGAAAAAAAAGAAAAGGAAAAGTATAAGAGAATAGGATGGAAGGGAATATACAGCCATCATAACTGTAAATATGAATGGAAGGAACTCACTCATAAAACAGAAGAGAATAACAAAATGGATTAAAATCCAGAAACCAACAATACATTGTTTATAAGAAACACATTTGAAACAGAAAAATACACACAGAGTTAAAATAAGGGGCTAGAGCAGAATCTATTATGCTTCAGCTGAAGATAAAAGAAAGGTAGGCATAGTAATCAAGATCTCAGACAAAAGCAAAAGCAAAACTAGACCTAATTAAAAGATAATCAGGGAAACTGCATTTCACTAAAAAGAAACCATAGACACTTAATATCAATACCAAACCTGTATGTACCAAATGGCATAGCACCTAAATTCTTAAAAGTTAAATGAGTTGGGGCAGGTAGGTGGCATAGTGGATAGAGCCCCATCCCTAAAGTCAGAAGGAGCTGAGTTCAAATACAGCCTCAGACACTTGACACTTACTAGCTGTGTAACCTTGGGCAAGTCATTTAACCCCAATTGACTTGCCAAAAAAAAAAGTTAAATGAGTTACTGAAAGAAATATATAATATAATATCATATACATGTATGTATATATAATAGTGGGGAACCTCAATTTACCCCTCTCAGATCTAGATAAATCTAAGTACAATATTAGGAAAAAAGAAGTTAAGGAGATGAATGGAATTTTAGAAAAGTTATGATAGACCTCTAGAGAATATTAAAAGTTGTAGAAAGCAGTATACCTATTCCTCGGTTCTGTATGGCACCTTTTTACAAAAATGGCTATGTATTGAGGCATAAAAACGTCACAAACAAATGCATAAATATTAAGTCAATCTTTTCCTGATCTCAATGCAATAGAAATTACATTCAGTAAAGGGCCTTTCAAACAGAGATTAAAAATTAATTGGAAACTCAATAACTTAATTGTAAAGAATGAGTGGGTTAAAGAACAAACCACAGAAACAATCAACAATTTTTTTTTTTGTTTTTGGCTAGGCAATGGGATTAAGTGACTTGCCCCGGGTCACAGAGCTAGTAAGTACTATGTGTCTAAGGCCGGATTTGAACTCAGGTCCTCTTAACTCCAGAGCTGGTGCTCTATCCACCACGCTACCTAGCTGCTCCAACAATCAACAAGTTAACTAAAACTAACAACAATGAGATAACACACTGAAATTTGTGGGATTTGTATTATTGCAGCATAGCAATACTTAGGGGAAAATTTATATCTCTAAATAACAACAGTAAAAAAGAAGTCAATGAATTGGATATGCAATTTTAAAACTAGAAAAACTAATTAAATGCCCCCCCCCATTAAACACCAAAATAAAAATCCTGAAAATTAAACGAAATTAATAAGGAATGCACATAGGCAAAGAGGAAATAAAGCTATCACTTTTTGCAGATGGTCAACTGGAAAAATTTTATTTATTTATTTTTCCTTTTTAAAAATTTTATTAATTTATTTTTAGTTTTCAACAATCACTTCCATAAGCTTTTGAGTTTAAATTTTCCCCTCTTCCCTCTTTGCCTCCCTCCCCAAGATGGCATGCAATCTGATATAGGTTCTACATATACATTCCTATTAAACATATTTTCACATTGGTCATGTTGTAAGGAAGAATTAGAACCAATAGGAGGAACCACAAGAAAGAGGAAACAAAAAAAAGCAAATAGTATGCTTTGATCTGCATTCAAACTCCATAGTTCTTTTTTTGGATATGAACAGCATTTTCTATCATGAGTCTTTTGGAGTTGTCTTAGATCCTTGCATTGCTAAGAAGAGTTAACTCTATCAAAGTTAGTCATCGCAGAATGTGGCTGTTGCTATGTACAATATTCTCCTGGTTCTGCTCACTTCACTTAGCATCAATCCATACAAGTCTTTCCAGGTTTTTCTGAAGTCCTCCAGCTCATCATTTCTTATAGCACAATAGTATTCCATTACGTTCATATGCTACAACTTGCTCAGCCATTCCCCAATTGATGGGTATCCTCTCAATTTCCAATACTTTGCCACCACAGAAAGAGCTGCTATAAATATTTTTTTACATGTGGGTCCTTCTCCTATTTTTATGATTTCTTTGGGATACAGCCCTGGAAGTGGTATTGCTGGGTCCAAGGGTATGCACATTTTTGGGCATAGTTCCAAATTGCCCTCCAAAATGGTTGGATCATTTCACAACTCCACCAACAATGCATTAGTGCATCTTCTCTTTTTTTTTTTTTGGCTAGGCAATCGGGTTAAGTGACTTGTCCAGGGTCACACAGCTACTCAGTGTTATGTGTCTGAGGTTGGATTTGAACTCAGGTCCTCCTGAATCCAGGGCCAGTGCTCTATCCTCTGCACCACCTAGCTGCCCCACATCTTCTCCAACATTTATCGTTTTCCTGTTCTGTCATGTTGGCCAATCTGATAGGTGTAATGTGGTACCTCAGAGTTGTTTTGATTTGCATTTCTCTAATCAATAATGATTTAGAGCATTTTTTTTGATATGACTATAGATAGCTTTAATTTATTCATCTGAAAACTGCCTGTTCATATCCTTTGACCATTTATCAATTGGGGAATGACTTGTATTCTTATAAATTTGACTTAGTTCTCTATATATTTTAGAAATGAGGCCCTTATCAGAGATACTGGTTGTAAAAATTCTTTCTCAGTTTTCTGCTTCCCTCCTAATCTTGGCTGCATCAACTGAAAAATTAATCAAAATAACAACAACTTTAGCAGAGTTGCAGAACCCCCAGAAATCATTGCCATTTCTTTATATTACCAACAAAATCCAGCAGGAAGAGATAGAGAAATTCCATTTAAAATAAATATAGACATTATAAAATGTTTGGGAGTCTACTTGCCAAAACACACATAGAAAGTATATGAGCACCAATTACAAACTTCTTTATGCAAACAAAGGCAGGTATAAATAATTGGGGAAACATTAATTGTTCTTGGGTAGATCAATCCAATTTAATAAAAAATGACAATACTACCTAGATGTATTTACTTATTTAGTTGCACGCCAATCTAACTACCAAAGGGTATGGAATGAGAAAAAAAAAATCTGAAGGAATAAAATGTCAAGAATGTCAAAGGAATCAGTGAAAAAAATGAGAAGGAAGGGATCCTAGAAGTTCCTAATCTCAAACTATACTACAAAGCTATAATTGTCAAAATAATTTGATATCGTGTAAGAAATAAAGAGGTTAATCAATGGTATAGATTAAGTACACAATAAACAGAAGTGAATGAACACAGTAATCTGTGTTTTGATAAGCCCAAAGATGCCAGCTATTGGAGTGAGAACTCATTATTTGATAAAAACTGTTGGGAAAACTGGAAAACAGCCTGGTGGAAATTAGGTATAGATCAATATCTCACACGATACACCAAGATAAGCTCAAAATCAGTACCTGATTTAGACATAAAGGGTGACATTGTAAACATATTAGAGAAACGTGGAAGAAACTGACTGTCAGATCTACAAATCGGGAGGGAATCATGACCAAACAAGAGACAGAGAAGTTTACAGGAGGTAAAATGGACAATTCTGGTTATGTAAAATTAAAAAGTTTTTGCACAAACAAAACCAATGCAGCTAAAATCAGGAGAAAAGCAGGGGAAAAACTTAGCTATAAGTTTCTCTGATAAATATCTCATTTTTAAAAATATGGGGAACTAAGTCAAATTCATAAGAATAAAAGCCATTCCCTAGTTGATAGTCAAAGGATTTGTATAGGCAGTCTAGGCTATCAACAGTCATATGAAAAATGCTCTAAATCACTAATAATGGGAGAAATGCAAATTAAAACAACCGAGAGGTTGTTTTATTATTCATCATATTATGATGTTATATTATATCCTATTATACCCATTAGATTAGCTAAATTGACAAAAAAGTAAAACAACAAATTTTGAAGGACCTATAGGTAAAGTTTTTCCCATTAAAAATTCCACATTAAATAATTATGTAAGAAAACAATTACAATTTTTATTATAGTCTTTGATTCTCTAGGACCTTTAGTTTTATATTCTAAAGAGGTTATTGACAGAAAAAAAAATATACAAAACTATTGATATCAGCACTATTTATGAAAACAAAAAGTTAGAAACAAACTACGTAGACAAATATTGGGGAATGGCTGAACAAATGGTAATATATGAATAAGATTTAATATTATTATTAATTACTAATTATTGCTAAAGATTCAAGCCTCACCTTACACCTAAAGAGAGGAGAAACTCTCTTCCACTAGGGCACAGGTGTTGACCTGAGTCACCTGTTCCTAGCAGTGGTCAGTGGCTCATAGATCTAAGAGACAATAGAAAAATTCCCTGTCACTGAAACATGGGTTCACAATCTTAGCCCTTGCTCTCTTTGGTGAATAACAAATAGACAATATGTAGTATTTCTATTGTGCTTTATAGTTTACAAAATGCTTTACAAATATAATCTTATTTTATCCTCATAACAACCCTGGGAGGTAGGTGCTATTATTCCCATTTTACAGATGAGGAAACTAAGGCAAGAAGAGGTTGTGACCCACCTAGGACTACACAGCTAGTGACTATCCAAGGCTGGATATGAACTCTAGGTTCAGTAGTTTATACACTGTGCCACTTAATGCAGGAAGTCCTGTCTAAAAAGGTACAGCTGCTGAGAGTTATAGATCTAGCCATGTGGACCTGGCACAACAGACCCTGGAGCTCTTTCCAATCCAAGATTTTACTGTCAGTGTTGTGCCCTTGCTCCAGAGAAATGTAGAAGGAAGTTCTGCTGAATCCTGGTTACTGCTGGATGCCTTAAGTGAAGGTGAAGTCATGGAGTCATTGGATTTAGAACTGAAAGAAAATTTAGAGGTCGTTTTCGTTTAACCCCTTCCTCTTACAGATGAGAAAACAGGGGTCCAAAAGGGTTAAATGACTCCCCACTGTCAAACAGGCTGCAAGTTAACAATCAGCACTTGAAACTATGTCCTGTGACTACATTGCAAATAGTAGACCACTATCTCTCATCACCACAAGGGTAAGGAAAGGCACCAAGTGAAGAGTAGCTCATGGAGGGGAGGGCTGGAGTTTTGGATCTGGCAAGAGCTCCAGCTGTTCTCAGAACTGGCAAAAGACCTGAATCTAGGAAACTATGGTAGCCACCAGAAAGGTCTTAAGTTCTACTAGAACTCAGAAAAGAAAAAGAAAAGAGAAGAAAAAGCCAAGGGAAAGAAGGTGGCACTCAACTAATCTGGATAGTGTACAACAGCAGACAAGTACATTGTAGACCCATGAGAAAAAGAGTATAGAAAAAGAGCCCTAAGAATGATAGAGATCTAAAATGGCCTACTTTGCCCATAGCTGAGAAGATAAAGCAAAAAAGGAAGTTTTTTGATCAGTTGTGTCTAACTCTTCATGACCCTGTTTAGGTTCTTCTTGGCGAAGATACTGGAGTGGTTTGCCATTTCCTTCTCCAGCTCATTTGACAGATGACAAACTGAGGCAAACAGGGTTAAGTGACTTGCCCAGCTCACATAGCTAGTAAATGTCTGAGGGCAGATTTAAATTCAGGTCTTCCTGACTTTAGGCCCAGGGCTCTATACGCTGTACCACCTAGCTGCACCTTAAATTAAGCTTCTGCCACTGTAAATGCCTGTCATCTCTTTTCTTCCACAACTTAATAACAGTTAGCATTTATTTAGGGCTTTCAAGATGTTTGCAAAGCTGTATACATGTTATTTCTTTTGATTCTCACAACAACCCTGCAAAGGTAGGTGCTATTGTTATCCCCATTTTATAGATGAAGCAACTGAGGCAAAGAGGGATTAAGTGACTTGCCCAGGATCACACAGCTAGTAAGTTTCAGAAGCAGGATTCAAACTCAGGTTTCCTGACTCTAGGCTCAGCACTTTATCTAGCACCACCACTGCCCAGGCAGTTGCTGAGTCAGTAAAGATAGTTGCAGGTTAAGAATCAAATGGCACAACCTACCTTACTGGAGTCATGGGGAAGGACCAATAGATGCCCAGAAATCTCTACTAATTACTTAGGTTTTGTGGGGTACTTGGGGATAATCAGCTTGATTTCCTGGATCTCAGGCAGTATGGAATAAAGTTGGATGAGGCTTAGAGGGAAGCAGGAGTAGCATAAGCATAGAATTATTAAATATTAAAGCTGGAAGGGATTTAGACACCATCTAGCCAAAACCTTTCATTTTATAGATGTGGGAGCTGAGTTGTAGAGCATTACCCCATTAAGAAAGTCAGGGCAGCTAAGCTGTGTTGATAACAAGCAGCAGCCAAAGCTAATAATCCTAAGGTTATTAAAGGTTATTATCTCTCGCCTCCTTTCTGTAAGGGACCACAGGCCCAGTATGACCTCTGGAAAATTACTAGGTTGCAGTTGTCAAGGCCTCCTTGTGATAAGAACAAATTACTACCTCTTCCTGGAATACCCCTATACCTTTGGTGGTCCTTGTGATAAGAACAAATTACGGACAAAGCTGTACCTCTTCCTGGAATACCCCGCCCCTATACCGGTGATGGAACTCCCCCACTCCCTCTTACGGTGTGTATAATTACCCTGAGCTAGCCTTCAATAAACGAGACTTGATCAGAAAGCCTGTCTTGTCTCCATTTCCTGTGTCCCCTGCTCCCCTCCTTCTTTTACAGGTCCGGACCTCCGTTGATGTCCCGCGGGACGGGACACCTTTCCACACTAGGGCTGCCTATAGGTACCAGATAAAATTGAGGAGAAACAAAACTTCTAGGCTGATGATCTTTAGGCTAGTTAGTTCTACTGCAGTTACAGATCTGACTTATGAGGTATCAATAGATAAGAGTGCTGGAACTGGAATCAGGAATTTTTGTCATTCAGTTGTTTCAGTCACATTCGATTCTTTGTGACCCAGTTTGGGGTTTTCTTGGCAAAGATACTGGAGTGATTTGCCATTTCCTTCTCCAGCTTATTTGACAGAGGAGGAACTGAAGCAAACAGGCTTAAGTGACTTGTCAGGGTCACACAGCTAGTAAGTGTCTGAGGCTGTATTTGAACAGAGGTCTGGCCTCTAAGGCCAGTGCTCCACCCACTGCACCATCGAGCTGCCCTGGAAGACATTTATTTCTGGTTATAAAAGCAGGCTACAACTGGACTTGGGGCTGGCCCTCCTAATGTTTCTCTGCTTTGAAGAGTTGAATAAATTCCTGTTAACTTTCACTTCCTGAGTTTGCTTCATTTAATAAGGGTGAAGGCCTGAACAAAGATTTCTTTTGCTTTTCTTTTTCTTTTGTTTGAGGCAATTGGGATTAAGTGACTTGCCCCAAGTCACACAGCCAGTAAATGTTATGTATCTGAGGCCGGATTTGAACTCAGGTCCTCCTGACTCCAGGGCTGATGCTCTATCCACTGCACCATGGAGGATTTCTTTTAACACATCATTCTACAAAGATTTATACACCTACGATGTACAAGACCCTGTAAAGATGACCTGTACATAAATAAATATAACACAAAACAGAGATGTGCATTAAATATGTGAAGAAATTGCTGTGAAATTTTAGAGATTTGGCAAAGACTTGGAATCTACGAAGACTTCATGGAACAGGTAATATTTGAGCTTAGAAAGATAAGAAACATTTCAAATAAGCAAGGATTGCAAGTTAGGGGAAGGAGATTTTCTTAGGAATAGGGAGCACAGGAATAGAAGGGCACGTTCCTAAGATTGCAGATTAATAGAAGAAATGTGAGTAGAGCTTTTATCCTAATTCTCTTAATTCCTGCCTTTTTGATTCAAAATGAAATACATTTTAAAAATATATATGTGTGTATATATATTTTGCTTTTTGGTGAGGCAGTCAGGGTTAAGTGACTTGCCCAGGGTCACACAGCTAGGAAATATCAAGTGTCTGATATTTGATTTCAGGTACTCCTGACTCCAAGGCTAGAGTTCTATCCACTGCGCCACCTAGCTGCCCCCATAAACTGACATTTAACAGTAGCTCAACTTTATATAATGTTTCATGGTTACAAGCATTTTATGAATCCTCACTGGATTCTCAAAACAACCCTGAGAAGTGGGCCATGTCAGAAACAATTGAATTATTCAGTCTTATGATAATTATACAAACTCTGTTACTGACACATTGAATTAAAGGAATACAAGTTAACATGGCACTATTCATATTACAAGAACAAAAATATAAAAATAATTCTAGTAAAAATTTTCTTGGAAAAAATTTAGTATTTTGTACAACATTCTTTAGACCTTCTTAAATTGCACCGAGGATTTTCCCACCTTAGAACAGCATATTTTGAGTTAGGGTTTCAGAGGCTCTTGGTTGCATTCATTCCTTCAAATGTTTATTTTTACTTGTTTGTCACTTGTTTGGCATCAGACAGATCAAAAAGTATGTTAGCAAAAGAGAAATCTCAAAAACACCCTTTTTGTTTTCTATTAGTAATCTATCAAGTGCGAAATAATCATAATGCAGGATTTTCCGCCAAATGATCATTTCAAATTACAACCACTTCAGTTATGGAAAGCTCTTGAGTCAGAGTTTGATCTAAAGGCCTAACTCTGTATTTCACTACATGTTCTTCATGTGGATGAGACTGGACAAACTTTCAGAGTGCTATGATCACCTAGGTGTTTTTTTCTCCAGGGAGTAGGGATTGTTGCAGTACTTCTGCGGAATAGTCACATGGACCTGTTGCATCATGCCCAGTGTTTTCAGATTCTTCTATGACACTTAACTTATCAAAGGATTCACTCTCACTGGAAGGTACGGGCAAGAGAAATGAAATGCCGTAGGAAGGCTGTTCCAAATACTGTGGAGGAAAAGAGAAAAAAATAAATAAAAAAATCATGCCATATCTATTCCTTTTTTAAAATTAAGGCTTACTAAGATTATAATCAGAACTATTTTATCTAAAAATACCGAGGTCTGTTAATTAATAATTAATTTGTTAAATCAGTTTGCCACAGATTTGCTACATGATCTAGAATAAATCTCATATTCAAAATGTTTATTCTCTTAGGGGCAACTAGGTTGGTACAGTGGATACGGCACTGGCCTTGGAGTCAGGAGTACTTGAGTTCAAATCTGACCTCAGACACTAGCTGTGTGACCCTAGGCAAGTCATTTTAATCCTGATTGACTCCCCCAACCTCTCCAAAAATGTTTACTCTTGAAAATCAAGAATATTTTCTGGCCTGATTAGCATGCTGTTTGATTAATACTAAGGTTACAAGATATGGTGGAGGGAATACTGGACCCTGATTCAGGAGACTTAGGTTTATTAGCTCTGAACTTGACTGGTTTCATAACCTTGGAAAGGTCACTTAATCTAAAACTTAGCTTGAATGTAAAATGAATAGGTTGGAATATGTTATTTCTTAGGTTCTTTCCATCTCTGAAGCTCAATGATTGTGATATTTTGTATTCCTTATGGCTCTCTGTCCTCTACCATCCAATGCTCTATATGTAGAAACATTTAATAATTTTAAAATTTCTTATTTTCCTCTTTTATTTCTTTCATTTTCCATTCCTTCCTGGTTAGTTGTTTGTTTGCTTTTTTTTTTTTTTTTGGTGAGGCAATTAGGGTTAAGTGACTTGCCCAGTGTCACACAGCCAGTGAGCGTTATATGTCTGAGGCCGGATTTGAACAGAGGTCCTCCTCCAAGGCCGGTGCTCTAGCTAGCTGCCCAGTTAGGTTTTTTTTTTTTTTAATTCACTTCTTATGTTCCATTTAAAAGTCCTTTTAGAAATTCAACCCAAAAGAATGGTCACTGGACTCAGGTCAGAGGTCAGCTCAGGTCAGAGGATTCTGCCTCCTACTACCTAGTATGACCTTGAGACCTCTCTGATCCTCAGTTTCCTCATTGGTAAAATGAGAGGACTGTGCTAGAAGATTCCTATCATCCCTTCTTCAGGGCAGGGGGAGGGGGAAAGGTCTAAATTTTATGGTTCTAGGGTGATGTCCCCAACTACATCTGGTTTACTCTAACTAAGGATTTTTTCCTTGTGATTTCTCTTGATTGAAAGAGACAGGCAAACAACAAGTGAACTTTGGAAAAATAAATGTGGACCTTCCATATTTCATAAAGTCAGTAGGTTCATGCTAAAGGTCTGAAAAATATACTCTTGACTGGCTTGGAGGAAGTGAAATTTGATATTTTCCCCAGGTAGTGGTAGTGAGGACAAATTCAGGGGTAAAGACTCCTCCCTGTAATCCTCTCACTCAGCCTGCAGCTGTACCTGCTGCCATGGCCTCAATGTGACCCTTAGGGTGGGGCAGAGGAGAGAGGAACCAGTGCCTGCTTACAGCTGCAGCAGCTGCTTATATGAGTAGCATCTGCCAGAAACCTGCAATACCAGAGAAGGCAGGCTTTCCTTTGTGCACCCCCTATAATTAGTTTATGCATCGCCTGGGGACTCTGGCCCTTACTTGGTTCTGCTTTGCTGTTTTACTTTGTTCACATTGTTGTAGATGACTGCAATTAGCAAGTGGGCTTGCTGACTGTTCAACCACCAAGGCACATTTCTGAGGCCCTTGGTCTTCACTCCCTTATAAAGTTCGTTCTTTTATTAGGTTTTCTTTAAGTTATATGCACTTATTAGGTGTTTACTATGTGCCAGACACTGTGCTAAGGACTGGGGATACAAAGGAAAAACAAGCACAGTTCCTGCTATGTATAGAAGATCCTAAACCTTTAGATCAGTTGTTATTTCAATCACTAAAAATTTTCCTTAGCAGTCTTCATGTGTCTAATATTGAGCATAATTTTTACCCCTCAAAATCCTTAGCAGTTCCCAAATTTCCTGTTGTTATTGTTTGTCCTTTCTTCACAAAGAGGACCATGACATCAGGGAGATGATGCCATGACATACAAGTGAATTGAATTTAAGTGAGGGAGGGCTGTGCAAAGTCACCAGCCTCACTTTCTCCTTGGGAGCCATCTGGGTCCAGTGGCAAAATATAGATCAGGATGACTGGCTGATGGCCCAGGATGCAGTGGCGGACCTTGGCCTTTTCAAGCTAAGGTCTTTAACAGGTCTCAGTTTGACTGAAGCAGTGCCTATTCAGTGATTAATGCTTAATAAAGAAAATGAGGCAATGAATGGCCTCTTCATTTAGTCAAAAAAAAAATTAATCCAGGAGGGGAAGACACTCAGGGTTTTGGCCAAAACATATTTCCTAATACTATCAACAGCACCATCACCACTCACGTCCTCCAAGCTATGTGGAGTCTGCAGTTCTCTTTTTCAGTGCCCACATCTTGTCTGTCTGTCTTTCTGTCTGTCTCTCTCTCCACATACACTTGCCTTTTTCTTTACATTTCTAGAACCCCTACCTCATTGTCCATTCCAATAGTCCTGTGTGCCTAGGTTGCTGCACAGCCTGTCCTATCGTCTGGTCTTTAACAACTCACTCTTCTTTTAGTTTCCCTAAGTAAAATGAAATAATTCCCTTCTTAAAGAGAATTGCTTTAGTTATACTGTCTTATTTTCAGAAGCCTACAATGGTTCTCAATTGCTGTATGTTTTAACTTGATATTCTTACTCCAAAACCAGAGTAAAAACATTAATTTGTGGCTTCTTTTACTTTATCTGGTCAGCCCCGATTAATATCATTCTCAGGCAGCTAGGTGACAGGATATAGTGCTGGGCCTGGAGTCAGGAAGGCTAATTTTCCTGAGTTCAAATCTGACCTAGACATTTATAAGCTGTGTGATTCTGGGAAAGTTAACCTTTACCCTATTTGCCTCAGTTTTGTTATCTGTTAAATGAGCTGGAGAAGGATAACGGGAAACCACTCTAGTATCTTTGCCAAGAAAACTCCAAATAGGGTCACAAAGTCAGAAACAACTGAACAACAACAAATTTTATTCTAGCTTCTGCTCACATCTCTTGACCATGCACATCTTCTTAGCCTCTTCCTCTAATAGGAAATTACTACTTCTTCTCAGGAAATGGCCAATTTCTTTTCGGATACTGCTTAAAGCTCACTTATTGGTCTGTTTGAAGCGAGATTGCACTGTTTGAGTTACTCTAACCTCTTCAGCATTCCCTGACTACTTGTCTATCTCTCTGGTTATCTCTTGGCTATACTAGGATTTTATGAATGTGTTATGAATTTTGGGTTCTTCTACTTAAATTTGACCTATCTCTTCCTTTAGAATTTAAGTATCTTGAAGGGTAGAGACTGTGTCTCTGGTCTCCACTATATTAACGTTGTTGTTTATGATGTTGGAATGATTAGATTGCTCTTTAGCCAAATGCAGTCAGTACTTTGGCAATATGGTACAAAATATTTATTTATTGGCAAACAGCTTGGCCTTACAAAAGTGTGGAGCAGCTTTAACTACCAAGTATCATTTGAATAGCATCAAGAAAACGCCACCTTCTGGGGGCAGCTAGGTGGCACAGTGGATAGAGCACCGGCCCTGGATTCAGGAGGATCCGAGTTCAAATCTGCCCACAGACATATAACACTTACTAGCTCTGTGACCCTGAGCAAGTCACTTAACCCCATTCCCTAGCAAAAAAAAAAAAAAAAAAAGAAAAGAAAACACTATCTTCTCACCCTACAATTAGACAGTTATTCATTTGAGGTAAACATTTTCATTTCTAGGCTTCTTTTAAAATGTAAGTACTCCTGGAGGTCATTAAGAATAATTAGTACCAACTATGACTAGTACAGAAATATGTTTTATGTGCTTGTACATATATAATAACCTATATCAAATTGCTTACCATTTAAGAAGAGAGGAGGAGAAGGAGGGAGGGAGAAAAATTTGGAACTCAAAATTTTGTAAAAATGGATGCAAAAAATTGTTTTCACATATAATTAAAAATACTATTAAAAAAAGAATGACTGGAACCTTAAAATGGATTAATTTAGCAAATTTCTCCCCTACAACACAGCACATTTGGGACAAAAAGGGAACCATTGAAAGGGGGTGAGGAGAAAGAGTGAAGACAGGGAGGGTGGAGATTTTTGGAAGAAAAATTACCTATTTCATAAGTTTGCCTTGTGCTGACTGTGGATATAGACTTCACTGATGTGAATACTTCAACAGGGCAGAGTTATCAACATACCATGCGTGTGTTATTTTCAACTGTCAAGAGGCTGATAACCCTAGCAAGGGAATACATATATCTTCTTTTGGAACCCAAAGGTAAAGATTTGGGATTCATGATTTGATCCTGGGCAAATAACTTTATATGGCTAGAATTTAGCCATTGATGAAATATGAGGTACAAGGCAAATACACAGACAGGGGAGAGGACTGCTTAAATATTTCATATGTATACATATACATATAAAAAAAATACCTCTTTCAGATGCTGAGGAAAAGAATACCCAGGGAAGAATATACACTTTACTTTTCTGTAGAAGTACCACAACATGCAGAAACAACCAAGCACCAACATTAAAACCACTATCGTGGATACAATGATCACAGTAACATAAGTCCAGTATGGATGTGACCCTATAGGAAAGAAAGACATAATTTCTCTCAAGAACTCAATTTTTGCAAAGTTTATTTTCACAGTCATCAGGAAATATCTTCTGATACCAATCCTAGACATAAAAGAACTTGTAGGGAAAGAGAGTAGCTGGCTCAAGAGTAATAGTTAAGATACATGCTTTTCCCACTTGTATTTTTAAAGGCTGGTTTCTGACATATCTTTTGTATCCAAAGAATAAGAATGCATCTCCCTATTTAAAATGTAACAATGAAACAATAGACTTGGAGTTTACTGATTTTCTTTGAAAGTGTCAACTCCAAGTTAATACTTAAAAATTCAATTCAATAATAAATGGTGGCACAATGGATAGAATGCTGGGCCTGGAGTCAGGAAGACTCAGCTTCCTGAGTTCAAATCTGGCCTCAGACACTTACTAGCTGTGCGACCCTGGACAAGTCACTTAACCCTGTTTGCCCCGGTTCCTCATCTGTAAAATGAGCTAGAGAAGGAAATGGCAAACCACTCCAATATCTCTTCCATGAAAACCGTCATTAAGAGTAGGACATGACTGAAAAATGACTGAATAAAAGGTGCCAAGAAGTATGCTAAGCACAGGGGATACAAATAAGAAAAAGAGACAATCCCTGCCCTCCAGGAATTTACAATCTGGGGTGGGGGTGGGTGGAGGGGAGACAACACACAGAAGGAAGCTTGAGGCCCAGAGTGGGGAGAGGTAGGGCACAGGGTGCCAGAAGTGGGAGCATGTTCCAGGCAGAATCAAAGCCTGCTGATGGAGAATGGAGTTACCAGGAAAGTCATGAGCCCTCTATAAAGAAAGGAACACTGTGGGAGGAATTTAATGCCCCACACTCCAGCCCTCCAATTGGATGGGAGAAGCCACTGAGGATGAGTTGAGAAGATGAACCCCAGTCTTTCTTCAAGGTGATAAGATTTCTGGTGACCAGCTCATCCTGGATTGGTGGTAGGGGGTGGGCATATTGTTCCCAGAGTAGAAACCCAGCAGAGTTGCTGCTAATGTAGTCTTCTAATTGGCTTCTTAGCTGGATGGACTGATGATTTAGGAAAGACTGAGCAGGAATTCAGTGTGCGTACAGAAAGTTCGAATGGATGATCTCTCAATCTTTTCCCTGGTGGTTTTTAGGTAAGAAGGATTGCTGTGAGTTGCCAGGTGGAAGAAGAAAGCTGGCACCACTCTTGCCTTACTCTGCCCCCTCCCAATATGTTCCTGAATATCAGAATTCCTGCCAGCACCTAGAGTTGGTAATAGAGTCCATTGGAGTAGTAGTAGCTTACTACAGAAGAAGGCCTTGAAGATAGAGGTAGAAAGTCAGTTCCCCAAGGAGGATGGCAGATTTAGGGATGGTGATCCCTCATGACAGAAATGCTGGGAGGATAGATTCTACAAAGGCACTGATCCTTGGAGCTGAGAGAAATGATTATTTCTCTCTTTTATTAATAACCAATTATTAAATTAGGATAAAGGTTTTCTCTCCTCATTTCCTCATTCAGAAACCAGAAACCTGGGGGTTGTTCAGTCTCTGAAGGACATTGTTAATGGATGAGATTGCCCAAATCCTGGAGTACATGTTTTTCAAACCTGGATGGGAGATTCTATCCAACTAGTAAACCTTACAAAACAATTTAGTGTAAGTGAATTCCAGCCCATTGTGTTCTCCTGAGGTTTGGGTGGTGGGTAGATCCTGTGTCTAGATTGCCCAAGGCTGGGAGTGGTCTGGTTTAAGATAGTCTCTCTTTGTCCATGAATGGCATAATCAAAGTCACATCCCCCAGCCCCTCATCAGAATAGGTCCACCTCTCATTATAATATCCATTCTTCTCATTAATTGTTAACCAAAGAGTTGACTGTCTCCTGTCGGGACACCCACTCTCCCAAGGGCATGTAAGAGTCAAGAAGCTGCTATGATCCCTCTTTTGGTTTAGGAGAGATAGTCAAATGCAATAATTAATAAAATGATTAACTATGTCTCTCTTTTATACATCATAGAGTTCAGCATTGAGCTACATTACACCTAAGGAAACCTCATCAGGTTTCCACAAAGAAAAAGACTTTCAGAGCCAATATTTAGGAGGTATCTCCCTTGGCTACACATGTACTTCACTATCACACTTTAAACTTGAGCCCAGTCTCCTCAGGGAGATTGAGTTTGCCCATTTTTTTTTTTTTAGTGGTAGGGAAGGATGGTTTATAACTATTCTTTTTGCTATACCTTCTCAGCAAAGCCCTTTTCTAAAAGCTAATAGTTCAGTTATACCCAACTATTTGTGACTCGTGAACCAACTGTCCATGGGATTTTCTTGGCAAAAATACGGAAATGGTTTGCCATTTCCTTCTCCAGTTTTATGCAAGTAAGGCTTAACTGACTTGCTCAGGGTCACACACTAGCAGTAAGTGTCTAAGGTTAGATTTGAACTCTGGTCTTTCTGACTAAAGGCCCAGCGGATTGATAATGGGGAGAACACCAGATGGGAGCTCATGAACTGCAGAACTAGAAATCCCAACCTCTCAGGGTTATCCACAGAACTTGTAGGGGAGCAAGAGACATCATTCTCTAAGGATCCAAACTGTCTCTGCAAGTGTAGGTTGGGGGAGTGAGCCCAGAGGAGGGTGCTACAAGGGAGAATCTGAAGTTGACTTTTCCTATGGCGCTCTGCTGGCTCATGGATACCATAATCTTCCAGTGATTTCAAATCATTCAACCCATTCAAAAGTTCAGACTTTGGCAGAAGTGGCAGTGGCTCAGTCACTCTGGAGTCTCAAAACTGTGTTTTTCTTTCTATTTCATGCAGCAAATATATTCTAAACTATAATGCAAGTGTTTTTCTCTTTGACCACAGGAAAATGAGGAGATAAGAATCTCAATGAAAAATGAGACAAAAGTTATAGTCCAAAATTTTCCTGGAGAAAAAAAATGAGCCAAGTTATAATAAACTGATAAAATAATACAAGTGAATCATTTTGCATTTTAAAACCTAGGGCAAGCCGAGAGGAAGTCAAGATAGGGGTCAGATCTTTTTGCATTTAAGAAAACATGCAGAACAACCATTTTGGCCTATATTCACGATTTTACTGTGTGTATATATCACATTTTCCATATGTGCATATGAACTGCAAGACCATATGCAACAACTGTTTTCCTTCAATGTCTTCTCTCCTCCTCTAATTGGTATAAAAAGACTTAATTGCTAAAAAAAAGGAGTATTTCAGAGTCTCTGGAATATTATCTTCTATCATCTAGCCTAACAGGTAGCTAGCTACCTTTGATTTAGTGAAACTAGCTTTACTAACAAGGATACATATTCCTCCTCTACAGTCAGGCCTACTGTAACACTTGTTTTAAAAATGCAAATCTATTCCAACACAATTTATATAGTAGGGGACAAATATGAGTATAACTCAAATTTTTCATTTTCTCATGTGCAATTTTGTCTGGGAAAAATAGTGAGACTGCAGAAAACGTCACTGCTTCACCATAACTTGTAAGTTGCAATTCTTCTGATACACAAACAAACCAGATCTTTTTCAAGGTAATGTGTCATATTTATTGTGTATTTTCTGGTAGACAGAAGAGAACTGGTCTGCACCAATGTAGTCTACCCACAACCTACTACCTTCTACCATGGCCACCCCCTCCCAGATTTGTTTCTTAACTGTACCTGTCTACTTTGCCAGCCCAAGCCCTTGAGAACTGGGTACACAGGCCAAGGAGCAGCAGCCCTAGGCCACAGATATCACCACAATTTATTATAGTATTTTTATATTTATTTAGCATGTGTAAAAACTGTGCTGCTGTTTTTATTAGGTTCCTATACCCTTTTTAAAAAAAAATATATCAATGATACGGGGCATCTAGGTGGTGCAGTGGATAGAGCACCGGCCTTGGAGTCAGGAGGACCTGAGTTCAAATCTGGGCTCAGACCAAACACTAGACACTTACTAGCTGTGTGACCCTAGGCAAGTCACCTAACCCCAATTGCCTAAAAATTAAAAAAAAATTAAAAATATATCAGTGATGAAGTTTTTGAATGTTATGCTCCTAAACTCACTTATCTCATAAGTTCTTTGGTTTTTATTGCACAATTTTGCACAGCATGGTGATTTTTAGGAATGTGTATGTTGAATGACAGCAGAACTGACAGCATTTTGAATTGTGTCACACGTTCACAGTACTGAACATGCAATTTGAATGTTGACATCGTGTTAATTGTGCTGAACAATTCCTGAAGCCCCACCAACATTTGTGGCAATTAGTGACTCTGGCTGCCTAGACTATGCGAGGCAAAGGGTCTGGGAATGGATTGCAATGGGAAGGAATTTGGGTCAGGCCACAGTGAAGGTCAGATTAATAAGCAACTTACCTCAGAGAGATCTCATGGGATATCAGTGCTACCTGTGTCAGGCAACCATCTAATAGAGAGAAGTCCCCATTAGGAGTACATAAGGATTACACTACTTCTTCCTTGGAGACTCCTCATACCTGCTGACTATGAGTGGGCTGCTTTTTCCAGCATGCCTCCATGGGAAAGAAAGCTGTGCAAAGCTGCAGTCTCTCTCTGTTTTCCATTTAACAACCATTATATCAGCTGAGAGAAAAGCCAAACTTCCAAACTCATGTTTGAGAGGTTTTTAGTGCAGGAAAGGACCAATTGATTCCTGCCCACATGAGAGGGCAGCCAGGATGGAAGAGGTTCTGGACATCTGATCATATGAAAAATGATTAAAGGAACTAGGGGTGTGCAAATATAGAAGATCTGGAGGAGGTATAATAGCTGTCTTTAAATACATGAAGGACTGCTAAATGGAAGATTTAAATGTACTCACTATAGCTTCAGTGGGCAGAATGAAGTCCAAAGAGTGGGAATCATAGGCCTTAGCTTGATGCAAATAATTGAGAAAGGTCCAGAAATGAAAAGGCCACCTTGAAAAGAAGTGAACTCTCATTCCTTGGAAATATTTGAGAAGATGCTAGATAACCTCTTGTTAGGGATATTGTAGAGTTCTAAATCAGGTAGGAGGCTGGACTATGTCTGAGACTGTGTGATTCTTTTAAGACCTGGGTAAAGCAATAGCAGTCTCAAAGATGGCACAATTATAGAGTTAATATTTTAGGAATTATGTTGAAAGAGAATTTTTTGCAGTGTATGACTGCCTCTGTTTTGTCTTATATTCACCATTTTGCTGTGTGTATCGCATTTTGCATATGTGCATAAGAACTGCAAGACCATATGCAGCAGCTGTTTTCTTTCAATGTCTTTTCACCTCCTCCAATTGGTATAAAAAGACTTAATCGCTAAAAAAAGGAGTATTTCAGAGTCTCTGGAATATCATCCTCCATCATCTAGCCTAACAGGTAGCTAACTTTGATTTAGTGAAACTAGTTATACTAACAAGGATACATATTCCTCCTCTATCTCCTATAGCTACACATTTTTAAAAATTTTTTTTTTTTTTAGGCAATTGGGGTTAAGTGACTTGCCCAGGGTCACATAGCTAGTAAGTATCAAGTGTTTGGTCTGAGGCTGGATTTGAACTCAGGTCCTCCTGACTTCAGGGCCGGTGCTCTATCCACTGCACCACCTCGCTGCCCCCTAATACACATTTTTCCTTAACAATACTACCTTTTTGTAACCAGTCTCAATGAACAATTGTCTTTTTTTTTTCTTTATAAGTATTGCTAGCTAAATTGTGAATGACATATTCCCTTTCAACTGCTGTTGCGGTATGTCACACTCTGATTATAATAAAACCAGTACTCTGATTTGTGCTAGCTTAACTGACATTAGTAGGTTGAACTGATAAGAAAATTCATGCAACACTTACCATTTTCAGTAGTTTGGGCACAGACAGGCTGACTCCATTCTCCACTTCTTTTCTTATCAGTTATAAACCCTTGAACTTGAAGACAATAAACTGTCCAAGGATCCAGATTAGTAAGGACTTCAGAGTCATATGGAGTATTTTTTTCCAACTAAAATTGAAGATGAACCGAAAGTAAATGCCACAGATAAAGAACAATTTAATTTTTCAATGACCAGTTATAATACATACTCAGGTCTTATAACACATAGTCAGGGAAGTATTAAAATGATGACTATATCCCACTTCTCTCTAGGAGGACCTTGTTTAACTGAAGATGACTATTGATAAGCATCCCACTCCCTTAATTCTCAAACCAAAAAGCCAAATTCTTTTCTTTTACTTTGCAACATAATATGTTATCCCTCAATCACTGATATTCTTTTTTTTAATTGCAAGTAAGAAAAGATTTTATTTTGGGGTGGTAGGAAAAGAAAAAGATACAAAAGATGAATGGTCCAGGCGAGCTTGTTTACTGGATGCCTTCTAGAATTCCTCACTTTCATCTTCACCCTCTATAGAGTCAATGCCTACTTCCTCATAATCCTTCTCCAGGGCAGCCAAATCTTCCCAAGCCTCCGAGAATTCTCCTTCCTCCATGCCTTCACCCACATACCAGTGCACAAATACCTGCTTGGCATACATAAGGTCAAACTTGTGATCTACATGGGCCCATGTTTTGGCAATGGCTGTTGTGTTACTGAGCATGCATACTGCCCACTATACTTTAGCTAGGTCTCCACCAGGTACCACAGTTGAGGGCTGGTAATTGATACCAATGTTGAAGCCAGTGGGACACCAGTCTACAAACTGAATGGTTCTCTTGGTCTTGATTGTGGCAATATTGGCACTGACATCCTTGGGCACCACATCACCTCAGTATAGCATGCAACAGGCCATGTACTTGCCATGATGTGGGTCACACTTTACCATCTGGTTGGAGGGGTCAAAGCATAATTTGGAGATCTGTGCCACAGAGAGCTGTTCATGATAGGCCTTTTCAGCAGAGACAATGGGTGAGTAGGTGATGAGGGGGAAGTAGATTTGAGGATGAGGCACCAGGTTGGTCTGGAATTCTGTAAGGTCTACATTGAGAGCACCATCAAAGCACAGAGAAGCAGTGATGGAGGAAATAATCTGGTCAGTGAGCCGATTGAGGTTGGTGTATGTAGGGCGCTCAATGTCCAGGTTCTGGCGGCAGATGTTGTAGATTGCTTCATTGTCCACCATGAAGGCACAGTCTGAGTGCTCCAGTGTGGTGTGAGTGGTTTGGATGGAATTGTAGGGCTCTATTACAACTGTGGATACCTGTGGGGCTGGGTAGATGGTAAACTCCAGCTTGGACTTCTTGCCATAGTCAACAGAGAGCCTCTCCATCAACAGAGAGGTGAAACCTGAACCTGTGCCACCCCCAAAGCTATGAAATATCAGGAATCCCTGTAGCCTTGTGCATTGGTCCAACAGTTTTCTGATGTGCTCCAATACAAGAGCAATTATTTTCTTCCCAACAGTATAATGGCCTTGGACATAGTTATTAGCAGTATTGTCCTTGCCAGAGATCAGGGGCTCAGGATGGAATAGCTGTTTATAGATGCTAGTCTAAACCTCATCTATTACTATTTCTGATGAAGAAAAGAGGGGCAGAACTTTTTCAAGTAAACAATATGGGCACATAGAGATCTTAGCAACCAAAGTAGATTTTATTTTATTGATACTTATTGTCTTTACATCCTTATCATTGTCTCTGTATCAACTCTTGATTAAGTTCTACTTTGAGACAAAGGAAAAAAATTATGCAATAATGTCTACTATTAGATGGGACAATGTACATAAGATCTGTCCTAATAGCACTTTGTCTCTTTGCCAAGAGTGGTAGAGCTATGTGCTCTATGGGACCCTCACAGGTTTTTCAATCACTCAAAATTTGATTTGTATTTCATTAACTTTTCCTTACATGGTTATATATTGTGATTGTATATATTTTTCTCTTAGTTGTGCTTATTTTGTTCCATTCATATAAATCTTTTCATGTTTCTCTGAATTCCTCATATTCATCTTTTCTTAGTGCATAACAATGTTCTACTTCATTTAAACATCACAGTATTTTTTCGGTTGTTCTGCAGTTAAGGGCTAGCCACTTAATTTGTGGTTCTTTGCTACCACAAAGAGTGGGGCTATGAATATTTTGGTAGATAATGACTCTTTGTTTCCATCTTTGACTTTCTTTGGTTATATGCCTAGCATTGGAATTTCTGGGTGAAAACTTATGGACAGTTTATTCACTTTCCTGCATAATTCCTAATTGAGATTCAGAAATATTAGCTTACTTCACAGCTCTACCATGTGAATTAGTGTGCTTTCTCCTTCCCCCATATTATAATGAGGATTATTGACATTTTTTGTGTGACCAAGTTCTATGGTATGAGGTCAGACTTCAGGGATGTTTCAGTTTCTATGTTTTACTGTTAGTGATTTTGATCATATAATAGAGTCATTTACATTTTAACATTCTTTTGAATGCTCAGTTCATATACTCTGATGTCTTATCTAGTGAGAAATGGCTCTTGGTATTAGATATTTGTGTTAACTGAGAGGCAATATGGTGTAACTGAAAAAATGCTGACTTGGTGGTGCTGAATTTGGAATCATAAGACCTGAGTTTAAATACTAGCTCTCACACTGACTACCATGGACAAGTCATTTAACTTCTCAGGACCTCAGTATCCTTATCTCTAAAATGAGGGGGTTGGACTAGATGACTTTCAAGGTCCATTCCATCTTTAGATCTATGATTTAACTCTTTTTCTATCTCTCCACATATATACATACATACATACATATATAAACACATATGTAGGATATCAGACTTTTATTGATAGAAATATTTCTCCCAGTCTACCATTTTTCTTTTATTTGCATTAATTTTATTTATGCAAAAGTATTTTTAAATTTTGTATATATGACATTATTAATTTTATATTTTATCATCTCTGTGTCTTTCTTAATTACAAATTCTCTTCCTAGCCACAGTTGTAAAAAGTACTTGATCTCATTCTCTTATAATTTCTTTTTATGGTGTAATCTTTGACATTTCAGTTGTATATCTATTTCAAATTTATTGTATATATCTATTTTAAGCTTATTTAAGCTTATGTGATGTGAGATGTTGGTCTAAATCTAATGTTCAACAATCTACTTTCTACTTCCCCCAACCAGTTATTGTCAAAAAGGAAGTTCTTCCCTTGGTAATTTATGTTGCTAAATTTATCAAACACTGAGTAACTACTTTCAATTGCACCTGTTTCTTGCTTATTCTGAGCTATTCCACTGATGTATTTCTCTAGTTTGTAAAAAAAAAAAATCCCCTAATATCAAATAGTTTTAATGATGACTGTTTCATAATAAAACTATTTGAGGTCTATGTCCATTTCATTTGGACTATTTACTCAATTCCCTTGGGATTGCATGTCTTTTTTTCTTCCAAATTAATTTTACTATTTTGTCTAGTTCTTTAAAGTATTCCCTCTATAGCTTGAATGGTTTAACACAGACCTGCACAACTTGGCAGTAGGTAGGGGCCAAAAATTAAAATAGGCTAAACTTCTTTGGGTCACAGATAGGTTTTTAGCAGCTCACTTTCCAAGTAAAGCTATAATTAATGATTAAACTATTTTGCAAATAAACCATATGTAAAAATTTAGAAATTTCACTTAACATCAATTAATTATACTTATTTCTTAAGATATTTATTTCTCATGAAATTGCTTCTCTCAGACTAGAGACAGATGGTTGGTTGCCATGGGTC
Source organism: Vombatus ursinus (assembly GCF_900497805.2). Classification (NCBI taxonomy): domain Eukaryota; kingdom Metazoa; phylum Chordata; class Mammalia; order Diprotodontia; family Vombatidae; genus Vombatus; species Vombatus ursinus. The sequence goes on along the minus strand of NW_020954587.1, from coordinate 14,183,618 downwards.
ACGTGACAAACAGGAGAGAGTACACAATGGCAACCCACTTTCCAAGGTACATGGCAGGCACTATAGTGACTAGTGGAAGGTGGGTTAAGTGGGGCATGGACAAAGCTCTTATTATGTCTTTATTTTCTTTTATATTCTCTACATTTTTCATGGGCTGCCCGAAATCCTTTAGTGGGCTGCAAGCAGCCTGAGGGCCATATGTTGTAATATTTATATATGATCTAAATTACTTTAGGAAGTATTATAATTTTTTGTTGTGTTGGCACAGCTCAACCATGAGCAGTGAATATCATTTCAATTATTTGTCTTCCTTTATTTCTGTCAAATGTTTTGTGGTCATATTTACATGTTCATGGGTGTGTGTGTGTGTGTGTGTGTATATGTGTGAATTGGTAGATTAACTCTAAATATTTTGTGTATTTTGTAATGATTTTGAAAGAAATTCTTTATCAATTCTTCCTAGTTTTTGTTAGTACTTTCTAGAAATGATTTTTCTGAATTTATTTTATACCTGCTGTAATCAAGGTACTAATCCTATGAATTAACTTAGTTACTGATTTTTTGGTGTTTTTTAAAGTATATATCATCATCTCCAAGTAAGGATGATTTTATTTTCCTTTTGATGATGTTGTTCTCTTTTCTTTTTTTTTTCTTTTTCTTTTTTTCTTTCTTTTTTTGGTGAGGGCCATTGGGGTCAAGTGACTTGCCCAGAGTCACACAGCTAGTGCGTGTTATATGTCTGAGGCCAGATTTGAACTCAGGTCCTCCTGACTCTAGGGCCTGTGCTCTATCCACTGTGCCACCTAGCTGCCCGATGTTGTTCTCTAATCTCATTGCTATAGCTATTTTTTTCCAGAACTTTTCTAGAGCTATGTCATAGAGAGAGCGTACCTGATTTACTCCTTTTTGTATTGGTAGAGTTTTTGGTGTGTCTGCATTGCAAAGAATGCTAGTTATTGATTTTATGTTTTTGATCATATTAATGAAAGGCCCTATAATGATTTTTAGAGTTTTTAATGTAAATGAATGCTGTAGTATGTCAAAAGTTTTTTTTGTATCTATTGAAATAATCATATGCCTTCTGTTTTCCTTGATTGTGTAATTATGCTGAGTTTCTTTAATATTGAATTATTTATGCATTACTGTTATGAAAACAATCTGGTCATAGTGGATTATTTTTTGGCTGTAAGAGGCAGCTTGGTTTAAGCAACCTTGATAGAGAAGCAACCTTGAATCTAGGAAGAAATTCTGAAGATGCAAACAGAAATAATTCTAATGAGAAAGAAAAGGGGGAACTTATCTCAAGGGAACAATGTGGATGCACAGGTATATTCACAAATAGCTTAGATTTTATTTTATTTTATTTTTGATGTAAGTTCCATATTTGACACATACTGTTTGATTTACCTAGGCAAATCACTTAACCTCTCAGTGCTATAGACAATTGTCTAATACTGCAAGATGCAGATAAGGTGCTTACCTGCATTAATAAAGGGAATATCCTCACCTAGGAGTTCCCTACGTCAAAAACAAAAACCAACAACAAACCCACAACTCTAGTCCTTATCCCTATTTATGAGTACATTTTTAAAAAAATTGTGCATTACTATTTATTAATGAGATTGATCTCTTTCTCTGTTTTGCCTCTCCCTGCTTTGAATAGCAGGACCATATGTCTCACAAAAGTAATTCGGTTCTAGAGTGCTTTTTTTCTCTATTTTTAGGACAATTTTTTGGGAGCATAGTTATTAACTAATTTGAAAATATTTGATATAATTAATATAATGAGATACAGCTACATGGTTTTGACCAGTTTTATTTTTTTCCCTAAAAGGCAAGGAAGCTGTCTCTGAGACTTGAATGATCTTGGGGCCCAGGCTTGAGGTTTGACACAGCTTCTCAGTTCATTAAGGGCACAAGAAAGTTTATGAGGAGTCTGCAGCCCTCAGATTCGGTGCATGTCTCACTGGCATACTAGTTACCACATCCTGCTCCTCCGATACATTCCTGTATGGAGACAAGAGGGGCCATATCTCCCTGAACCAGTGCTGTATCTTTCCTAAATATTCTTTCTCTTCTATGGCAATGTAAACCCTCTTTCATGAACTTTTAAACGGTCTGTCTACATATGTTACATTTCATTCTAATTTTGAACTTGAACAACTAGATCAATTTAAATCAAGGCTGGCCTATAAGAGAAATCTCAATAATTTTGCAAAAGAGAGGCAAAAATCCCAACTTACCTTATCATTGGTGCCATTTTTCCAGTATTGCACGTTGTAAGTCCATGAGTAATAATAATCTCTTAAAGTCCACATGTTAGGTTCATTTTCAATGTTTGGATACGAGAAGTGTAAGTGTAAAGAACCAGCCAGAGATTCTACTTGTATTCCAGGAGGTCCAATGATGGCTGAGTGTGAGAATAAAGGAAAATCACACAATATTTCATTGTCCACCAAGATAGGTAACATAAGGAAAGCAAATCAGCACAGATCCTTAGGCCTAAAATAAGGCAAGTAGTGGTCAAGTAAGCCTTCAGTATAAATATTAAATAAGACATGTACTAATATTATACTTCACTCCAGCGATGTACATTATTGATAGTATGTACTACTACTATGGTAAAAATGAATGCTATCCTGAGCCAGTAAAAGTTCAAAAATCATGCCTGTGGGGAAGTCAGCAATATAGGTCTTCATAGTAATTAATTTTCATCACATTCTGATGGCTGATTTAATATATGGTCTTAGAGATAGTGGTGTGATAAAATGGAAACAGTTCTAGAATTGTTTGTTTTGGTTCTGACACTCACCAGCCATGGACATTTATTTATTCTGTTTGAGTTTCACATTATGCTGTTTTTGTAAAATGGAGATAATACTTGCAATACCTAGCTCACCAGGTTGGATTTTTTTTTTTTTGGTAAACCTTAAAATATCATGTAAGGAATTGTTACTAATGTTTTTATTTTCATATACAGAAATTTCATTTAGCTAGAATTTTGCAAGTAATGAATGGTTTATATGAATGGATTTTTTTCCAGATAAATGAAGTATGCTTTTAAAAAAGCCATTTTTGGTGTTACATATTTTTCCGTTTTCTTAAGAATATAATGAACATTCTATAATGTATCTGTGATCTCATGGATGTGCACATTTTCTATACTGTGTTATTCTTGTCCATTTTAACTGATCATTAAAAAAACCCATCATACCTGTAACCTCCTGATGATACTCCTTCTCATCAAAATCTCTCTTGTAACAAATAACTACAGTCAAGTTTTTGGGCCTTTTCCCACCTTACAATCCTAAATGAGGCTAATGCCAAGCCAATATGCTTTCCTAGCTGTCCCCCTCCCACAGTCCTGGAAGGGATGGCCCAAGCTAGGCCTCAGGGTCTCTGGACCCTTTCCTCTCGTAGTTTTAGATGGGGCAACCCAGCTGGTAAGATCACAGTCTTTAGACTCTGACCCCTCCCACTGCTTGGATTATGGTGTTAGGGCCTTGATTCTTCCTACAATCCTGGAGAAAGATGTCTTGCATTTCTAAATAGGGCAATATACTAAAGTGCAGTCCCTTAGCACCAGCTCAGAGCTGGGCAAATATAACTCAGAGTATAAATAACATGGTTCTTTTTTTCCCCCCAAAGGGGAATATCCACCTACAATTATTTTTTTGTTTGCTGCTCCCTCACTGTATCTGGGATAGGGTTTCCTAACCATTCTTGTGATGGAATTGAGTTTAATCAGAATCTTTCATGCTTCTGTCTTTGCCAATAGCACCCCATAGATTGTTTGTTGAGGATCAATCCAACATATTAGAAGCATTCTTTTAGCTTTTTTTTTTAACATTTTGTGGGTGCTAGGGCAGCACTTAAGCAGTCCATCTTTTAACTATTACCCTTTTTACCAACTTCTTTTTTCTAATCATACATATCTTGGATGATATCTTTTATGCCAATTCTTTTTTTTTTTTTTTTTGGGTGAGACAGTCGGTGTTAAGTGACTTGCCCAAGGTCACACAGCTGGTATTTGTCAAGTGTCTGAGGCTGGATTTGAACTCAGGTTCTCCTGGCTCCAAGGCCAGAGCTTTATCCACTGTGCCACCTAGCTGTCCCTATGCCAATTCTTTTTTTTTTTTTTAGGTAATTGGGGTTCAGTGACTGCCTAGGGTCACACCGCTAGTAAGTGTCAAGTGTTTGGTCAGAGGTCAGATTTGAACTCAGGTCCTCCTGACTGCAGGGCCAGTGCTCTATCCACTGCACCACCTAGCTGCCCCTATGTCAATTCTTAAGCACGAGTAACCATTGGTAATATGTTGTAGTCTGTTATGAATCTCTCATTGTTTTAGGGTTCACTAAATAGAAGATGACATAGGGTGTTCAGTTGTTCAGCTATTTAAATAGCTTCACCTTTGCTCCCCGCAGCCCCTTGAGGAAATGGCTCTCCAAGGAGTTGCAGAGGTGTGGGTGTCCTTGGCTGGTGACTAGGGTAATGTAGTTCCAGGTATGCCTAGATCATGTAGTTCAAGCCTTTCACCAGGATCAGGGCAGCCTCCCTGGCATCTCCTTCTTAGCATGAGTTGGCCTTACTAATCTAGGGCAGGTTTCTGCACAGCCTGAAGGAGGATTGGTCTCCATGCTGATTCCGGAACCACAGCAGGTATACAGCCTAGGTGGCTGGTCCTGGAGGCTGGAGGGCTACAGAAGGGCATCACTCAAGTGGGACTCAGGCTGAGGGACCCAGTTCTATTATGTACAAACTGCTGATACAAGAAGCATAGCCCAGGTGAAAAGGTCTGGATGTTTGTTGTTTCTTACAACCCAGTAATATTCCATTACATTCGTGTACCACAACTTACTTAGGCATTCTCCAATTGAAGGATGTCTATTTTGTTTCTAGTTATGAGCTACTATAAGAGTGCTACTCTAAATATTTTATTTTTATTGTTCTTTCCATTTACATTATTGTAGTCATCGTGTATATTATTTTCCTCATTCTATGTACTTCACTTTGCATCCAATTCCTGTTATCCCATGGCCATTTGAATTATATTCATTTTTTTTATAGTATAATAATGTTTTATGACCACGTACTGTATGTATTATGTACCATAACTTGTAATGCCATGAACATCTTCTACGTTTCCAGTTGTTTTTACTACAGGAAAGGAAACTCTCAATACGCACACATACATTCAATTACCAAAAAAAAAAAAAAAAAAAAAAAGCTGAGTTGTCTATCAATGTTGCTGAATGAAACACTGCCACACACACTGCTTCTTTAAATCTGTGATAGAACTTGTCTCCACCAGAATTCCACAGAGGCTTCTCTACAGAGATTACCCTAGACCTAACAGGGAACACACGACTCTCTTTGGTAAATTACTGTTACATATAAGAGGACTAGAACCTCTTTCTAGGGAAATCAAAGATTTCCCCAGTCTTTGCTCAGGAGGCACCAGAGCTGATCCTTGGACTCACTTAGTTTTAGATCCCTCTTCTGGGATCCAGAGAGATCCACAAGGGAAAATAGTAAGCCTCTTGATGGGGAGGGAGGGAGAGGGATTGGCCCTTCCCTAAGTATTCTAACTTTTTGATTTACTAGTTTTCTAACTCAATGAATAGCTTTCTAACAATTAGAATGTAAAAAAAAAATGAACTAGCTGACTTGAGGTAGTATGCTTCCCATTAATGGAAGTACCTGAACAGAGACTAGATAACCACTTGTCAAAGATGCTATCAGATTTGATTCCAACACTGGGTAAGAGTTTGCACTGTGACCTCTAAGATCCTTTCCTTCACTGAGATTCTGTGATTCTAAATTTCAGCACAGTTTGGCCTAAACCACTGCAACCCCTAAATGACCAAACCCAGCAAACTCCCAACCCCTTCCCATCTGTGCTGGGCATTGGTCATAAGATCATAGAACAAGAACTTAGAGGCCTTCCAGTCCACTTCCTTTTTTTACAGATGAGGAAACTGAGGTCCAGTAGCAAATAAAAAAGACATGACTCAAACCCAGGTCTCTGGACTCCAGAGTCAGTGCTCTTTCCATTTATGACAGTGCAGTTGTTGTCAATGGGAAAATTACCTTCCCCCATCCCCAGTATCTGCAACTCTGCCACCTAGATTATCTCTTGGCAGTAATGGACTTCCCTTGGCCGGTTCTGGTCTCTGTGCCAGTGTGTGTAAGGCGGTTTTCAATGTGAGGCAGTCTTTTTTTTTTTTTTTTAATTCAGTATTGAAATTCACTGCTACATGTATTAAGGTAAGTGAATAATCACCAACAATTATTTAGTTTGCCCTATCTATAGGACATAGACAGGGATTTTTTCCAAAACATCATATTCAATCCCAATGAATATTTAAAAACGTCATCTACCATTAATAAAACAATTGAAAAATATTTATTTGATCATTTTAAATGTGAATTTTTACATTTTATAATATGTATAATACACTAGTACAGTCATGCACATGTATATCATTTACCATTCTACTCAAACTGCTCTCTCCAAAGTTACCAATAATCTCTTGATTGCCAAATATAATGTTCTTTTCTTAATCCTCATCCTTCTCGACCACTCTGCAGCCATTGGCATTGTTGATGACCTTCATCGGTGTCCTTGAGAAAGGTATCTCCATTTGATGTTACTGCTTTCTGTCCTGTCAACTGTCCATAGTCTGGCTTCTGACCTCATCATTTGAGTGAAACTGCTCTATCAAAGTTACCAGTGATCTTTTCTTAGTTGTAAAATGTAATGGCCTTTTTCTCAATCTCAATCTTTTTTTTTTTAACATCTCTGTAGTCACTGACATAGTTGATCATCCTCTTCTTGATAATCTCTTCTCTCTATCTTTTTTGTAACATTGCTCTCTCTTCTACCTTTCTGGTTGCTCCTTCTTAATCTCCTTTGCTAGATTTTTATCCAGTTTTCCTTTCCTTCCTTTTTTCTTTCCTTCCTTTCTTCCTTCCTCCCCTCCATTCCTTCCACCCTCCATATGGGGAATCATATACTTAGATGTGGGTGCTCTGCCTAAAGGAATATAAATTTCTTGAAATAGAGCTCTGTTAAACCAGGCCTTGATAAAGGCCATTAGGATTCAAATGGAGCTACTTAACTATGCCTTAAACTCAAATTGCTCTGGCCCTCACAGATTGACCATTAATGAGTCCCAACCCAAGTCTCAGTTGGTCATTGTTTGGGTTTTTTTGGCTCAGAGTTTTTGTTCTGGCCTGAAACCCAGAAGATATTCCCCTCCCAGATTGATTTTTTTAATAGGTAAAAGAGGCCATTCTTTACCTCATTTCTTATCTAGCTTTAATCACTGATAGGGTGTTAGCTCAGACAAACTGAGACCTGGGAAAGATCTTAAAAAGGCCAAGGTCAGGGGCAGTTAGGTGGCGCAGTGGGTAGAGGACCGGTTCTGAAGTCAGGAGGCCTCTGACCAAATACTTGAGACTTACTAGTTGTGTGACCCTGGGCAAGTCACTTAACCCCAATTGCTCCCCCACCAAAAAAAAAAAAATAAAATAAATAAAAAGGTCAAGGTCTCCCACTGCATCTGGGGCCACCTCCAGTCCTGATCTATGTCTTGCCACTGGATCCAGATGACTCTGGAGGGGAGAGTGAGGCTGGTGACTTTGCACAGCCCTCCTCCACTTAAATCCAATTCACGTGCAAGTCAAGACATCACCTTCCTGATGTTATTGGTCTTCTTTGAGAATCGACAAACAACAATCCAGGGTCACATTCACTAATCATGGGAATCCCCCAAGGATCTGTACTTGGCCCTTTTCTCTTTTCCCCTATGCTATTTTGCTTGGAGATCTCATCAGCTTTTATTAATTTGATTATCATCTCTATGTTAATGATTCTCAGATCTATTTGTCCAGCTCTATCCTCTCTCCTGTCCTCCAGTCTCGTATCTCCTATTGCTTATTGAACATCTCAACCTAGACATCCTACTGACATCTTAAACTCAATGTGCCCCAAACTGAACTCATTATGTTTCTCAAGGGAGCCCTTCACTCTTGCTTCCTCTGTACACAGAGCCTTGAAGGATACATGTGTCCTCACTCTGCTTGTGTTGACCCTTGCTTTTCTTGAGGGACCCACTTTCCAAAGTGCATTGTCTCCAGGACTTTGGCTGATTTTTCTGTATAGTTTTGAAATAGAAGATGTCACTTATTATAATTTCTAATAGGATTTCTTGATCATTCTTTCCTCTACCTTATCCTTCATAATCAAATTAGTTACCAGGTTCTGTTGGTTCATTTTGGCAACATCTCTCAAATCCATCCCTTCCTCTATTCCCACTGCCACTTCTCCAGCACAAGTCCTTATTACCTAAGCCCGGAGTAATACAATGGCCTCCTTATAAGATCTTTCTGTCCCCACTTTTTATCCCCTTTAACCTACTGCTGCCGCCAAAATAATCTTTCCTATGTAAAGATCTTGTGACTCACTTCTCTACTCAAAATTTCTTAGTGATTCTTTATTGCCTACCAAGTAAAGTTGAAACCATTCTACCTAGTATTCTGAGTGATCTGTAACCTGGCACCAGCCTACCTTTCCATTCTTATCCCCTATTGCGCACGAGCACACACACACACACACACACACACACACACACACACACACACACAC
>NW_020954587.1:14142390-14174957 GCF_900497805.2 Vombatus ursinus | reverse complement strand
CACACACACACACACACACACACACACACACACACACACACACACACACACACACACACACACACACAATAATTTTTTGCCCCAATAGGCTTTCCCCTGAGCTTCAGATGCCTCCATTCTCCTTTCTATTTGCTGAACTCCCACTCATCACGTAAAGCCTAAGTTAAATATAACTTCTTCCAGGATTCCAGTAACGACCTTTCTCTTTAGATTTCACACAGCATTTTGTTTTGTTACTTTCTAATGTGTTTATTCTTTTATACAATATCTAATATAGCTATCTGTCTTGGTGTCTTATCTCACTACTAGATAATAAGATTCTTAAAATTAAGGACTGTTAAACTTTTTTCTACATAGTGTGATATATTAAAAATATTTGTTGTTGTTCACAGTAATAACTAAAGGTCAAATCCAAGGTTCCATGCTTTATCTTTACCTACCTTGATCATTATTGAAGTGTCAACAGCAAAATATGTTACCTGAGGCAGGACCCACTTTTCTTGACCATTCTGCCTGGGTAATCTTCTATAGGGTTGGGTGGAAGAAAAGTGGCAATGAAGAGAAGGAGAGGATTAAGAAGGGAGAAAGAGAAAACAGTCTCAAAGTAATACTAAGATTAGGTGTCCAAGGGACTATAAGATACCAGTGTCCAAAGGATTAGGCAGAGAAGGTGAGTCAATTTTCCTGGAAAAATTTAAAAGCTAAGAGAATCTGCCAAAGACCAGAATGGGGGCAGTTAGGTGGCACAGTGGATAGAGTACCGGCTCTGGAGTCAGGAGGACTTGAGTTCAAATCTGGCCTCAGACACTTACTAGCTGTGTGACCCTGAGCAAGTCACTTAACCCCATTGCCTAGCCAAAACAAAATGAAACAAAACAAAAAAACCAAAGACAAGGGTGTCCAATGATATTCTGCATGGTCCTAGATGCAGATCTAGGGATGCACTCTCTTTTGTAGACTCACCCACCCCTACAACATCTGACTTGTATAATAGTAGACTGCTTATTACCTTGCACAATAGTAGATCACCCCGGATGCCTCTCACCTTTGATTTTGCAGGATCAAATAATCTAAATTCTCTCTTTTTTACTTTTTATCCTTCTTTCCCTTATTTCTCTTTGTTCTTATAACCCTTCAGCATGGACAGGCCCAAACTTTTCATCTTATGATGTCTTTTTCAAGGAAAACCTTTTTTACTAGGATTTTTGGAGAGTTCATTTGCTTCTATGATTTCTTCTAACATCTTCAAATAATCTAAATTCATCAATAATTTATGATAATACTTTTTTGAAACAAACTAACTGTGTGATTATGGACAAACTAATTAACTTCTCTAGATCTCTGTTTTCTCATCTGTAAAAATAAGAAGGTTGGATAGATCAGAATTTTCCAAACTGTAAAAGGGATATGTGAAGTAATGAACAAAAAGATTAGATGTTTCTGAGTATAACTCCTATATAAATACATTCATTTTCTAAAATGAAAATAAAGTTCATATAAAAACCAATAAAAGCGATATTAACATGACAAATTGACACTGATAGTGAGTGTGATACAGGAATTATTTAATACAATATAAGCAAATGAAGTGAAATTTGACTTGATGAAGCACTTGAAGTATGAATTATTTACTGGCTAAATTTTACAATTATCTCTAGTGTTACTACTGACTATAGGTTAACATTAGATTTAGTGACATATTGGCCTAAATATAGGCAGTACTTTGCCCCCTCTCTATCCTCCCACTCACCACCCCCAGAACATCTCTCTCTCTCTCTTTTTTTTTTTTGGTCAGGCAGTTGGGGTTAAATGACTTGCCCAGAGTCACACAGCTACTAAGTATCAAGTATCTGAGGCCAGATTTGTACTCAGGTCCTACTGACTCCAAGGCTGGAGCTCTATCCACTGTGCCACCTCAGAACATCTCTTTTAAAAAAGAGACAAATATTGAAAAATAACATCAATATCATGCATTATCATGACACCATGATGATGCCATTCTAGAGGATATACACTCAAGCTTTATTTATATGATTTGAGAAAAATCTTGGATAGAATCTATGTTCGTATCATTATAGTATATATTTTTTGCCTTGCCTTAAATTCTAACCTCCTTAAGGCTTAGTGAAATGCTTAAACATACTGTTCTTAAGAGGTTTTCCTTCTCAGTCTACTTTGCTGGTTCATTATCCATGTTCCACTCCATAACCATGGAGATGTTCCAAAGCTCTGTCCTATGTTCTTCTCTCTGTCTCCATGTGTGTCTCTGTCTCTGTTACTCTTTGTTTCTCATCTCTCTGTCTTGCTGATTATATCAGATACCTTGAATTCAAGGACTCCAAAATTCTAAAATATCCTGCCTATTCTTAGAGCTTTCATTTCTTCTTCTCTTACTTCTTAGCCCTTTGCCATCTGGCTTCTAACCTCACCACTCCACAGAAACTACTCTCTCCAAAGTTACCAATAATTTCTTTTGTTGTAATTAATTAGACCTGTGATTTCATCAGTAGTATGGAGGTTCCTGTGAGGAACTTCTATTAATGTGGGTCAACACCTTTTCTGCAGTTTATAGTCTACACTAAGGATTGGCAAGCTACTTCTCTTGGGCCAAATCTGGGCTCTGCCTAAACTAAGAATGGTTTTTAAAAATTTTATTACAATGTAAAAATCCTTCTTAGCAGTAAAAAAACAGGTGGCAAGGGGAGGGCTTGTTTGGGTTTGGCTGAAGCTACAGCCTCAGCTGTGGTCTCGACAGCTATGTGTGGGCAATGAGAGGTTAAACAATTTGTCCAGGGTCATAGAGTCCCTATGCGTCAGAGATGGGAGCTGAACCCAATTCTCTACCCACTATGCCACTGTCTCTTACCAATGACCCCTTAATTGCCAAATCGGATATATTTCTCAATCCTTATACTTCCGATAACATTTGACATTAATAACCAACTTCTCTTCTTGGATACATTCTCATTTCTGGGCTTTTGCAACTTTGATATTTTGGTTCTTCTTTTACTTGTCTGACTACTCCTTCTCAGTCTCCTTTGCTTATTCATCATATATAAGAGGCTCCCTAACTGTTGGTAGATCCAAACTCTCAGACCTACTTCCTCTTCTTTTTACATTCCTTTTCATGGTGACCTCATCAGCTTTCATAGTTTTAATTAGCATCTCCATGTAGATGACTCTAGGATCGATATCTATCTCTAGATGCTACCAAGATCTAGTCCTATATAACCAAATGCCTGTTGAACATTTCAAACTGGATGGTCCATAGATGATTCAAACTCAATATATTCAAAACAGAACTTATTATTTTTCTCCACAAAACTACCCCTTTGCTGAACTTCCCTATTTCCATTGAAGGTACTACCATATTACTAGTCTCTCAGTTTGTATTACCCTTAACTCCTTATGTTGCCTTAGCCACATGTCCATTCAGCCGCCAAATTTTATCATTTCTATCTTCACACAATCATTCACATTCAATTCCTTGTCTCTACTCATACAATCATGATTTCTGGCCTGTACTATTGCAAAAGCCTCCTAATCGTCCTCACTGACTCTCCATTCTATCCTCCACATAGCTGCCAAGATGATGTTCCATTTTTTTGGAAAACATTTTTATTGATGTGTTTTGTTTTTACAGTACAAACATTTCCTGAATATCCCCACTCCATGTGAACTCTCTTTTACCAAAGTAAATAGTGAGGCAAAATTTATAACACAGTGACCTCTTTAGAAAGTGAACTCAATCCAAGACAACTCCAAAAGACTCACTATGGAAATTGCTCTCCTCATCCAGAGAAAGAACTATGGAGTCAGAATGCAAATGGAAGCAGACGATTTGCTTTCCTTTTTCTTTGTTGTTTTGTTTTATTGTTTCATTCTCTTGGTTCCTCCCATTAGTTCTAATTGTTCTTTACATCATGACTAAGTAGAAAATATGCTTAATATGAATGTATAAGTAGAGCTTATATCAGATTACACCCTGTCTTGGGTGGGAGGAAGAGTGGGAGGGGGAGAAAATTTAAAACTCAAAATCTTATGGAAGCGAATGTTGAAAACTAAAAATAAATAAATTGATTTAAAAAAAAAGGCAAGGGAATGCAGCATTCAGGAGCACGCTAGTAAATTTAAACATTTACTGGCTCACCAGAAAAAGAAAATGTACTCATGATACATTTTAAGTTTAATTTTCAAAATTAACATTTTCTTCATCATTTTCATCATCAAGCCCTGATTTGTAGTATTTGCTAATTTCCAAAGGTATAAATGCTTCTTACTCAAAATTTGACAATCAGTTCTCGTGAGCCAGTTCAAGCTGACTCTAGTGCCCCTGGCAACATTTCACATTCGCAACACAGCCTCCTCCCCCAACCTCTCTATTTTTAAAAGATTTTTTTTAATTAAGTGAAAGTCATTTAACTAAATATTTAAAACCTTTGCAATTACTAGTTTATTGGTATCATCCAGGATTCAGATATTTGGTATGCCTCCAAAATTATACTTAAACAAATGCAAAACCGAAATTAGAATCTGAAAGTCAAAATTATATAACAAAAAAGTACTCCATCACAAAAGCCTGTAAAATTATAAGAACACTATTTTAAAACACTGGCACTTAAGAGAACTATAATTTGAAAGGCACAACACTACCAAATTGTCCCCCCCCCCGCAATAGTAAATATGTAAACATATAAATGGTCAGTTTTAATGAATATACTATTAGCTTTAGTTTTGGAAGAGAAAACAATTTGATCAAATTAGGCATTTGGTCTACATTTTACCTGAATGCCAAATTTGAGGTGTCTATTTTATTTATATAGAGTCAAATATTACAATTTTAATATAAACCCTAATGGGAAGAACATGCCTCACTTTATAAATGAGACTGAATTATAATTTTGGTTTGGACTGACAAATCAAATCTGGATGTACATAGTTATAAATGGTACCATATAGAATCTCAAGTTTCCCAAGGGGCCATTCATTGTTACCTCTTCATATTATAAGTATATTTAGCCTTCAGTAATTCTACTGCCAAAGATTAACGTGGCAGATGCTTATTAGATTAATTCCACCTATTCTCCAATTTGTTAGCCCAACGTGTGACTTGCTTTGATCATAATTATTATGAGTTATCATGTAATTATTGTGAATATCCCTTGTAGGTTACTCTCTGATTTCCACTTGCAGATTTGGTTCCCAGAGTAATGATGACTTGAGTTCTAAGGGTAATCCTGTGGCACTCTACTTTTAGTATTATAACTAAGCCTCCATTTGTGTGATTAATATTAAGAATCATCTAGTAGGTTTATTTACCTTTTTTAGTAAAAGTATTTACTAAGATAGTATAGTAAGAACATTTGGTACAAACATTCTTCCCAAAAGTCTAGGGCATACACTCCTTACTCCTTATTTTCTTCTACTCATTTTCTAGAAGGGCATTTTTTAAAATTGTAAATATTTTAAAATGCTATTCTGTAAATATTACCTATAGTTCTAACTTTTCATGAATGTAATCACTTTCTCTTTCTGGAATAGATATGAACTTGGAGACCTTACAATGATTTATTCAGGATAGTCAGTTTTTCAAAAATATCCACTAATAAACAAGCTTCAGGAGGAAATTTTGTTATAAAATATACATAGGTTCATGCGAAAAGTGGTTTCAAACTTAGAATAGAATGCTAGTGAGATACACAAATAGGGAGTATGGGTGGCAAAGGGTCACTGGTACTAGAAACTCTTACTTCCTTTGTAGAGTTCTTACACTATAACCTTTGAAAACAACTCTTTGCTGAGGAGGCTGCTCAGCTGGGTTCCCAGGTTCTGCTTCTTTCTTGAGTCCACAGTGATCATTTATCCATTGTGAGGGATAAAACTTCCTAAAGGTGTCTCCTTCCTTTCCACATCCATGTATATCCTCAGTTGTCTCTCTACTCTCAGCTGGATGCCTGGATTCCTACAGGTCAGGTCTCATTGATCACATGGTAGGTGACAGTGGCAGGGAAGGAGGAGAGAAAATCCTTTCTTTTCCTACCAAGAGCAATTACCTTTCAGGTCCCTGATTCTTCCTTTACTACTGGCTCCAACTCCAGAACTGTGGAAACCTACTGAGAACCTACAGGTATTTGAAGCTCAAAGAAGCATATAGCTAGACCATCTGTACAGCTAATAACAAATATTATTCCCTTTTTGACCCAAAGAGGTTTTCAACTCTTCAAATAATCACAGTGTAACTTTTACTTTTTTATACATCAAACCTCATTACATGTGATCATTTAAATGATGATATTAATTGGAGTGGGAGGGGAAACATCTCTTACATTATCACTTTTCCTCTGATTATGTTAGTTTGTCTTGTTTTTCTTGTGAAAAAGGAAGTTCCTCAAGGGTGGTGTCTTATTCAAGAATATTTCAAATATGTGGTGTCATAGTGAGTACTTTGTACCAAGGGAAATGGATGCTCAGAAAGTTATTTCTGATGGATTAATGTATAAAGCAAAATGATAGTGAGATAGTTTTAGTACAACTGATTTATTTTCAACAGGAAAGAAGAAAAAAATATCACTTACTGTCTTCCAGAGGACAAAAGGTGATGTTTACCCAATCTGACTGGTCATCTTCAGATTCAGCCTTGACACGCAAGATGTAGTTACCATACTTAGAAATATCTGAGAAATCACAGCTGGTGAGGTTAATATTCTTGCACTTATCTTCGAATGACCTGTAACTACAAAATCATAAAAAAAGGTTTGAGTTCTAATTCTTATTTACCTAGAAGCTGATATATTACTTCTTAGAATATCCATCAGATTAAGATGGGGGAAATTAAGAAAACAGAGCTTAACTGGCTAACCCTGCTTTTCATTATTTTTTTTTCTTTTTGCTAAGCAATGGGGTTAAGGGGCTTGCCCAGGGTTACGTGCCTACTGTCAAATGTCTGAGGCTGGATTTGAACTCAGATCCTCCTGACTCCAGGGCCAATATTCTATCCACTGCACCACCTAGCTACCCCTTGTTTATTTTTGAAGACTAGGTTTCTACCTATTGCACCCAGGCTAGAAGCAGCTACTTTTGGGCAGATCTCATTACAGATCAGCCTGGGAACTTTGACCTGTACTATTTTTTGCCTGTTTATTAAACAGTCTGGTAACTTCATACCCCTCTATTCCCATTTTTGGAGCTCACCATACTGGTGCTGGGTTTAGTGCAGACATCTAATAGGCTTAGTTCACAGTAACTCAGAACTCCTAAGCTCAAGAGATCCACTAATCTCAGCCTCCTCAGTAGCAGGCACTACAGGGTATGCTACCATGTTCTGCTACCATTATTCTCGATAAACAATATGTGTAGCAAAGTATTAATCTATAAAGGTCTAGTGATTTCTTTAGTGGGGAATGCTCAGTGTAGGAACTCTTTTCAATGACACATATCACAATCTGTCTATACATATGTTAATAATAAATAAATGAACAATATATAAGTGATTTCTAAATCATGTCTTAACAATAAAAACAATAACTATAATTTTAAGTACTCAAAGTAATATAGACTATCCACATTCCTCAGTCTTTCTGAGATAGATATTCATGATTTCCAGAAGTTTGGCTAGTCATTCAAAGTGACTTGAAGATAAAAGACCCTAGCTGCCAGGGTCAGTGACATAATTTTCAAAAAGTAAGTTTTTATTAATTTTCTTCTGTTTCTTGTATCATCATAGTATTCCATGTATTGCTACCTCTCCCTCTCTCAGAGACCCATCCCATATAACAAATAGTAATTTTTTAGAGAGAAAAAAGTCAGCATAAATTGGCTAATATATTGAAAAAGTCCAAAAATGTGCAATGTGTAACATCTGTGAACCTCCCACCCTTACAAAGGGGTAGGCTATCTTCTCATATCTATTGATCTTCACCGTTTTGTTACATTTACTTTTTTTTTTTTTTTTGATGAGGTAGTCAGGGTTAAGTGACTTGCCCAGGGTCACACAGCTAGTAAGTATCATGTGTCTGAGGCTGGATTTGAACTCAGGTCCTCCTGGCTCCAAGGCCAGAGCTCTATCTACTGTGCCACCTAGCTGCCCCTTACATTTACTTTTGATTTTTTTGGTGTATCATTGTTCTTTCCATTTACATTGTTGTAGTTACTGTGTATATTGTTTTCTTGGTTTTGCTTACTTCATTCTGCATCAGTTTATATATGTCTTCCTATACTTCTCTGTATACATCACACACATCATTTCTTACAGCACAGTAGTATTCCATTACTTCCATGTACCACAATTTGTTTAGCCATTCCCCAGCTGATGGGCCTCTACTTTGTTTCCAATTCTTGGCTATCACCTAAAGTGCTGCTATGCATATTTTATAACATATGGGGACTTTTTTTTTCTTATTGATTGCTTCTTTGAGGTATAAGCCCAGTAATGGAGTCTCTGGTTCAAAGGATACAGACATTTTCATGACTTTATCTATATAATTCTAAATTGCTTTCCAAAATGATTTCTACCATTTTACAGCTCTACCAACAATATGTTAGGGTACCTATCTTTCCACCCCCCAATATTAACTATTGCCATTTTTTGGTCACTTTTGACAAATTGCAGGGTGTGAGGTGAAACCTCAGGGTTGTTTTGATTTGTGTTTATCTTATTACTTATGTGTAGCAATTTTTCATGTGGTTGTGAATACTTTGCAGTTCTTCTTTTGAGAACGGTTTATATCCTTTGATGATTTATCTATTGGGAATGACTAATAGTGTTATCCCTATTTATTAATTGTCTATGTATTTTTAATACCAAACCTTTATTAGAGAAATTTTCCCATTTGACCACCTCCCTTCTTAACTTAGTTGCATTTATGTTGTCTATGCAGAAGCTTTTCAATTTCAAGTAATAAAAACTATCCATTTTATCTTTGGTAATTGCTTCTGTCTCTTGTTTGCTTAGGTTACATCTCCTACCCATAACTAAAAGAGGCATATGATATGTTTCTTTTCTACTTTTAAAAATAAGATTATCTTTAATATTAAAGTCACATATTGGTTTCGAATGTATTGCAGAGAGTGGTCTAAGATGTTGGTCCAAGTGTAATTTCTGTCAGACTACTTTTTTTTTTTGTATGTGTGGAGGCAATTGGGATTAAGGGACTTGCCCAGAGTCACACAGCTAGTAAATGTTATATGTCTGAGGCCAGATTTGAACTCAGGTCCTCTTTGACTCCAGGACCAATGCTCTCTCCATTGTGCCACCTACCTGCACCCCAGACTACTCTTCTGTTTCCTAGCAATTTTTATCAGATGGGGAGTTTTCCCTAGGTAATTTATGTTTTCTGCTTTATCAAACACTGGGTTGTTGAGTTCTATTGTTTCTGAATCTTCCCTTTCTACTTTGTTCCATTGATCTACCTCTCTACTCTTTAAACAATATTAAATAGTTTTGATGACTACTGCTTTGATGACTAATTTGAAGTCTGGCTATTCCTCTTTCATCCTTACTGACTTCATCTCTCTTGATATTCTAGATTTTTTGTTTTTCTAAATGAATTTTATTATTATTTTAGCAAGTTCCATAAAGTATATGCTAGGTAATTTTATTAACATAGCATTAAAAGTAGATATTAATTTTGGTAGTATTATCATTTTTATCATCTTGGCATGGCCTAGCCATGAGTACTAAATATTCCTCCAGTTATTTAAGTTATTCCTTTCCCACTTATTTATTTTTAACATTCTTTCATTTTTAATTTTGAGTTCCAGATGCTAATCTTTCCTCCAACCCCACCCCACTCACTGAAAAGGCAAACAATATGATAACAATTGTACATGTGAAATCATGCAAAATATATTTCCATATTAGCCCTACAAAAAAAAAAGCAAAAAAAGTAAGAAAATTATACTTCCGTTTGTGCTTAAAGTTCATCAGTTCTATTTCTGGAGATGGATAGGATTTTTTCATTGTGAGTCCTTTTGGAATTATCTTGGATCACTGTATTGATCAGAGTAGCCAAGTCTTTCCTAGTTGAACATTACAACAATGCTGTTACTGTTCACAATGATCTCCCAGTTCTTTTCACTTCATATAAATCTTGCCATGTTTTTTCTGAAACCTCCTTATTATTTCTTATAGCACAATAGGACTTCATCACAATCATATGCCCCAACTTGTTCAACCATTATGCAATTGATGAGCATTTCCTCAATTTCCTCAGTTCTTTGCCACCACAAAAAGATCTGCTATAAATATTTTTGTATCTATAGGTTCTTTTTTTTTTTTACTATGATATCTTTGGGGTACAGACCTAATAGTAGTATTACTGGGTCAAAGGGTATATATACTTTTATAGCCCTTTGGGCATAGTTCTGGATTGTTCTGCAGAATGGTTGGACAAGTTTACTATTCTGCCAGCAATTCATTAATGTACCTATTTTTCCTCATATCCTCTAGAATTTGTCATTTCTGATAGGTATGTGGTGGTACCTCAGAGTTGTTTTAATTTGCTTTTCTCTAATCAATAGTGATTCAAAGCATTTTTTCATATGACTGTAGATAACTTTGATTTCTTTTCCTGAAAACTGCCTTTCATACCCTTTGACCATTTATCAATTGGGAAATGGCTCTTATTTTTATAAATTTGATTTAGTTCCTTATATATTTGAGAAATGAGGCGTTTATCAGAGAAACTTGCTGTAAATTTTTATTTTTGGTATTACTTTATTGCCTATGGCACCTTTTAGCAAAATGTCATTTCCCTGATTATCTCTTTCAATCAAATCTAATTTTACTTTTGCTTTGTCTGCGATCATGGTTGCCATCCCTGCCCTCTTTACTTCAGTTGAAACATAATAGACTCTGCTCCAGCCTTTCATTTCAACTCTATGTCTGTCTATCCTAAATGTGTCTCTTCTACACAATATATTGTTGGATTCTGTTTTCTAAACCATTCAGCTATACGCTTCTGTTCTATGAGTTAGCTTAATCCCATTCACATTCACATTTGTGATCACTAACTGCATTTTTCCCCATCCATTTTCCTCTGTTTATCCTACTCTTTCTCTCTTTTTATCCTTTCCTCCTCAGAAGTCTGTCTTACTTCTGACCACTGCCTCCCTTAATCTGCCCTTCCCCTTATGACCTCCCTCCCCAATATCTCTTGTCCCCTTTCCCTCCTATCTCTGTATTGAGTAAAATAGATTTCTGTACACAACTGAGTGCGTAAATATATTCTTCCCTCTTTGAACTGATTCTGATGAGAGTAAGGTTTAAGCATTTTCTATACCGTCCCCACCCCCATTTTCCTCTCCACTATATCTTGTGTGCCTCCTTTATGTGAGAACATTTGCCTCATTCTGCCTCTCTCTTTCCCTGCTCCCAGTGTATCCCTCTTTCTCATCCTTACATTCTTTCTTTGGAGATCATCCCAACATAATTGACTTACACCCATGCCCTCTGTCTATGCAGATTTCTTCTAACTGCGCTAATAATGATTAAGTTCTTAGGAGTTACATGTTTCATCTTCACATATAAGAATGTAAACAGTTTAACTGCATTGAATCTCTTATGATGACTCTTTCATATTTACCTTTTTATCCTTTTCTTGAGTCTCATGTTTGAATACCATATTTTCTATTCAGCTCTGGTTTTTTCATCAGGAATGCTTGGAAGTACTCTACTTCATTAAGTATTCATTTTTTGGCAATATTTTCTCCTTGACTTGGGAGCTCTGGAATTTAGCTATAATATTCCTGAAAGTTTTCATTTTAGGATCTCTTTCAGGAGATCCTCTAGACCTAAGACTCTTTAAATTTCTACTTTATCCTCTAGATCTAAGATAGTGGGACAATTTTCCTTGATAATTTCTTGAAATATGATATCTAGATTGTCTTTTTGGATCATGGCTTTTAGGTAGTCCAAAAATTCTTAAATTCTCTCTCCTCAATCTATTTCCCAGTTCAGTTGTTTTACCAATGAGATATTTCACTTTTTCTTCTATTTTTCATTCTTTTGATTTTGCCTTATTGTTTCTTGAAGTCTCATGGAATCATTAGCTCCCACTTGTCCAATTCTCATTTTTAAGGATTTAAATTTAAATAATTTGGTAATTATTTTCTTCAGAAATTATTTATTCTGTTTCTATTTTTTCCAATTCTTTTTAAGGCTTTCTTTTCTTCAGTGAATTTTTATCCCTCTTTTCCCATTTGGCCAGTTCTGTTTTTTAAGGTGATATGTTCTTCAGTATTTTTTAGGCCTCTTTTACCAAACTGTTAATTCTCTTTTTATAATTTTGTTATATCACTCTCATTTCTTTCCCCAACTTTTCCTCTATCATTCTTATCTCTTTCTTTAACTCTTCCAGGAATTCTTGTTGGACCTGAGTCCAATTAATATTTTTTCTTTGAGGCTTTGGTTTTCACATTGTTATCTTTTTTTGAGTTTATGTCTTGGTCTTCCCTGTCATTGTAGTAGCTTTTTATGGTCAAATTCTTTTTTTGCTGTTTGTTCACTTTTCTAGTACATTTTTGGACTTTGAACTTTATGTCAGAGTTGGGGTCTGCTTACCTGGGGGTGGGGAGACACTATCACAAGATTCAGGCTTTTTCATGCTGCTGTTTTCAGAATTAGTTTGGGGAGGAGGTCCTGCAAATTTTCAGTGCTTCCAAAATGATGTTATCTGGGGAGAGGTGTGGTCATTGCCTTCCTAATCTGTGCTCTTGTCTTTACCCAGGAATGGCCCCTTCTCCCCTGCAGCCACAAGTACTAGTGTTCTTCTTAGCTCCAGAACTGTGACCAGGTGCCCTCTTCCCTTATGATTGATCACAAGCACTCTTCTCCATCCTGGAACTGTCACCCAGAACTGCTTATGGGCAATACAGGTGCCAATCCATGCCAGCTATACTCAGCTCCAGCAAAGGGTCCCCTGTAGTCTCTCACTAACCAGTTGTCAACCTCTTTACCATCTCTAAGATAAGGACTGCTGAAGCTGCTAATGCTGCTGTCCCAGCTACCTCTAAGGCCTACCACTTATGCTCCTGCCATGCTCCTGGCCTGCACCTACCCTGGTGTTACAGTCCTCTCTTGCTTACTTCCTAAGTTGTTTTAGGCTGAAAAAATGTCTCCTTCTAACCTTTTGTAGGTCCTGCTGCTCCAAAATGTGATTTGAGGCATTATTTTAAAGATGTTTAGAGGGGAATGTTTGGAGAGTTCAGATGAGTCCCAGACTGTATGCCACCATCTTGGCTCCGCCCCTTAAGTTATTCTTTATTTCTTTAAAGAACACTTTGTAACTGAATCTATCCAAGTCTCTTGTGTAATTTCTGAGGTTAATTGCCAGATATCTTATGCATTTGTAGTTATTTAGAATGGGATTTCTCTTTCTATTACTGCTTCTTGTGTTTTATTGTTGTTATTATAGAGAAATGCTTCTGATTTTTGAGGATTTATTTTGTAGCTTGCAACTTTGCTGGAGCTCTTACTTGCCTCAGTTGCTATCTTTGCTGATTCCCTGGAGTATTCCAAGTAAACCATCATATCATCAACAAATAGGTTTACTGTTACTTCCTCTTTGCTTATCTTTATTCCCTTAATTCTTTTCCAGAACTATGTCAAATAATAGAGGAGACAGTGGGCATCCCTGCTTCACTCCCATATTTATTGGATAAGGTTCTAGTGTATTCCTATTGAATGTGATGCTTTTTTTTGCTTTTAGATAGATATTATTTATGATACTAATAAAAAGTTCCTTTATTCCTATACTTTGTAGAAATTTTAGAATAAAGGAGTGTTGCACTTTGTCAAAGGCCTTTTTCTGAATCTATTAACACGATCATGTGGTTTTGGATGCTTTGGCATTTAATTTGATTAATTATGTTGATCGTTTTCCTAATACCAAGCCATCCCAGTAATCCTAGCCTAAATCCCATTTGATCATAATAAATGATTTTTCAGATAAATCACTACAGTTTGTTTGATAGTATTTTGTTTAAAAATTTTGAATCAATGTTCATTAATGATATGGGCCCATAGTTTTCTTTCTGTGTCTTACCTTTCACTGGTCCAGGAATTAGAACTATATTTGTCTCATAAGAGGATCCTGAGATGGTGCTTTCTTAATTTTTGAGAATAATTTGTGAAGTATGGTATTAATTGTTCTTTAAAAGTTTGATAGAATTCTCCTCTAAATCCATCAGGACCAGATTTTTTTTTTCTTTGTTAGTTCCCTTACAGCTAGATCTATTTCCTTTTCTGAGACTGGATTATTTAACATCCCCCTTCACTCCTTCACTTCACCCCTCCCCCCATCCAAATGCTACCAGGCTTTAAAGCCCACCTCGAACTCCATCTCCTCCATAAAGACTCTTTTATTGCTCCCACCCAAAGTGCTCTCTCCTAAGACACACACTCCCACTCATTTGCTGCTTACCATGCATTGCCTTGCACTATTTTTTTTTTTAAGCACATTAATCATGTTTCCTCCACAAAATTATAAAACCCTTAACAGGAACCGTTTCCTACGCCTGTGGGAGTATTCCCTATAGTCATGCAACTCTAGTGCACTGCTATCAACAAGGCTTTAAACGAAATAAAAATTCAAATGTCGTGGCCATTGCCAAAGTAGCTACATCCTGTTAGCCTCTTCTCCCTGCTACCTTTCCATCTGGAGTTACTGCCACTGCCACCACAGAAGAGTGAGGAAAGGAGAAAGGCATTCTCTTCGGGTAGATGGAGGTAGGAAACAGGAGTGGATTAGAAGCAGTGTGTTTCATGTATCTCAAGTTTGAACTCAGAACACATTTTTCCCCATAGAAATAATATTATGAATGTTAGATTCAGCTAGTTATTACTTTTAGCATGTGCTTCCATTATTTATGTTCCACTGGCAAAGCCTTTTGAAATCTAGAATCATTCCCATGCCTTCATGGGGCATTAGAGAATGAACTTGTTGGATACTCAGTTACATAAATAGGATTTGGGGGGGGGGGAGCCTAGAAACCTAACTACCATTTACAGTTATGTTAAGGGGAAAATGTTTTACTAGTTCCAAATCAAATTTTGGAAAGCTGTGTATTTCTAAGCTCAAGTTTAATTCAACAAATATTTATTAAATGCCTGCTATGTGTAAGGCATTGTGCAAGGTTCTGGAAATAAAGACAAAAAATTGAGATAGGTTTTGCCCTTGAGCAGCTTAAAGTATACTATAGTAGTATGATAGATAAATAGCAAACTATTATTTTGGTTAGGAAGTGGTAGATTACAGTACTCATTTTCTTAGTGAAATAGTTATCTGGCACAACTTAAAAAAAACTTTTATTATATGACAGTTAATCTTCTTTCTCTATACCTTTTTTTAATTAATTTATTTTGAATTATCAACAATCACTTCCATAAGCTTTTGAGCTTAAAATTTTTCTCCCCCTCCCTCCCCACCTTTCTCTCCAAGATGGTGTGCAATCTGATATTCTCTATACTGACTGTTTCCCATGCTTAAGATACATTCCCTCCTCACTTCTGCCTCTATTCGTCAAAGCTCAGCTAAATGCCACCTCCTACATTTGGCCTGTTCTGATTCTTCTTCCCCCGTATAGTTTTATATTTATTTTGTATATTCTTTTTTTGTTTGTTTGTTTGTTTGTTTGTTTTAGGCAATTGGGGTTAAGTGACTTGCCCAGGGTCACACAGCTAGTGTCAAGTGTCTAGTCTGAGGCCGGTTTTGAACTCAGGTCCTCCTGACTCTAGAGCCGGTGCTCTATCCACTGTGCCACCTAGCTGCTCCTATTTTGTATATTCTTATATGTGTACATGCTGTGTCCCTGGGTAGAGCATACACTCCTTGAGGTCAGAAACTGCTTCAGTTTTGTCTTTGTATCTCCAGCACCTAGTAGAGCACCTGGCACATGTAGGTGTTTCATAAATGCATATTGATTGGAGGATTGAAAGTAATGTTAGTAGAGTGTTACAAGCTCTGGCATGTCTCATAACCATCTGGAAAGGCTTTGAGTACTAAGCTGATAACATATTATATTAAGCAGATGAGGATCAACAGCTTAGCTGAGCTCAGAAACACATCTCCACCAGAAGGTCTACAAGTCCCAGCAACTCAGAAAGACTAAGTATAACTTGAAGAAGGTAAAACATGTATCAGAAGAGGGAATGCCCGTGCCAATGAAATTATGGATTCTTGAAACATTGAAACATAGGAGATAATAATAGCTGATATTTTTATTGTGCTTTAAGGTTCATGAAGGATTTTACGTGACCTCATTTGATCCTTTCAACAACCCTACAAGGTTGGATCTACAAGTATTATTACCTTCACTTTATAGATTAAGACACAGAATTACAGAGGTTAACTGACTTGCTTGGACTCATACAATCAATAAGTTTCTGAGACAAGATTCCAGTTCAGGTATTCCTGACTCTGAATTCAATGTTTTGTTTTTTTTTCTTCTTCCCATCAAATTGTTCCACCTGTCCCAGACTTTGGACTTAAGAGTTGTTTATGCCTGGCTTAAAGCCACAGCCATAGACCAGCCTTTCATTTTGTAAAGTTACCTTGCTAAAGGAGGAAAGGAATCAGACTCTCTTCTAAGCTATAGCTCATGTGACCATTGATGGGTGATAGGAATGATATGAGTCCTGGGACCAAACCCGGGCACAGAATTCAGACTAGCTTCACAAATAATTGTTTGCTGATGACATGCCCCACTTTAGTAAGTTTCTGCTATTTTTTTTTCTTCTGATGTTTGCAGAATACAAATACCTTTGTCAGAAACAATTTGTGTTCATTTATAAATGTACAGTGAGTCTAGACTTGGCAGTGGGGAGAGATTTATGGGAAATATCTTTGAAATAAATCATAGTTTGACATGTTTAACAGTACTTGGTGTAGAAACCTCATATATAAACATCATTTTAGAAAACCACTTCTGTATTTTTGTGATACAGCAAAATGCAATTACAAAATTTAAAGTCTACTTGGTTAAAAAAAATCCACACTGAAAAGCAAAATAAAATCTTTGCATGAAAACTAGACTAGTCATGATTTCACTGGTATAGAGAAGTTACAATGAACAAATGCCCTCTTCCAGTGCAGACTAGCCTCTACTCCATAGTTTATAATCTGAATGGTTTAGTGACTCAGCTAAAGTCATAAACTGAGTATATGTTAGAGATGGAACTTGAACCCATCTTTTGACTGAGGCCAGTTCCCTATCTACTTACTACTATTAACTCTCAATTGCTTTGTAAGCGCTCCATAAATCCTGACTCATCCTCGAACATTCTTAAGAGTTAAATTTTGGATAGAGAGTTTAAAGTAAAACAACTGACCTCTAGAAGTGCTATTCTATTGCACTTCTAGGGCTATATCCCAAAGAGATCACATAAACGAGAAATGTATATGTACATGTACAAAAATATTCATAGCAGCTCTTTTTGTGGTGGCAAAGAATTGGAAGTTGAGAGGAAGCCCATCAATTGGGAAATGGCTTAGCAAGTTGTGGTATATGAATGTGATGGAATACTATTGTGCTATAAGAAATGATGAACAGGCTGACTTCAGAAAAACCTGGAAAGACTTGTATGGATTGATGCTGAGTGAAGTGAGCAGAACCAAGAGAATATTGTACACAATAACAGCCACGTTGTGTGATGACTAATATTGATAAACTTAACCCTTCCTGGCAATACAAAGATCTAAGACATCTCCAGAGGCCTTGTGATGGAAAATGCTATCCACATCCAAAGAAAGAACTATGGAAGTCGAATCACTATTTTTTTTCCTCTTCTGTTGAGTTTTGTTTCCTCTTTCTGATGGTTCCTCCTACTGGTTTTAATTTTTACTTACATCACTAATGTGAAAATATGTTTAATATGAATGTAAATGTATAGCCTATAACAGATTGTGTACCATGTTGGGGAGGGTGGTGGGGAGGAAGAGAGAGAAAAATTTTAAACTCAAAAGCATATGGAAGTGATTATTGATAAATCAGAATAAATTAATTAAAAAAAGTGCTATTCTAAGAGAAAAGCTGAAATTGATATAGGTTTTTTTTCCTGCTATAAAACAGCTATGTCTGATAAAGATGCTATGTTTTATTTTATTTTTTTCCCCAGTGAATTGTGGCTGGTTTCATACATACACGATAATAATGATTGTCGAAGCAAACACTTTTGAGGAGGGACAGAGTCAAAGGAGAGAATAGAATAAATAGGGGGTGGGATAGGATGAAGGGAAATATAATTAGTTTTTCACAACATAGTTATTATGGAAGTATTTTGCATGACTACACATGTATAACCTCTATCAAGTTGCTTGCCTTCTCAATGAAGGTAGGTGGGGAGAGAGGGAGAGAATTTGGAACCCAAAGTTTTAAAAACAAATGTTAAAAATTGTTTTTACATGCAACTGGGAAATAAGATATATAGACAATGGGGTACAGAAATCTATCTTGCCATACGGGAAAATAGAAGGGGAAGGGGATAAGAGAAGAGGGGCAGTGATAGAAAGGAGGGCAGATTTGGGAAGGAGTATTAAGAATGCACGATGTCTTGGGGTGGGGGGAGGGGAGAGATGGGGAGAAAATTTGGAACTCAAAATCTTACGGAAATAAATGTTGAAAACTGAAAATAAATAAATTAATGATTTGGAAAAAAATAATAATTGTCTTTTGAATATTTGAAGGGAGTAAATCTCCATATAGAAGAGGCTCTATGACACATTCATATAGTAGAACCTACTAATATTACTATTTACTACTATTACTACTACTACTACTACTACTACTACTACTACTACTACTACTACTCTTTCTTTAATGATATAAAAATATCATTTGGATATGATAAGTGTAAAATTCTTAGTGTACACCAAGGAAATGCAAAGGACTTTGTATCATCTCATTTGATTTTTACAACAACCTTATAAGGTAAGTACTACAAGTGTTACTATCCTCATTTTACAGATGAGGAAACAGAGAGTTTAATTTATTTAACTGACCCCAGAATTAACTCCAGTTAACTGACTCCAGAGACTGAAAAAGCCTACAGATAACCTCCAGGTAAGACACTTTGAACACAAAGATATCAAGGAGAAGACCATGGCTGAATATGCTGAGACTTACAGGCACCCTGAAATCAAAGGCGAAAATGCTTCATTATTATCAATGAATGTATTTTATTATCAAAGTACATCATTATCCCAGTTGTCCTGTCTGCTACTGGAGCTGTCCTGAGAATACTTTCAATGAGTTTACAGAAAATGAGTTTACAAATCCTAATCTTTTTATTCAATTATAAAAAGCAGCTATTTTATTTTTTTGGAGGCAAACAGGGCTAACTGACTTGCCCAGGGTCAGGCAGCTAGTAAGTATCTGAGGCCAGATTTGAACTCAAGTCCTCCTGACTCCAGGACTGGTGCTCTATCTGTTGCACCAGCTAGCTACCCCCAAAAGAAGTTATTTTAAACACTTTTGCAAAGATCTATAGAACATTAAATGTAAAATAGTGTAAGAACAGCAACTTGTCCCAGGATCATTTCCTATGAACCCCATCAAAAAAGATGAGAAGAAAGAGATTGTGATACAATAGTGGTTAATGAGCTGGCCTCGAAGCCAGGAAGACCTAGTTTCAACTCTTGCCTCTAATGTATACTGGCTGTGTAACTGTGGGCAGGTCACTTAACCACTCCACGTGCTAGCCGAGGGATAGGCAAACTATGACCGTAGGGCCAAATCCAGCCTGAGAGTCAGATTTTATACAGCCCTTAAGCTAAAAATGGTTTTTACATTTTTAAATACAATAAAGTTATTTTAAAATATAAAAACCATTCCTAGCTCCTGCTGTACTGGAGGAGGCAACAAGCCAGATTTGGCCAACTGGCAGGCCAACCCCTACCTTAGGGCAGCTCATTAAGACTCTAAATTGCAGAGAAGGTGCTAACCTGTATCAGTAAGAGTTTCTTCACTTGAGAGTTCCTTATACCATTGAAGTTACAGGTCTAGTTCCCAACCCTGATAATAATAATAAAAAAGGAGTCTAACAAACAAAACATCAAAAATACTTCCTAACAAACATTTCTTGAAAAGGACCAATGACATCACAAGAGTGACGTCTTGACTTGAAAGTGAATTGGATTTTTTTTTTTTTAATTTTGGGAGGGGAAAGGCAATTTGGGTTAAGTGACTTGCTCAGGGTCTCACAGCTAGTAAGTGTCAAGTATCCAAGGCTGGATTTGAACTCTGATTCAGGGCCAGTGCTCTATCCACTGCACTACCTAGCTGCCCAAAGTGAATTGGATATAAGTGAGGCAGAGCTGTGCAAAGTCATCAGCCTCAAGGTCTTCCATTTATGTTTAGCCAGTTGTATGATCATAATGTAAATTCCAAAGCCTAATTGGTGACAGGTGACATCTTTCAAAAAACCAATAATACATTAGTTCATTAAACCTACCTTTTATACTGGGCCGTGTAGGTCACATTTCCCTTATAAAAATCAGGTGGCTCCCATTGCAGAATGTTCTTCAAATTAACTGAATTCATTCTTACATTTTTTGGCTCTGGAAGTATTCCTAGCACTGTAAAAATGAAAGGGGAAGGAGGAGATTGAATTTTCATGAAACAGGGTGTCAAAAGGAAAAAATAGCTTAGCCCCATGCCTGGCCATTTTAGGTGCTTAATAAATGTTTATCGCCTAAAAAAATACATAGATTCTATAGCCTTCACTTTTTCTCCATGTTTCCAAAATCCTGTGTTTTAAAAATGCAAATACTAAAATAAATATGTACACATGTATGTATGTATACATAAGTATGTATGTGTATGCATATATATATATATATGTATACTACATATCTCCTAAGCTATGTCCTTATTCATGAGACCAAATTAATACTTTTTAGGAAGTAAAACTATACTTTGGTAGTAGCAAAGAATGGAGGAAAACAAGCAGATGCCTACTGATTTGAGAAGTTGTGGTACATGAATGTATTAGACTATTACTGAACAGGAAGAAATGGTGAATATGATAAATACAAAGACCTATGGGAAAACTGATGCAAAGTAAAGTAAACACAACAATGAAAAGAACATGCATAATGACTGCAATAATTAACTGGAAAGAACAACAAGAAAATGATCAAAACTGAATGCTGCAGAATTATAACGCTCGAATTGGACCCAAAGAAGAGAATGGGAATGTATCTCTTTGCTTTTTTTTTTTTTTGCAGAGGTGGGATACAATGGGTCTGAAACACTGCATATATCAGATTTGTTGATGTGTTGATTAGTTTTGTTATACTACCTTTTTTCCCTTTTTTTAAAAAAAAATATTTTCTTTAAGTGATGCCTTTTTGTGAAAAGGATGGAGAAACTTACTGGAAAATATGTAGGTGATGTAAAAACAAAAGCTGTCAACTTTTTAAAAACAAATAAATTTTACCTGTTTTGGCAAGAGGCTGGTATTTTTGCATGTTCTATTTATCTTGGCTGTCAAGGACATCCTAACTCTGTTGGTTCAAATTTTTTATAATTTTCAAGTTGCCATTCACTCACATTGCTAAAAATTTTTTTTTCCAAACCAAGAAATAGATCCAGGCATGTGATCGGGGCAGCATTTACTACTTATCGGGTTGAGAAACATCGCAATGGGCCCCATTTTTCAGCTAGAATTTCATAATGCATGGTCAGAGAAGTCTGGGAAGTCCTTGCTACTCTGGCTACTTAGGCAATTTTTGATTCAGAAAACTAAGACTTTAATCATTTATATAGCTTCCCAGTTGCTTAATGTGTCAAAGGCCAGACTGGTTGGCATTCCTCAAGCTTGATGGACTCCTAGTTGCCTGAGGAATCACTTACCTGCTGTCTGTCTCAGTTTCCCCAACTATAAAGCTACCTCTCAGTGTTATTGTGAGGATCAAATGAAATAAGATCAGTAAAGTGCTTAGCATAGTGCTTGGTACATGTGGTTAATAAATGCTCTTTCCTTTCTTCCTTCTGACGTGCCGTCATGGCAAATATGGAGGCAAGGGAAGCTGTGCCAATTGGAGCAAATGCTCTATCTTTTTTGAATATCCTTTCCATGCTATTGCTGTGTAAGCTTCCCTCTTTTAGATGTTGTACGGTCTACCAGTGTCCCATTCTGTTCCAATCTTGGGCCTGAATCACAGGACCAGTCTTTGTCTTGTCTAGAACAAGGCATTTTGGCCTATGCAGGCTAATTAGCGTATTATCGCATTGATTAGAATGGGATTGGGTCAAGAAAGAAGACCAATTGTGGGAAAGAGCATTATAATTAAAAACTGACTTAAAATTGTCCACTATTAACAAACTGGACTTCTAGCAGTTAGCAATAAGCATTTATTAAATGGCTCCTATGTACAAGACACTGCGCTAAGTGCTAGGGATAGAAAGAGGGGCAATCAGGTTAGCGATGCTCAGTGTGATTGCAGATTGCAGTGCATTACTGTCGTGACAATGGAGATGCTACTACTTAGAGGAAAAAGCAACTCCCTGAGAAGTCAGACAAATACAGTGCTGGTGGTGAACTGAAGCCCAAAGAATGATCAGTGTTTGCCAGAAGATCTCTCTCTTTTCATCTCATAATCTTTGTAACTACAACTACAAGTTAATTGTGTCTTCAGGTGGAGAACCAGAGCCCCCAGGCAGGGAAATGGAAATCTCAAATCAAGCAGAGTAAGAGGGAATCCTGAACCTGCTACCTGATGCTCCTTTGTTTCATGGATTGTCATAGTCAAAAATTCATTACTGAGTGGCCAGCCTACTGGTGATGATGAGCCTCTCTAGACTTAGCTAGCCTAGTTTTCTGAAACCAGACATTGTATCAGAATCAACAACACCCTACTCAAAGCCTTTTTGTTATGATAGAAATGAGCAGAGCTTGTATTCTCTTGGCACAGCTTTTAAGAATCCATGGTACAGAAGAATTGGAACCACTTTTATAGAAGGCAGCATGATGTAGTGAAACGAATGTTGATTTTGGAGTCTGAAGAAACTTGGGTTCAAATTCAACCTCTGATGCTTTCTAGCTGTGTGACAGTGGGCAAGTTATTTAACTTTTCTGGTCCTCAGTTTCCTTATCTGTAAAATGGAAAATAATACCTATAGTATAAGGTAGTGACTCGTCTCACAGGTGAAAGGTGCCTGCCTTGGGACCAGTAAGACCTTGCATTAAGTCTTGTCTCTGACACTTAATGGACACGTGACTACAAGCAAGTTATTTAACCCCTCAGTGTCCCCAGGCAACTCCATTAAGATTATAAATTACCACTTGCCTATGTGCATTGATAAAAGGAATTACTGCATCTGCAGGTCCCTACACGGATGAAATCATCACTGGACCAAAAAAAAAAGTCACTAAAAGTCTCTACCCCCAGGATTGTTGAATACATGTAAAAAATGCTTTACAAACCTTAAAGTGTTATATAGATGGATTTGCTCATATATACACGCAATTGTAAAGAGCTGCAGAAGATTATATTAAAATATATTTTGTATTGGTTTTCATCAAATTTCAATCATTTGATAATTTTTTGTGCGTAATAAAAGCAATGGCACATGAACTATCCCGAAAAGCTATAAAATATCTCTCTGAAAATCTTTCATAACATGCCACATATACAATAGGCACATAATAAATGTTTATTGACTAAACTGATAGAAACTTATCCTAGAAATCAGAAGCTGTATAAATGATGCCACTCTGGGAACCCTAAATAGTATTGATTTGTGAGGAGACTTCTGATTGTAGGTTCAGAAAGGACTTTAGATGTCACCTAATCAAACCCCTTTGTTTTACAGTTGAGGAAACTATGCTTGACAGTTGAAGTGATATTCCTGTGGTAACTGGTATTAAGTAGTCAAGTATGCTAAATGTACTTTTTTCTTCACATAAGCCCTTAAATTCTCCCATAACAACTAGTACATTGGTTAATCAGTAAAAAAAATATATTGAATGGGTGCTGGACCTAAAGATAAAAATGTATATTATATATATATTTATATATTTTATATAGTATAAATATTATATTATATAAAATATATATTTATTTACATTGCTATATCATATTTATATCATATATTTATAAGATATAAATATATATGAAAATAAATCCCAAGGAATAGATACCATATATATGCATCTATAAACACATATAAATATACTTATGTATACATAATATAGATATAATATATTTATGTATTATATCATGTTAATATAACATGTATTTATATATTTACACATCATATATGTATACAGACATACATGTTGCACACATATGTAGACATACATACATAATACATATACATTACACACACATACATTCATACAGTGTCTGTTCCCTGGGATTTATTTTTGTCCTGGAAGATTCCAGAGATGAGATAGTTGTGCAGGTGATAGAGAAGAATCTGGTGGCTATGTAAGTCAAGAATGGGATGAATAGCTATTCACTACCACCATCACAATCCAATCCCCCAATCAGAGTATAGGTTTGGTTCTTGGACAGCCTTGAATGTTTGTTTCTCAAAAGGAAGGGATTGTTGAAGAAAAAGCAACATATTATAATGGAAAGAGTCCTGGATTTGCAGTCAGGAGCTTGAGCTTGAATCCTGGTTCTACTCAAAGTAAATGGCTTACTAGCCATTGTGTGTACTTTTGTTATGTATCATGGATCTGTAATGGCCCAAGTATTAGTAACCAGAAAGAGCATACTGTAGCATATCAGCTATGGGGTATTTTTAAAAGATAATATAAAATTTAAAATCCTAAGTGTCCCAAATTAATTGTTTCATCACTCAAGAACATTTTAATTTACATGTATATGTTCTAATAAGTTTATAAGTGGTCCAAATAATCTTCAATCTTTATTAATTTCCTGATTTAAACAGAGAGACATATAACTTCTAGTATAGCAGATTGTACATCAAGACGACGATTTGAAAATAATTGACTTAACAACGGAAAAAGAATCCAGAAAAAGTTGCGCTGACTCAGGACAGAAGTGGTTCCTAGAATTGAGAAATTGTGCAGATGTACAGGAAATCTCACTGAATTTGATTCTATGTCAGCCCAAGGAATGAGTGAGGCTCACTTTTGATATGGTATCCAACTTCATTTCCCCTCACTTTCCAAAATATGCTAGTTAAACCAATTTTATGTACTTTCTGTTTAATAGCTCTTGTTTTTGTTTCCCTAACCAGATTTAAATTCCAAATAAATTTTTCTACAGTAACTCCATACTATCTAGTAGAGTTGACAGCTGTGAAGTATTAATTAAAAGTTGTCGAAGGAACTATTTAAATTGGGCATTGGCAATGGTATTGTGAAATAGACTTTCAGGGAACCAGACTATAAGACATTTACGAAATATTTCACTTGTGTGAGGAGATTTCAAATTGAAGCCCAACATACTAGGGTCAGATTCCAGATCTACATTCATGGCATCGTAATGTAGCATTAGGAAGAGTGAGAGTAGATAAGGAAGTGGCCATAAATAGAGGTGACCCAGGGAAATACTGGCAGGGCAGGAAGATCAGGCAGTTCGGCTACTTAAGGAAGGGATAAGGGTGTCAGTATGGTCTTCTTGAGGCATCAGGAAGTGGGACAACCCCTGGACTGGGTGATAATAGCTAATGTGATAGGAAGAATCCTCTCTCTGTCTCTCTGTCTCCTCCTCCTCCTCCTCCTCTTCCTCCTCCTCCGTGTGTGTGTGTGTGTGTGTGTGTGTGTGTGTGTGTGTGTGCAGGGTGTGTGCATGTGGGTGTGGTGTGTGTAAGTGTGAGGGTGGTGTGTTTATGTATCTGTGTGGAGGTGTATGTGTGCATGTGTGCGATCCCAAGCGCAGCCATGGGAGTACGAGCAAATTTTTTGGTGCGAAGACAGAAGTAGAAAAGTGTCAAAAATGGGAAGCGTGGGGGAGAGGAGGAGACAGATTTCACTTTAGATCCCAGTCCCTGGAAGTCTCCCAGCCCACAATCCCTCTTCCAGCTCCTCAACTCACCTGTGATTAAGAGGCAGCTGTACAGCCAGGGCTGGAAACTCCTTTCCATGTTCGGGGGCTGCGATCTTGCCAATCTTGTCCCCTTGGTCTACATAACTGTTTCTTTGGGGACGCTTTTTTGGGTGGAGAAAGAAGAACCAAAGCCCCTCGAGAAGGAGGGGAAGGGGATGCCAGGTGGTGCCTTTACTCACCTGGCTCGGCAACCTAGCCTTTCCAGAGACAGCCCTTGGCTCCGCCTCCTCCTTCTCTCCACCCCTCTGGCCTCGAGCTTGAACGTCACTGGTCCGTCCCAGCACTATGGGGTAAGTTACAGGAAACCAGCCCGCAAGGTTGGGCGGGGAAAGGCCCTGGGGTCCACACTTCCCACTCGACTTGTGATTGCCCAATTCTGGCTGCAGAGTGGGGAAGTCTGAGGTTTTGTCTCTTTTTAGCCCACTAGCCCTTTTCCTGCCACCATCTAGGGCCCACTGGCAACCCAAATGGCCCCTTCATTCCTCCTAATTGTGCTCAGGGGAATGGAAGTCACCATGCTCTGCGAAAATTTCCATTCAATTTAAACGTACAGGTACATTTAGTGTCACCACGTTGGGGGGCATTGTTCTCGGTGCTGGAGATATAAAAACAAACAAAAGAAAGTCTCACCCTCAAGGAGTTTACTCTCTAGGGGGCAGAGGAGTGGAAGATGGGATATTACCTGTACAAAGATATGTCCATACACAGGTGAGCTCCTTTGCAACGTAGAAGTTCCCCTGTTGGGTTACTGTAGCTGGAGATAGAGTAATCTTACTGATGTCACCCAGTCTACCCTGCCTCTTGAAATATGTAACAGAAATAACTGCCCACTTAAGTCTTAGCCTATGTCTTTTAGACTGCTTCAAGGCTCATTCACAAAAAAGTAATTGGTTCTGGGGCATCTCAGGTATATTTGGACTCTTTTTTACAATGCTTGTGGATGTAAACCCCTATCCAGTTCGGCTCAGCTGAACAAATATGTTTCGTGGTCTCTGAAAGAGGAATCCCACTCTCTCTAGTCTGAAGGCCCATTGGTATGAGAATTTTCTCTCAGTGGTAGAGATGAATACTCACTTGCCTGAGGGATGGGATAATCAGTCAGGAGATAACAGAGCTCTAACCATCATCATCCATTATCTGGGTACTCCTGGCTCAGGATGCTGAAGGAAAAGACTCTAGGAAGACAGGAAAGGATGGGGTAGTCTTTAGTATGTCCCTATTCTCAGTTTGCTACTCTAGAGACTTTGGCGAATTTCCCTTTAGGTGAGATCCAGGACCTTCTATTTTGGTTGAGCTGAGTTATCTCAATCGCCTTGAGAGCTCTTTCATTATGTGTTTTCTGGCATATGTTCTCTGATTTCTGTTTTGCTATGATTTGGATAAATGGGCTTCTTTGCTATTCACTTTGTGTGTTCACTGTAGAACTGGTATGAGGTAGGAAAAGGGAGGGGCTTTGGATATAGAGCTGGGGGGTGGGTGTCTCTCTTCCTCCCAGGAATGAAAAGTGATCAAAAGTTAGATGGAATCCAATCATATCCCCTAGACTAATAATATTTAAGGGAACAAGATAGATCTACTTCCAGTCCAATATCCCTTCTCTCTGATGAGAGTAGAATGGCCTGTAGCTTCTCTGGGCAGGAATGAAAGTCTTCCTTGGAGAAGGGTGGAAAAAAAAGAGGCTACAGATGTCAATTCTGTCTCCCTTCAAGCCATTACAAGGACAACCATCTTCCCCACACCAGTCTTTCTCTATATGTGGGTTTCCACACTCCATTCCTTACACATTTTAAAGACTTAGAAATGAAAATGAACGTTTTAAAGGCTTAGAAATGAAAATGAACATTTAACCCATGCAGGTTAGGCTAATTTTTTTCTTTAAAAATATTGAGACATTCGTTAGACTTGGTTAGCTCAGCAGACAAATTGCTTAGACTGTTGAAGTTTTTTCTCACTACCTGAGTACAAAGTAACCAAGAAGAACTAAAGGGACCCCTCAGATGCTTACCTGGTAAATCAAGATGGGAGTTTTGCTTAGCTGAATCAACATCAACTCAAGAGTCACTATGACTATCCTTGTTGAATATGCTATGGTTAAGTATATCTCCTTTTGTTAACTGTTGAATGACTTACTAGTGTCCCATTTTGTTCTAGTGTCAAGTCTAAATTCCCAGGGGATAATTATTTTTAACTGATTGTGTATATATGATCCATCTTCTCTCTCTCTCTCTCTCTCTCTCTCTCTCTCTCACACACACACACACACACACACACACACACACACACACACCCCTTCATCTGTCCTTGCTAGGTTGTCCTACTGTCGGACTTGTCAACCGGACTGAACTGGCCTTTAACTGGTGGATGGCCAGAGCCTAAAAGAGCAGGCTAGAGACAGGAGAGTCAGCAATCAAACGTAAGTTTAATTCCAAAGTGAGAGAAACAGCTTGCAAGTGAAGTCCTCTTTCTTATGAAGGGGAGCTCACTTGCTTGTGGTAGGGGTAGGGCTTTCAAGCATGAAAACCTTAAGCTGGATCATATCACAGGCATTCTTGGGTCTTGAGTAAACAGTCTCCAAGTTTTTAGGGTTATTGAGCCCTGTGGTTGTTCAGCAGGGTGAAGAACCGGGGTTAGCATGGCTGGGACCTTTTGTTCTTGAGCAGCATCAGGGCACCTGATTAGGTTCACTTGCTGATTATGAGCATGGAGGATTGTTGGCATTTACAGGCTCAGGGGATGGTTAAGCATGTCGAGGGGTCTGATTGATCACTTTGGCTGCGGTCTCAGCTTCTAAGTCAGGGTCCCTTGGAAAGTAGGGAAGCTCCAACAAATTTAAAGGGTTAGTAATTTTAAATGGAATTTCTCTTTCTATCTCTTGCTGCTG
The DNA here is from genome assembly GCF_900497805.2 of Vombatus ursinus. Taxonomy (NCBI): domain Eukaryota; kingdom Metazoa; phylum Chordata; class Mammalia; order Diprotodontia; family Vombatidae; genus Vombatus; species Vombatus ursinus. The sequence continues at coordinate 14,146,055 of NW_020954587.1, read as the reverse complement.
GGCTTTGTTAATAATATGCCTATGATTTATGTGGGTTTATTTTATATCCTGCAACTTTGCTAAATTTGTTTATTATTTCAAGTAATTTTTTACTTGATTCTCTAGATATACCATCATCTGCAAAATATGATAGCTTCTTTTCTTCTTTACATATTCTAATTCCTTCAATTTTTTTCTTCTCTAATTGCTTCTGTTAATATTTCTAGCACAATATTGAATAACAGTGGTGATAATGGACATCCTTGTTTCACCCCTGATCTTATTGGAAATGCTTCTAGCTTATCCCCATTACATATAATGCTTGCTGATGGTTTTTGATACATTCTATCTATCATTTTAAGGAAGACCCCATTTATTCCTATGCTCTCTAGTGTTTTTAATAGGAATGGGTGTTGTATTTTGTCAAATGCTTTTTCAGCATCTATTGTGATAATCATGTGATTTCTGTTAGTTTTCTTGTTGATATGGTCAATTATGCTGATAGTTTTCCTAATATTGCCCTAGTACATGGCCAATTACTGTAGACATTATAAAATATTTGGGAGTCTACCTGCCAAAACAAAACCAGGAACTATATGAACACAATTACATAACACTTTTCACACAAATGAAGTCAGATCTAAATAATTGGAAAACTATCAGCTGCTCATGGGTAGGTGGAGCTAGTATAATAAAAATGACAATTCTACCTAAATTAATTTACTTATTCAGTACCATACCAATCAAACTACCAAGAATTACTTTATAGAGCTAGAAAAAACAATAACAAAATTCATCTGGAAGAACAAAAAGTCTAGAATATCAGGGGAACTAATAAAAAGAAATGCAAGGGAAGGTGACCTAGCTGTACCAGATCTTCAATTGTATTATAAAGCAGCAATCATCAAAACTACTTAGTACTGGCTAAGAAATAGAGTGGTGGATCAGTGAAATAGGTTAGGTATGTAAGACCTAACAGTCAATGACTACACTAATCTTCTATTTGATAAATCCAAAGACTCCAGCTTCTGGGATAGGAAATCATTATTTAACAAAAACTACTGGGCAAACTGGAAAAATTTATGGCAGAAACTGGGCATAGACCAACATCTCACACTGTATGCCAAGATAAGGTAAAAATGCATACAGGAATTAGATAAAAAGACTGATACTATAAGCAAACCAGAAAAGCAAGGAATAGTATACCTGTCAGATCTACGAAGAAGGGAAAAATTTATGATGAAACAAGAGATAGAGAACAGTATGAAATGCAAAATGGACAATTTTGATTACATTAAATTGAAAAGTCTTTGCACAAACAAAGCCAATGCATCCAAGATTAGGAGGGAAGCAGAAAACTGGGAAAGAATTTTTACAACCAGTATCTCTGATAAAGGCCTCATTTCTAAAATATGTAAAGAACTAAGTCAAATTTATAAGAATACAAATCATTTCCCAGTTGATAAATGATCAAAGGATATGAACAGGCAGTTTTCAGAGGAAGAAACTAAAGCTATCTATAGTCATATTATGAAATGTTCTAAATCACTATTGATTAGAGAAATGGAAATCAAAATGACTCTGAGGTACCACATCACAACTATCAGATTGGCTAACATGACAAAACAGGAAAATGATAAATGTTGGAGAAGATGTGGGAAAATTGGAACACTAATACATTGTTGGTGGAGTTGTGAAATGATACAACCATTTTAGAGAGCAATTTGGAACTGTACCCAAAGGGCTATAAAAATGTGCATATGACCCAGCAATAGCACTTCTAGGGCTATATCCCAAAGAGATCATACAAATGGAAAAAAAGACCCACATGTACAAAAATATTTATAGCAGCTCTCCTTGTGGTGGCAAAGAATTGGAAACTGAGGGGATGCCCATCAATTGGAGAATGGCTGAACAAGTTGTGGTATATGAATGTAATGGAATACTACTGTGTTACAAGAAATGATGAGCTGGAGGACTTCAAAAAAACCTGGAAAGACTTGCATGAACTGATGTAGAGTAAATTGAGCAGAACTAGGAGAACATTGTACACAATAACAGAAACATTGGGCAAGGACTGACTTTGATACACTTGACTCTTCTCAGCAGTGCAAGAATCTAAGACAACTCCAAAAGACTCATGATGGAAAATGCTATCCACATCCAGAAAAAGAACCATGGAGTCTGAATGCAGATGGAAGCATACTATTTGTTCTCTTTTTCTTTTGTTGTTTTGTTTTATTTCTTCTTTCTTGTGATTCCTCCCATTAGTTCTAATTCTTCTATACATCTTGACTAATGTGAAAATATGCTTAATATGAATATATAAGTACAGCCTACATCAGCTATCTGGGGGAGGGGGGAGAAGAGGGAGGGGGAGAAAATTTAAAACTCAAAATCTTATGGAAGTGAATGTTGAAAACTAAAAATAAATTATTTAATTAAAAAATCTAAATGTTTAGTATAATCATTATACATATCACACTGATTGATAAAGATATTCAGATATTATTTTGATCATTTCCACATTGATTTCCACTTCCACAGATTCATTCTGTCCAATAAAAAACCAAAGGAGAATGGAAAGGGCAGGGCTGTCACTCCTTGGTTACTGCCCTAGAGCACAGAGCCTACCCTCTAAGGAATGCTGACTGCAGCCATGATATGATAGGGATAATGGGTAGGTATGCTGGGGATGAAGTGGGTGGAATTTCTCCGACATATACAACTGCTACAATTGCTCCAGAGGCCTTTGGCTGGTACAGAAGGGGGAAGGTTGAGAGCCTTGAATAGCAGCAGCAGCAAGGGACCAGAGCATTGGGGGATAATGGATGAAGGGTAGGTGTGCTTGTGTTAGAGATAAGACCTACCATTGAGTATTTCAGGGAGAGGGGGGGTTTAATTAATCTTCCTACCCATAGATTGGTCTATCATACACCTCTTAAGGATGTGCTACCAAGCTTTTAGAGTTGTTTTGGAGTTGTACCCTCAGGGCACTCCACACTTTGGAGACAAATGGAGTAGATAAGACATCAAACATTCATTTCTCTTTCCCAATGGCTCAGTTGTCAATTGGGGAATTTTTTGTAGCTTAGTTCCCCATATATTTAAGAAATGAGGCCTTTATCAGAGAAACTTACTGTAGAAAGTTTTGATATTCCTTCATTGTCTATGGTACCTTTTAGGAAAATGTCATTTGATTATTTTTTTAATTAATCTATTTTTGTTTTGCTTTGACAGAGATCATAATTGCAACCTCTGCCTTTTTAACTTTAGCTGAAGCATAATAGATTCTGCTCAAGCCCTTTATTTTAACACTTTCTATTTCAAGTGTGTCTCTTGTTAGAACATATTGTTAGATTCTGTTATCTAATCCATTCTGCTATCTAATTCGGTTTTATGGTTTAGCTCATCCCATTCAAATTCACAGTTAGGATTACCAACTGTATTTCCCTCTATCCTATTTTCTTCTGTTTATCCTTCTCTTTTTTTATCCTGTCCCTCCTCAAAAGTCTGTTTTGCTTCTGACCACTACCTCCCTCAATCCACCCTCCCTTTTGTCATCCCCTACTTCTTTATCTCTTATTCCCTTCCCTTCTTATTTCTCTATTTGGTAAGATAGATTTCTATACCTAACTCCTCTCTCTCTCTCTCTCTCTCTCTCTCTCTCTCTCTCTCTCTCTCTC